>NC_091301.1:37131294-37391294 GCF_038502225.1 Cherax quadricarinatus | reverse complement strand
TGCAGCGGTTATTTGGTTGATGTGTGCCTCCGGTGATGTGCTCGGTGTTATGGTCACCCCAAGGTCTTTCTCCCTGAGTGAGGTCTGTAGTCTTTGTCCACCTAGCCTATACTCTGTCTGCGGTCTTCTTTGTCCCTCCCCAATCTTCATGACTTTGCATTTGGCTGGATTGAATTCGAGAAGCCAGTTACTGGACCACATGTCCAGCCTGTATAGGTCTCTTTGCAGTCCTGCCTCATCCTCGTCCGATTTAATTCTTCTCATCAACTTCACGTCATCTGCGAACAGGGACACTTCAGAGTCTATTCCTTCCATCATGTCGTTCACATATATCAAAAATAGCACTGGTCCTAGAACTGACCCCTGTGGGACCCCGCTCGTAACAGGCGCCCACTGTGATACCTCTTCAGGTACCATGACTCGTTGCTGCCTCCCTGTCAGGTATTCCCTTATCCATTGCAGTGCCCTCCCTTTTACATGTGCCTGATCCTCCAGCTTCTGCACTAATCTCTTGTGGGGAACTGTGTCAAAGGCCTTCCTGCAGTCTAGGAAAACGCAATCTACCCACCCCTCTCTCTCGTGTCTTACTTCTGTTACCTTGTCATAAAACTCCAGGAGGTTTGTGATACAAGATTTGCCTTCCATGAACCCATGCTGGTTTTCATTTATAATCTTGTTCCTTTCGACCACTCTCCTCCTGATAATCTTCTCCATGACTTTGCACACAATACATGTCAGAGACACAGGTCTGTAGTTTAGTGCCTCGTTTCTGTTTCCTTTCTTAAATATGGGGACTACATTAGCTGTCTTCCATTTCTCAGGTAGTTGCCCAGTTTCAAGGGATGTGTTGAAGATTGTGGTTAGAGGCACGCACAGCATCTCTGCTCCTTCTCTAAGGACCCATGGGGAGATGTTGTCCGGTCCCATCGCCTTTGAGGTGTCAAGGTCACTTAAGAGCTTCTTCACCTCCTCCTCAGTTGTTCGTATGTCATCCAACACTTGTTGGTATATTCCCTCTTGATGTTCCCTTCTGTGCTGTCTTCCCACAGCCCTTCCTGTCTCTACTGTAAAAACTTCCTTAAATCTCCTGTTCAGCTCCTCACATACCTCCTGATCATTTCTTGTGAGTTCTCCACCTTCTGTCCTTAATCTGATCACCTGGTCTTTGACTGTTGTCTTCCTCCTGATGTGGAGACCAGAACTGA
This sequence comes from Cherax quadricarinatus, assembly GCF_038502225.1. NCBI lineage: Eukaryota > Metazoa > Arthropoda > Malacostraca > Decapoda > Parastacidae > Cherax > Cherax quadricarinatus. The sequence goes on along the minus strand of NC_091301.1, from coordinate 37,390,089 downwards.
GCTGCATAATCTAGGTGAGGCCTTACTAATGATGTATAAAGCTGCAATATGACCTCTGGACTTCTGTTGCTTACACTTCTTGATATAAATCCCAGTAATCTATTTGCCTTATTACGTACGCTTAGGCATTGCTGTCTTGGTTTAAGGTTGCTGCTCACCATAACCCTCAAGTCCTTTTTGCAATCTGTATGGCTAAGTTCTACATCATTTAACTTATAAGTACTAGGGTTATGGGCACTCCCAAGCTTCAGAACCTTGCATTTATCTACATTGAACTGCATCTGCCACTTTTCTGACCAAGAATAGAGTTTGTTTAAATCCTCCTGAAGTTCCATAACATCTACGTTTGAATCAATTATCCTACCTATCTTTGTGTCATCGGCGAATTTGCTCATATCACTAGTAATTCCCTCATCAAGATCATTGATATATATTATAAACAACAACGGGCCCAAGACTGATCCCTGTGGAACGCCACTTGTTACAGATCCCCACTCGGATTTAACCCCATTTATGGACACTCTCTGCTTCCTGTCAGTGAGCCATGACTCGATCCACGAGAGCACTTTTCCCCCAATGCCATGAGCTGCCACTTTCTTTAACAGTCTATGGTGCGGAACTCTATCAAAAGCCTTACTAAAATCTAAGTAAATAATATCAAATTCTTTATCGTGGTCAACAGCCTCAAAAGCTTTACTGAAGAAAGTTAATAAATTAATTAGACAAGACCGGCCTCTTGTGAATCCATGCTGAGTATCATTAATCAAGCTATGCTTATCTAGATGGCTTCTTATAATCTCAGCTATAATTGACTCTAGTAATTTGCCTACAATTGAGGTCAGGCTTATTGGGCGGTAATTTGACAGTAACGACTTGTCCCGTTTTAAAAATAGGAATTACATTAGCCATCTTCCACATATCAGACACTACACCTGTTTGAAGAGATAAATTAAAAATATTAGTTAATGGTTCACAGAGTTCCATTTTGCATTCCTTAAGAACCCTTGAAAAAACCTCATCAGGACCCGGTGACTTATTTTGCTTCAGTCTGTCTATCTGCTTCACAACCATTTCACTAGTGACTGTGATGTTACATAATTTATCTTCTTCTAGCCCACTATAAAAATTAATTACTGGAATATTGTTAGTGTCTTCCTGTGTAAAAACTGAGAGAAAATAATTATTAAAAATCGAGCACATTTCATTCTCTTTGTCAGTAAGGTGCCCATAGTTATTTTTAAGGGGACCTATCTTATCTCTAACTTTTGTTCTATAGACCTGGAAAAAACTTTTTGGGTTAGTTTTAGAATCCCTAGCAACTTTTATTTCATAGTCCCTTTTAGCTTTTCTTATTCCCTTTTTAACCCTTTGACTGTTTCAGGCCCCTCTCTGAAACTGTCATTCTACGTCGCTCAATTTTTGAAAAAAAAAAAAATTATTTTTTCTTATGAAATGATAGAGAATCTTTTCCCGATGGTAATGACACCAAAAGTTCGAAATTTGGTCGAAAACTCGTGGAATTATGCTCCCGCGAAGTTAGCGGTCTCTGCGACATATGCGTATCGGCGATTTCGCCGACTTTGAGCCCTATTTTCAGCCAATTCCATTGTTCCAGTTGACCAAACTCATAGCTATTTCTTTAGAACTCCATTTTATCTATCAGCTGAGTACAAGAAACCTCCCATTTACTAATTTGGACTACCCAATATGGTGGTCAGAAATTGGCAATTTGGCCAATTTCACGCAAAATAAAAAAGATGCCAATTTCAAAACAGGGTCCAGAATAAACAAGGTAGACATTCCTGGCACTAAAATAACATATGCTCTGTTCATTAGTCACATCTCTAGGCCCCTCTTATATTATTATTGCTTTCTATTTTGATTTTTTATTCATACAAAAAAATACAAAATTTACTGTTATGCAGACGACTGCATTATTGTAAAAATGGTATAAATAATATCAGTGCACTAGTGAAAGAATATTAGATGCCCCAGTTGACGTGTATTGGACGTGTGGTGTGATTTATTTACTCTTGAACATTGGTAAAAATCGAACATTTCCGCTATTTTGAGCTCAGTTTCAAGGTCGTTTTCATCGTAAAAGTAATGAAAATCATCTCTATTTCTATAATATGTTTTCCATTTTATCACCTAAGACCATGAAAACGCGAATACAACGATAAATACTATACGAAAATACACCTCAAAGTCGGCGTTTTATTCCAAAAAAACGATCAGTTTTTTTTTTCTCATTATGCAATGTGTGCTGCAGGATTTTTTTTATGTGGTGCACACTGACCACACAGACCCATTCTCTCACATGTGGGCCTACCAGCTTTCTCCCACTTGATTTGAAGCCGCTACAATTATTGAGTATATATACGTCAGAAACATTGGTTCGTAAGACGTATTTATACGTCGAAAACAGTCAAAGGGTTAATGTCCCTCTTACTGTCAATATACTGATTCATAAGATGACCCTCACCTCTTTTGATACGCCTATAAATTCCTTTATGCCCTAGTAGATATTTGAGCCTATTATTCATCCATTCTGGGTCATTTCTATTTGATCTAATTTCTTTATATGGGATAAACGTTCTTTGAGCAGCATGTATAGTGTTCAGAAAACTGTCATATTGATAGCTCACTTCGTTACCCCAGTCAACAGATGATAAGTGTTCTCTAAGCCCATCGTAATCTGCTAAGCGAAAATCTGGGACTGTTACTGAGTTATCGCTACTATCGTACTTCCATTCAATGCTAAATGTAATTGATTTGTGGTCGCTAGCACCCAGTTCCTCTGAAATTTCTAAATTATTAACAAGGGATTCATTGTTTGCCATAACTAAGTCAAGCAGGTTATTTCCCCTTGTAGGTTCTGTCACAAACTGCTTCAAAAAACAATCCTGAACTACTTCTAATAAGTCGTATGATTCTAAATTCCCAGTCAAGAAATTCCAATCAATATGACTAAAGTTAAAGTCTCCTAGAATTACTACATTATCGTGCCTTTTGGCCTTAACAATTTCCTCCCACAGTAGGCTCCCTTGGTCCCTATCTAAGTTTGGGGGACGGTATATCACTCTTAAAATCAGTTTTTCATGCCCCTCTGAAAATTCTATCCAAACAGACTCTGTATGTGTTACTTCAGACTTAATACCCGTTTTTATGCAACAGTTCAAGCGATCTCGGACATACAATGCCACCCCACCCCCCTTCCCGATACTTCTATCTACTTGGAACAATTTAAAACCCTGAATATGACATTCCGCAGGCATGTCCCGACTTTCTGAATTAAACCACGTCTCAGTTAAGGCAAATACATCAATGTTACCTGCACTAGCAACTAATCTCAACTCGTCCATCTTATTCCTAGCACTACGGCAATTAGCATAATAAACATTGAAAGACTCTCCTTTCTCTTTACCCTTCCTGCTCATTTCTGTTTTTCTACTAAACCTATTACTGTCCTTATCACCCAAAGTCCCTGGCTTTTCAATATCTATTGTTTTTTGTGATTGCTACTGCTAAATAAGTCACCATGAGCCCAAGGAAAGCTAGTGCAAGCCCTTTGGTAAAGAAAGTGAGGAACATGATCGAATTCAAGAAGGAAATCATTGAAAAATATGTGAGTGGAGTGTGTGTTACAGAGCTTGCCATGATGTATGGCAAACCCCATTCAACCATCACTTTGATCGTGGCAAAAGGAAAGGAAATAAAGTGTGCTGTTGTTGCAAAAGGGGTAGATATGCTGACAAAAAGGAGATCACAAATCCTCGAAGAAGTGGAGAGGTTATTGTTGGTGTGGATTACCGAAAAACAGTTAGCAGGAGATAGTGTTACTCAGTCGATAATATGTAAAAAGGCAAGGCAGTTGCATGACGATCTCGTAAAGAAAATGCTTGCAACAAGTGGTGATGCTTGTGATTTTAAGGCCAGCAAAGGTTGGTTTGAGAGATTTAAGAAGTGTAGTGGCATTCACAGTGTGATAAGGCATGAGGAGGCTGCCAGTTCTGACAAAATTGCAGCCGAGAAGTTTGTACAGGAGTTTAAGGAGTGTGTAGACACTGGAGAATTCAAACCCCAACAAGGGTTTGTGACGAAACAGGCCTCTTTTGGAAGAAAATGCCAAAGAGGACCTACATCATGCAGGAGGAAACGGCACTCCCAGGACACAAGCCTATGAAGGATAGGCTTACTCTCATGTTTTGTAGTAATGCTAGTGGGGATTTTAAAGTGAAGCCTTTACTGGTGTATCACTCTGAAAACCCCAGAGTGTTCAAGAAAAACAGTATCACCAAGAGTAATTTGTGTGTGATGTGGAAGGCTAACAGTAAGGCATGGGTCACAAGGGATATTTTCCTAGACTGGTTTAATGAAGTGTTTGGCCCCAGTGTGAAGAAATACCTCCTGGAAAATAAACAGTCACTCAAGTGCTTCCTGGTAATGGACAATGCTCCTGCTCATCCTCCAGACTTGGAAGAGCAAATAGTGAAGGAGTTTAGTTTCATCATGGTGAAGTTCTTGCCCCCTAATACAACTCCTCTCCTCCAACCCATGGACCAGCAGGTCATTTCAAACTTCAAAAAACTCTACACAAAAGCAGTGTTTCAAAAGTGCTTTGAAGCGACCTCAGACACAGAACTGACCCTAAGAGAGTTCTGGAAAGATCACTTTAACCCTTTCATGGTCCGTCCCGTAGATCTACGGCTTTACGTTCAGGGTCCAAACCATAGATCTACGCCAAAATTCTAGCGGCGTCAAATTTAGCGCGAGAAGGCTGGTAGGCCTACATCTGAGAGAATGGGTCTGGGTGGTCAGTGTGCACACTATAGAAAAAATCTGGATGCCCGCATGGCATTGTGGGAACGCCGGGAAAGTAGCTTTGTTCATCATGCCTGGCAGCAAGGAAGCTCTCACTCCCCACTCACTCTCTGGGTGAATTCTGACTCTCCTCTTCACAACTTACAGTTCTAACACAAATAACCCGCACATAAAAGAGAGAAGCTTACGACGACGTTTCGGTCCGACTTGGACAATTTACAAAGTCACTTTGTAAATGGTCCAAGTCGGACCGAAACGTCGTCGTATGCTTCTCTCTTTTATGTGCGGGTTATTTGTGTATCGTTCCAGTCACGGTATTGTGCCTTTTTTTTGTTATTTACAGTTTTAAGACTGATGGAAGTGGAGCTGAAGAGGAATTCTATGGTTTTGACCCATATGGTACCACTGTACTATATGGTACAATGGTGCCATGTCATACAATGGTATCATATGATACAATGGTACAATGTGCCATATGGTACAGTGTACCATATGGTACATTATACCATATGATACAGGGTACAGGGACCCTAATGGAAATAAGTCTGTCTGACTTTTTTGGGTTATCCTAGGTTCTCCAAACATAAAAGAACATAAGAATGGAGGAACACTGCAGAAGGCCTACTGGCCCATGCTGCTAAGTATGATATTCTATGCAACTTTATTTGTGTATACCTAAATAAACTTACTTACGGTGCCACATGCGCTCGAGTAAGTTTATTCAGGTGTACACAAATACAGTTACATAGATTATCATACATAGCAGCATACGTATAAAATCCTAGGATAACCCAAAAAAGTCAGGGTGACTTATTTCCATAGGGATCCCAGTACCATATGGTACCCTGTACCATATGGTACCCTGCACCATATGGTACCCTGCACCATATGGTACCCTGCACCATATAGTACCCTGCACCATATGTTATCCTGCACTGTATGGTACCCTATACCACTTAGTACAATGTACCATATGGTACCCTGTAACATATGATACCATGTACCATATGGTCAATAGGACGTGTTGGTGGCAGCAGGCACCAGCCAAGACTGAGTGAGTGGCGATGCAAGCTAGCTACTGACTCGGCAGTTTCCAAGACAAAGCTCTCTGTCATCCACCTCAAGTAACGTGTCGAGTTCCTGTACATTTGTAAATATATAATAGAACATTACTAATATACAACATTTTTGCATATTTTTGTTGTAAACAATTATTGTAAACAAAATAAAGATGAAAATATTAGTGTGTTTATTGTGCTGAATACAACAGTACCATATGGTACAATGAACTATATGGTATCATTGCACTGTATGGTACAATGTACCATATGGTACCATTGTATATGATGCCATTGTACCATATGGTACCATTGCACCCTATGGCACCATTGTACCATATGGTACTATATGGTACAGTTGTATTCAACACAATACCCGCACTAATATTTTCATCATTTTATTTACAATAAACTTGTAAACAAGTTTTGTAAGCAATATAATGATAAACAAATTAGTGCAGTTATTGGGTGGAATACAATGAGTGTACACTTATACAATATACATTATACTGGTCTCACAGGCCACAAATGTTATTAGAAAAAGAAAAAAAATAGAAAAGAAAAAAGTATAAAAAACGTAAAATAAAAAAAAAACGCTATTTTGTGGAAGTCACTGATGTTGCCACCACCCGGTCATTTTGGGTCAACTTCCCGCTGCTGTATCTCAGTAAGTACTGATCAGAATTTTTTTTTTTTGGTTTTATTACCTTCACAAAAATATTATCTCTAATTCTGTAAGAAAAAACTAATTTTTTTTTTTTCAAAATTTCTTGGACACTGGAGCACCACTTAAGATTTTGGCCTTGGACCCTGAAAGGGTTAATATCCTCCACTGCATAAACCTTATAGGTAAGTCTTGGGAGGGAGTGACTTCGAGGACTTTGAACTCTGCTTGGAGAAAATTGTGGCCAGAATGTGTAGAAGAGAGGGATTTTGAAGGGTTAGGGGCTGACCCTAAGGAGCCTATGCCAGTTGTGGAATCTATTGTGGCATTGGGGATGTCCCCGGGGTTGGAGGTGAGTGGTGAGGATGTGGAAGAGTTGGTGGAGGACCACAGAGAAGAGTTAACCACAGAAGAGCTGCAAGAGCTTCATCTGCAACAGCAACAGATCACAGCTCAGGAAACTGCTGGAGAGGAGGAGGAGTAAAAGAGATGGAGGAAGGTGCCTTCTTCAAAGATTAAGGACATTTGTGCAAAGTGGATTGAAGTGCAAACATTTATGGATGAACTTCACCTTAACAAAGCTGTTGCAGGTCATATTAGCAACATGTGCAATGACAGTGTTGTGTCCCACTTCAGACAAATCTTAAAGAAATGCCAGAAACAGAGCTTTCTGGACAGACATTTTGTGCGACAGGGTTCCAGTGACTATCAAGTTGTTCCCTGTGCCAGTGTCTTTAAAAAACAAAGAAGGGAAGTAACCCCAGATAAGGACTTCATACCTGATGTCCTAATGGAAGAGATTCTCCTTCCAAACAATAGTGTACACCTTCCTCCTATCCCCTCCTCCCGTCTTCCATCCACCCAGAAGTCTTCAGTAAAGGTAAGTGTAATGTTATTATTATTTTTTATATGCAGGTACTTGATTTCTCTTTGTTTTCAGTATGTAAATCTTTATTTAACATGAAAAAAAAAAATTTATTTTAATATTTTTGGGTGTCTGGAACGGATTAATTTTATTTCCATTATTTCTTATGGGGAAAATGGTTTCACTATTCGGCAATTTCTACTTTCAGCAGGCTCTCTGGAACGGATTAATCACGAAACTCGGGGGTCCACTGTACACCTACCATCTGACTTACAACCTGCTCGACATACGACCTGCTCAACCTATGACCTGCTCGACATACGACCTGCTCGACATACGACCTACTCGACATACGACCTGCTCGACATACGACCACTCAACTTACGACCATGTTTTTTATGCCAGATTTCTGGGAAATAAAAAATAAAGTAAAAAATTAAATACCAAAATAAAACAATAATACAAAATCATTACAAAGGTATGTTGTTGATATTCAACAGTAAGGTTCGACTTACGTCCATTTTGACTTACGACCAATTGGTCGGAACCAAGCTTGGTCGTAAGTCGGATGGTACCTGTACAAAAAAATGCCAAAAAATGTGAAGAAACACGAAATAGTTTACGGCGAAGTTCTGGCAGGTTGTACAGTACAGTGGATCCCCGGTTAACGATATTTTTTCACTCCAGAAGTATGTTCAGGTGCCAGTACTGACCGAATTTGTTCCCATAAGGAATATTGTGAAGTAGATTAGTCCATTTCAGACCCCCAAACATACACGTACAAACGCACTTACATAAATACATGTACACTTACATAATTGGTCGCATTCGGAGGTGATCGTTATGCGGGGGTCCACTGTATTTGTTTGGCCGAATGCTGAGCTTTGTTCAAGTAGGGAGCTGGTCGTATACCAAGGTTCCACTGTACTTGCATTCTAAAACCAGATACCTTTAGTTATTTTAGAACCAGATACTTGTATTAACCCTTTCAGGGTCCAGGGGTCAAATTTCGAAGTGTGCACCAGGGTCCAAAAATGTTCAAAAAAAATATTTTTGTTATTTTTTCTTATGAAATGGTAGAGAATCTTTTTCTGAAGGTAATAAAACAAAAAGTATGAAATTTGATGAAAAACTGATGAAATTATGCTCTCGCAAATTTTGACGTGTCTGCGATATACACATCAGCGATTTTGCCGAGTGTGACTCCCATTTTAGGCCAATTACATTATTCCAATCAACCAAATTCTTAGCTATTTCACTAGTATTACTTCTATTCTATCGACTGAGCACAAGAAATTGCCAAGTCAACTGTTTCAACTACAAAATAAAGTGATTGGAAATTGGTAATTTGACCAATTTAATGCAAAGTTCAAAATATTACAATTGCATAATAGGGGCCAGAATAAATAATGCAGGCATTCCTCTCACTAAACTAACATTTCCTCTGTTCATTAGTTACATTTTCAGGCTTTACAGTTATGGAAGGAGAAAAGAGAATAAATAAATTCAAGAATTATGTGGATTAAAGTAAAGGTTTGTTCATAATAAGCGTGTATGCACCTGGAGAAGAGAGGAATGCAGAGGAGAGAGAGAGATTTTGGGAGATGTTAAGTGAATGTATAGGAGCCTTTGAACCAAGTGAGAGAGTAATTGTGGTAGGGGACTTGAATGCTAAAGTAGGAGAAACTTTTAGAGAGGGTGTGGTAGGTAAGTTTGGGGTGCCAGGTGTAAATGATAATGGGAGCCCTTTGATTGAACTTTGTATAGAAAGGGGTTTAGTTATAGGTAATACATATTTTAAGAAAAAGAGGATAAATAAGTATACACGATATGATGTAGGGCGAAATGACAGTAGTTTGTTGGATTATGTATTGGTAGATAAAAGACTGTTGAGTAGACTTCAGGATGTACATGTTTATAGAGGGGCCACAGATATATCATATCACTTTCTAGTTGTAGCTACACTGAGAGTAAAAGGTAGATGGGATACAAGGAGAATAGAAGCATCAGGGAAGAGAGAGGTGAAGGTTTATAAACTAAAAGAGGAGGCAGTTAGGGTAAGATATAAACAGCTATTGGAGGATAGATGGGCTAATGAGAGCATAGGCAATGGGGTCGAAGAGGTATGGGGTAGGTTTAAAAATGTAGTGTTAGAGTGTTCAGCAGAAGTTTGTGGTTACAGGAAAGTGGGTGCAGGAGGGAAGAGGAGCGATTGGTGGAATGATGATGTAAAGAGAGTAGTAAGGGAGAAAAAGTTAGCATATGAGAAGTTTTTACAAAGTAGAAGTGATGCAAGGAGGGAAGAGTATATGGAGAAAAAGAGAGAAGTTAAGAGAGTGGTGAAGCAATGTAAAAAGAGAGCAAATTGTTAAATGTTGATGAAGATAGGGAAGCTGTGATTTCGTGTATAGGGCAAGGAGGAATAACATCTTGTAGGAGTGAGGAAGAGCCAGTTGTGAGTGTGGGGGAAGTTCGTGAGGCAGTAGGTAAAATGAAAGGGGGTAAGGCAGCCGGGATTGATGGGATAACGATAGAAATGTTAAAAGCAGGTGGGGATATAGTTTTGGAGTGGTTGGTGCAATTATTTAATAAATGTATGGAAGAGGGTAAGGTACCTAGGGATTGGCAGAGAGCATGCATAGTTCCAGGCAAAGGGGATAAAAGAGAGTGCAAAAATTTTAAGTCTGTTGAGTGTACCTGGTAAAGTGTATGGTAGAGTTATAATTGAAATAGAGTAAGAGATTTACTGAACAAGGAGGCTTTAGGAAAGGTAGGGGGTGTGTGGACCAGGTGTTTACAGTGAAACATATAGGTGAACAGTATTTAGATAAGGCTAAAGAGGTCTTTGTGGCATTTATGGATTTGGAAAAGGCGTATGACAGGGTGGATAGGGGGGCAATGTGGCAGATGTTGCAAGTGTATGGTGTAGGAGGTAGGTTACTGAAAGCAGTGAAGAGTTTTTACGAGGATAGTGAGGCTCAAGTTAGAGTATGTAGGAAAGAGGGAAATTTTTTCCCAGTAAAAGTAGGCCTTAGACAAGGATGTGTGATGTCACCGTGGTTGTTTAATATATTTATAGATGGGGTTGTAAGAGAAGTAAATGCGAGGGTCTTGGCAAGAGGCGTGGAGTTAAAAGATAAAGAATCACACACAAAGTGGGAGTTGTCACAGCTGCTCTTTGCTGATGACACTGTGCTCTTGGGAGATTCTGAAGAGAAGTTGCAGAGATTGGTGGATGAATTTGGTAGGGTGTGCAAAAGAAGAAAATTAAAGGTGAATACAGGAAAGAGTAAGGTTATGAGGATAACAAAAAGATTAGGTGATGAAAGATTGAATATCAGATTGGAGGGAGAGAGTATGGAGGAGGTGAACGTATTCAGATATTTGGGAGTGGACGTGTCAGCGGATGGGTCTATGAAAGATGAGGTGAATCATAGAATTGATGAGGGAAAAAGAGTGAGTGGTGCACTTAGGAGTCTGTGGAGACAAAGAACTTTGTCCTTGGAGGCAAAGAGGGGAATGTATGAGAGTATAGTTTTACCAACGCTCTTATATGGGTGTGAAGCGTGGGTGATGAATGTTGCAGCGAGGAGAAGGCTGGAGGCAGTGGAGATGTCATGTCTAAGGGCAATGTGTGGTGTGAATATAATGCAGAGAATTCGTAGTTTGGAAGTTAGGAGGAGGTGCGGGATTACCAAAACTGTTGTCCAGAGGGCTGAGGAAGGGTTGTTGAGGTGGTTCGGACATGTAGAGAGAATGGAGCGAAACAGAATGACTTCAAGAGTGTATCAGTCTGTAGTGGAAGGAAGGCGGGGTAGGGGTCGGCCTAGAAAGGGTTGGAGGGAGGGGGTAAAGGAGGTTTTGTGTGCGAGGGGCTTGGACTTCCAGCAGGCATGCGTGAGCGTGTTTGATAGGAGTGAATGGAGACAAATGGTTTTTAATACTTGACGTGCTGTTGGAGTGTGAGCAAAGTAACATTTATGAAGGGATTCAGGGAAACCGGCAGGCCGGACTTGAGTCCTGGAGATGGGAAGTACAGTGCCTGCACTCTGAAGGAGGGGTGTTAATGTTGCAGTTTAAAAACTGTAGTGTAAAGCACCCTTCTGGCAAGACAGTGATGGAGTGAATGATGGTGAAAGTTTTTCTTTTTCGGGCCACCCTGCCTTGGTGGGAATCGGCCGGTGTGATAATAAAAAAAAAAAAAAATATAAAGAATTTTTATTCAAACCAAAAAATAGAAGATTTACTGTCATGCAATATTGTAATAATTGTCTAAATAATGTCACCATATATGTGAACATATACTAGACCCACTAGCTGGTGTATATTAGAAATGTGAGGTCATTTGTTTACTCTTGAACATCGGCAAAAATTTAATATTTCCGCTACTTTGAGCTCAGTTTCAAGCCATTTCCAGTACTAAAGCCAATCAAAATCATCTCTATTTCTGTGATACATCTTCCATTCTATCAATTGAGACCAAGAAATCTCAAATACAACTATAAAAAACAATGCAAAGTCGGCTTTAATCGAAAATTACGGTCTCAGTTTTTTGTCTCATTATGCGCTGTGTGCTGCAAGATTTGTTTTATGTGGTGCACACATACCACATAGATGAATTCTCTCATATCATGGCCCAAATTTACCACTCACAGCTTATCAGAGTGAGCTGAGCTCATGGCATAGAACTACGATTTGGACCCTCAACTCAAAGCCGTAGAACTACGGCACGGGCCCTGAAAGCGTTAAGCCTTTCACTGTTGAGAGCCCTGATCACAAACTTGCTCTCAGTGTTGAAAAATATTAAAAAAAAAAAAAAATTCTTACCAAAATCTTGTGAATATTTTTCCGCGTGTTTTAACCCTTTGACTGCCACAACCCCAATTCTGAAACTGTCTCCCTGTGTTGCAAAATATTCGAAAAAAAAAAGTTATTTTTCTTACCAAAATGTTAAGATTAATTTGCTGATTGTTAAAAGCCTAAAAAAAATTTTTGCAATCAGTACTTACCGAGATACAGAGGCGTAAAGTTGGCAGAAAATAAGCTGTGTATGGTAACAGCAGTGAATGCCGCTCACCCAGTAAAATTATTTTTACTCCCATTCAAAGGTTTCTTCTATTTTCCAATATTTTACTTTTTCAAGTAACTTACATGGCCCGTGAGACCAAAGTAAGGTGCAACGTAGTACATACATACACTCGTATGCAACACAATAACCGCACAAACATTATCATCATTATATTGTTTACAAAACTTGTTTACACAAACCAACAATACAAATAATTGTTTATTATTATTGTTCAATAATATATGTATATACAAATGTACAGTCACTGGACACTTTCCTAGAAGTGCTGCAGCTTGTGCAACTCTTTGAACATGGTGTTATAGTCCTGTTTTACACTCCTCACACATAAAACGAGTGTCTCTGCATTTTTGTTGGCAAGTTGTTGTGGTTGAGCAGGTTGTTGTGGTTATTGTGGTGTGAGAGTGGTTGAAGCTGGCTTTTCTTGTGGATGTGCTGAGTCATGTACCCAGGCTACCAGCCTGGGTACATGACAGCATTACACCACCACCTGCATCTGCATGTATATACCATCCCAACTGTAACATTACCCATATCTTCCTTCCTTTTTCTTTCCTTCCTTCCTTCCTTACTTCCTTCCTTCTGGTATCCTGGGCATTGCTTTCGGTCACAAACTCCTCAAAACCATGAAATTCATCTTCACTAGGTAGAGAAGAGGCCCAGATTCACCAGGGAGTCAGATATTTCTTACCGCTACGCATGCTGAACAAGGACTACTGAAATGGCGTTCCCACAATGCACCACTGGCTCCCCGATTTTTTTTATACTGCGCGCACTGACCACTCAGACCCATTCTGTCATATGTAGGCCTACCAGCTATCTCCCGCAAGATTGGAAGCTGCTAGAATTTTGGCATAGTATAACGGGACCAACACAGGCTTGCAAGCTGTAATATTACAGGACCGACAGTGAAAGGGTTAAGTCACCTGACACTTGTGGACTAATGGCCAAATATAAAATTAGCTATGAAGATACTGAAGCTTCTGTGCTCTATTCAACTGTATTTAGTCAAGTGACAGCAAATTCAAAAAGGCATTTGTCTAGATTGTTTTCCTTAATAAACTTAATAAAACGTCACAGTCTTTTCTAAAATGGTTAATTGTCACGTTGTTGCAGGCAGGGTTTAATGATAAGGCTTCAGAGGCTTCTTCCTTTATTTGTGAAATCTGGGTACACCGGCAGTGTGTTTGTGCCCATGGCCCCAAGGGGCCATGCCAGTGAGGGAGAGAGGAGTAGGCCTTGTTGATTACTGTGTGAAGGATTGGCGTCGAGTGAGAGAGGGGTAGGGTGATGTGGGTTGAGGTGGCATGCCCACTGAGAGGCCTACAGGTGGCAGCATGAGCATGGTGCAAAATATGAAATCAGCTGGAAGACAGCATAGGCTGACTATGCAGACAGTACAGGCTGTTTACATTCACTTGGCCACGCACCACCATGGTCGTCCTCGACCATGACTGGCAGTAAAAAAAAAAACTCAGTCTCTTTCTCACAGGAACAGGGCACAGAACATAAAATAAAACATATATATACAGTGGACCCCCGGTTAACGATTTTAATCCGTGCAAGAGGGGTAATTGTTATGCGAAATAATCGTTATGTGAATGAATTTTCCCCATAAGAAATAATGGAAATAAAATTAATCCGTGCAAGACACCCAAAAGTATGAAAAAAAAATTTTTTTACCACATGAAATGTTAATTTTAATACACACAAACTGAAAAAGGCATGCACACTTACATGACACTTACTTTTATTGAAGATCTGGTGATGATTGATGGGATGGGAGGAGGGGAGAGTGTCGAACTTATTGTTTAGAAGGGGAAACCCCTTCCATTAGGACTTGAGGTAGCAAGTCCTTTTCCGGGGTTACTTCCCTTCTTCTTTTAATGCCACTAGGACCAGCTTGAGAGTCACTGGACCTCTGTCGCACAACAAATCTGTCCATAGAGCTCTGTACCTTCCGTTCCTTTACGATTTGTCTAAAATGGGCCACAACATTGTCATTGAAATAGTCACCAGCACGGCTTGCAACAGCTGTATCAGGGTGATTTTCATCCATAAAGGTTTGCAGTTCAACCCACTGTGCACACATTTCCTTAATTTTTGAAGTAGGCACAATGGATTCCACAACTGGCATAGGCTTCTCAGGGTTAGCCCCAAACCCTTCAAAATCTTTCTTAATTTCCATACTAATTCTCACCCTTTTTACCACAGGGTTGGCACTAGAAGCTTTCTTGGGGCCCATGGTCACTTATTTTCCAGAAACAGCACCGAAAACACTGTAATAATACGAAATATTCCGAGTGTATGCTTGGATGTTACCGCGGAGGCTGGCTGGTAAACAATGGCACGGGCGGCACATGTGAGGCTGGCTGAGGGCGCACATTGGACGCGTCTCGGACGAAAATCGGTGAGCGGGTTTTTAATCGGTATGCGCGGCAAAAATTTTGCGATTAAAGTAAGCGGTATGCGGAATAATCGCTATGTGATGCCATCGTTATGCGGGGGTCCACTGTATATATACATATGGACATCGAAAAAAAAAGCTTCCTACAGGGAGGGATGATAAAAAAAAAAAAGGTGGGGTGTGCTAAACATCGTGGTCTAAGGCAGTGAACATCGAGGGGCATCACTGCACGCCTTCCTGCGTCTGGACAGATACTGCAATACAGGAGGCATCGCTGCGGCTGAGCTGTGACGTAACAGGATACGGGATCCTCTGGAGCGGTGAAGCAGTCATTGTAGGAGTTGCTGCAGGGTTCACTCATCCTGGGACACAACCTGCTGGTGCCCTCGAGTGAGGCATCGTCAGTACTCGGCAACTGGGCAGGACTTCTTCTGGCAAGCGACTCAGGACATTTCTCAACTAGTATTGTCGCTGGGGCTATCACTGCTGGCGAGTGTGGAGTCATGGCAGAGACGACTCAGCGAAACATCTGGAAGTCATAACATCATACACCGTACTGCAGTGAGCAGGCTAGCAGTCGAAGTGACATCATTTTTGTGCAGGCTGCTCGCTGAAGCTGTGACACAAGGCTGACACAGCGCCTGCCGACAGGGTCTAACTGCGGCTTGACGAGTGTCATTCTTTCAGCAGTTGGAGTTATAGCAGAGGTTAGTCTAAGCGTCCCCAGACTGGTTCTCTAAATATAACTGCTCTGAAGGCCAGGAGGTGAAGTCACGTTGTTGCAGGCAGGGTTCAATGATAAGGCTTCAGAGGCTTCTTACTTTATTTGCGAAATCTGGGTACATAGGCAGTGTGTTTGTGCCCATGGCCCCAAGGGGCCATGCCAGTGAGGGAGAGAGGAGTAGGCCTTGTTGACTGTGTGAAGGATTGGTGCCAAGTGAAAGAGGGGCAGGGTGACGTGGGTTGAAGTGGCATGCCCACTGAGAGGCCTACAGGTGTCAGCATGAGCATGTCACGAAATATGAACTCAGCTGGCAGACAGCATAAGCTGTCTATGCATACAGTACAGGTTGTTTACAACAGCCACCATTACCAATGAAAAAAAAAAAGACCTCATCAGGATGTTTGACCATCCTGATTGAGAAGTGGTAGTCAAAACTTGAAAACTATGCATGGTTCAACCCTTGTACTTGTTACAAAGAGAAAGGCGAGATTTACACATTCTCCCAATAAGAAGTTTCTTGGCAGCCCTTCAACATGGCATACTAAGATCTTTTTGCAGGCTGACCTTAATGCGTTTCAAGGGACTTTCTACTCCCGTCCGGTGCTAGCGAATGTTGCAGTGCTCACAATCATTTCTCCAGGACATAAGGATGCTTATTCTTTAATCTCAAAGCACTAACTTTATGATTTAGCATACCTTCCTTCCCTCTTCTGAAAAGCATCAGTGCATGGAGCAGTCTTCTAGGGCCTCCAAGATCACTCCTTCCTAATGGATGTGGTGCCATGAGGCAGATTTGTTGGTTCTGTTGATGTTCCAGATAGACTGAGACATATCACACTGTCTGCAATACCTCTCACAAGAGAGTAATGACATTAGTCTTCTCCATATAAAGCATCACCCAACCCACTGTGATTGATACAAAAAACTGTAGACAGCAACAAAAGTAGACTACTGTGCAGGGCAAAAATGGATGGATAGGGAGTGACATCCTCTAATATGGTCTATGAGTTACTGAAAGCTCTGATTTTTTTGGTTGCAAACATTTTTGCACAGCAGATTTTTTTTCTGCTGAGATTTATTAACATTGTCAGTAAGCTCACTGATATGGGCATGTATGTCTCTACCATATACATTTTCTTACATCAATCACATGCAAAGACAAACTTTGGCTATGGATTCAACTAGCCTTGTGGGTTTTTTGTTGATCAAATCTGTAATGGTAGTGATGATGATTGCACTTAGAAAAGGCACCAGAAGTGTTATTAGGCACCTTACTGGTGGGGATGACAAGACTTTGCCAACATTTGTCAAGCTGGGGATGTTGTTCATCCTCATCTACAGTCACTGATGAGATGAAAGAGGAAGTGTCGTTTAGAGAAGACCTGATGAATGTAGCCACCAGTCCATCACCAGGTATTCAAGGCTACATACCCATCCAGTAAGTCCTAAGAAAGAATTTGATGACAACTCTGCATTTCATACTGTAACTTAGTCATGGTCTGAGTGACAGTGTTTTAACCCTTTTACTGTCTCATGTAGATCTATATCACTGAAGCCAGGGTTGCTTCTGTAGATGTGTGTTAATCACAGCAGCATCAAATATGCTGCGATTGGTAAATTTCAGCCTATATATGAGAGAATGGGTCTATGTGGTGGGTGTGCACAGTCTAAAAAAAAAATCTTGCCCCAAACAGTGGATGAGGGGAACAGCTAACCTCTGACCTTGTATTTGGTTAAAATTAGCAATTTTGGCAATTTCTAGGCTGTTCATTGGTATCAACTGATAGGGGTAGGCAAACTTTTTTTGGGTATTACCCCAAAACAACTTTGTGTACAGCAAAATTACCCACTAGACTTGAAAATCCACAGAATCCAGAAAAACACAAGGAGGATTAAAATTCAAAATAGTTTATTGAATCAATTTGTATGGAGAATAGTCATACAAACTGAAAAGTATGTATTATATGCAATAAAGCAACTTTAAAAATAAAACACAAAATTAACGATAAAATAAAAATAAACTGCATGAAATTAAAACAAGTAACAAGACAAATTTAATAAAAATCTCATTAACCCTTTCAGGGTTTTCGACGTACTAGTATGGCTTACACACCAGTGCCTTCAAATCTAGTGAGAGAAAGGTGGTAGGCCTACATATGAAAGAATGGGTCTATGTGGTCAGCGTGCACAGTATAAAAAAAATCTTGCAGCACACAGTGCGTAATGAGGAAAAAAAAAACTTTAACCATGTTTTTGGTTTAAAACAGCAATTTTGTACTGTATTTTTGTATGGTATTTATGGTTGTATTCTAGTTTTCCTGGTCTCATTTTATAGAATGGAAGACATATTACAGAAATTGAGATGATTTTGATTGGTTTCACAATGAAAAGTACCTTGAAATTGAGCTCAAAGTAGCAGAAATGTTTGATTTTTGCCAAAGTTTAAAGTAAACAAATCATGCCACGTGTCCAATACACGTCAACTGGTTAGTCTAATATTCTTTCACAAGTGCGCTGATATTATTTGTACCATTTCTACACTAATGCAGTAGTCTGCATAACAGTAAATCTTCTATTTTTTGTGAGAATAAAAATTCAAAGTGGAAAGCAAAAGAAATGTTAGAGGGGCGTGGAGACATGACTAATGAACAGAGGAAATGTTATTTTAGTGCCAGGAATGTCTGTCTTGTTTATTCTGGACCCTATTTGGAAATTGGCATCTTTTGAAATTTGTGTGAAATTGGCAAAATTGCCAATTTCTGACCACTTTATTGGATAGTTGAAATCAGTAAATGGGTGATTTCTTGTACTCATTTGAAAGAAAAAATGGAGTTCTAGCAAAATAGTTATGATTTTTTGTCGACTAGTACACTGGAATTGGCCGAAAATAGGGCTCAAAGTGGGCAATATCTCCGATGCGTAAACATCATTGAGACCGCTAACTTTGCAAGAGCATAATTCCGTAAGTTTTCCATCAAATGTCATACTTTTGGCGTCATTATGATCGGGAAAAGATTCTTTGTCATTTCATAAGAAAAAAATAATTTTTTTTTCCCCCGAAAATTTTTCGACAGCAATTTGGATACTTATTTCGGTAGAACTCTATTTTTTCTATCGAATGAGTACAAGAAACCACCCATTTACCAATTTCAACTATCCAATAAAGTGGTTAGAAATTGGCAATTTTGCCAATTTCACACAAGTTTCAGAAGATGCCAATTTCCAAATAGGGTCCAGAATAAACAAGACAGACATTCCTGGCACTAAAATAACAAGTTCTCTGTTCGTTAATCACGTCCCCAGGCCCCTCTTATATTTCTTTTGCTTTCCACTTTGAGTTTTTATTCTTACAAAAAATAGAAGATTTACTGTTATGCAGACTACTGCATTAGTGTAGAAATGGTATAAATAATATCAGCACACTTGTGAAAGAATATTAGACTCACCAGTTGACATGTATTGGACGCTTGACATGATAATATTGCTTACTTTTGAACTTTGGTAAAAATCGAACATTTCTGTTACTCTGAGTTAAATTTCAAGGTACTTTTCATTGTGAAACCAGTCAAAATCATCTCAATTTCTGTAATATGTCTTCCATTCTATAAAATGAGACCAGGAAAACTAGAATATAACCGTAAAATTACCATGCAAAAATACAGTGCAAAGTCACTGTTTTAATCCAAAAGCTTGGTCAAAGTTTTTTTCTCATCACGCACTGTGCTGCAGGATTTTTTTATACTGTGCACATTGACCACAGACCCATTTTTTCGCATGTAGGCCTACCAGCTTTCTCTTGCTAGATTTGAAGGCGCTAGAATTTACACGTACTAGTACATCAATAATCCAGGCGCTTAAGACATTTTAGTACGTTGGAAACCCTGAAAGGGTTAAAGTGCTAGCATTGTACTTCCCAGCTCCAAGACTCAAGTGCGGCTAACTGGTATCCTTGAATCCCTTCACAAAATATTGCCCTGCTCACATTCCAACAGTTCGTCAAGTCTATCTGAAACCAATACTTGGAGTATACTTAGAAAGAACTTCAGGGGTCAATGCCCACACGGCCTGGTCCGAGACCTGGCCTCATGGTGGATCAGGGTCTGATCAACCAGATTGTTACTGATTGTTACCCATGTAAGAACCACAGCCTAGCTGATCAGGTAGTGACTTTAGGTGCCTGTCCAGCACCTTCTTGAATACAAACAGGGGTCTACTGGTAATCCCCTTTATGTATGCTAGGAGGCAGATGAACAGTCTTGGGCCCCTGACACTTACTGTGTTGTCTCTTAGTGTACATGTGGCACCCCTGCCTTTCATTGGAGGAATGTTGCATCTCCTGCCGAGTCTTTTGCTTTCAAAGGGAGTGATTTTAATCTACAAATTTGGTACTAATCCCTCTAGAATATTCCAAGTGTATATTATCATGTATCTTTCTCACCTGCATTCCAGGGAATAAATACAAATCAAGGAACTTAAACCTCTCCCAGTAATTAAGATGCTTTATCGTACTTGTGTGTGCCGTGGAAGTTTCTGTACATTCTCCAGGACAGCAATTTTGCCTACCTTGAAGGGGGCAGCTAGTGTACAGCAGCATTCCAGCCTAGAGAGAACAAGCAATTTGAAGAGAATCATCGTGGACTTGGCATCCCTAGTTTTGAAGGTTTTAAAAGTTGGAATTAATGTCATACTATGTGCAGGATGCAAGAGAGAGATCTAGACAAATACAAACTCATGTCAACGAAAATGAACAGGCCTGCCCTTTGGACATCCTCACTATCCCACCCAGTACTTGCTGGAGAGAATGCATTCCCAGAAGTTAAGGTGGATTTTTGTGTCTGGTGCCTTTGCCTGTTAGTACCATGAGGAATACTTTGTAATGCCACCTCTAGTGACCAGTTTGGTGAGCAGATTCCCATCATAATTAGCAAAGGAGCTCTCAAGGGCATGGCTTTGTCTGCTGAGCTTGATTCTGAGAGGATTGACATTTTCCCCAGCATTGTGCATGTGTCAGCCTGTATGTACTACACCCACTCTGCTGATCCACCAGGTCAGACTGCACAAAAACAGCACAAGGAAGAGCTAAAGCACTGGTATATCTTTGATGATGACTGGGATATCGTTGCTGGAAGTGGAAAACTATCCTCACCCAATGGAGGATTACCCCCCTCATCTGTACAATCCCATCACCTGCTGAAGTTAATGTGGCTGATTCCCTTGTGACTGGAGAAAAGATGGAGAGCAAGTTCATCACTAGTTTTGGATTTTGTCAAAAAGTATGGCAAGGGCAACAAGCCCGAGCCTCTTACAGAACTTGGAGAACATTTTTCCCAGACTCTTGGTGATTTGTCAGTGCCAGTAGACAGAGGTTAGGCCTTTGTTCACCTATAAGTTGTGTGCAGTGCCACCACTGCTCATTAATGAACATGGTTGTCTCTGGAGAGACAACAAGTCAACATTCAGCAAGCACCTTGGTGCATTCCAGATCTCACCAACAGCTGTTGATACTGCCAACATGGATGTTCAACAACTGCTTTACCATACAGTGTGGCCACACAGCAGCAGAAGTTCCTCAGTTCTGACCATGTCCATCAAGGGTTGTCAAGAGTTGCTATCTGGATCATACTGCCTCGTTTGGAAAATCAGTCTTCGACAAGAACGAAGGTGTCTTTGCCAAGGATTATAATCTGAGAATACAACAAGTTAGTGAAGTTCCCATCAACTACATTCTGTCAATCACCAGTCCTCTGCCCAGAAGGGATGAAGTCTTGAAAGGGAAGAACAGGTGGAGGCTGGTATGTCATCTATCCTCAAATAGAGAGAGAGAGAATGTGACAATGGAGTCTTAGGATGATGGTGCCTTCTGGTCATGATGAGGCAGACATCACAATAATCTATGTCCTTGAGACTGTCAATTCTGGCAAGAGCATGAAATGTGTATTTAGCCATGGCTCAATGTGTCTGTCCTACTGGTTTATCAGATACACAGGGAAGAGGAGAGCCAGGTGCAGATAGAGCAGTGGGTTGGGGGCATTGCTGCATATCAATGCTCTCTGTGCTAACCAAGGGCCAAAGTGCCAGAAGCTGGCAGGCATGCATGCCTTCAGTGGGTGTGCCATGACCTCATATCTGCATACCAAAGGCAAAATCAGTTCACTAAACATCTTGCTAGCCTGGGACTTTCCAGGTTTATGTAATGTGCTAGGGAATGTGGGCACAACACAAACAGGTCTCATGGGAGTGACAAAAACCTTATACACCACTCTGTATGGTCAGCCACCAGAGACATCCACAGGATCTGCCAGCTTCATACTCTTCACAAAGAATTTTTTTTTAAATAATCATGTCCCTGCCTCCAACATCCAACAACCTGTTCCTACAAATGTTGCAGGCCCACCTCCAGATCATTGTGTGTAAAGCAGCAGACCAACACACTCTGCCTGATGAGACTGCCAATGTCACTCACTTGCGATGGAAGATATAAGATGATGTCTCAGCTCCAGTAACTGCTGAGAGTGACACAGTTCCACCAAAGCTGATTGATGTGATTCACTGTCAATGTATGGCACAGTGCAAGAAGTGCAACAATGTGGCCTGTGAATATCAAAGAACATCTTTCATGCATGTCATACTACAACTGCTCTGAAGACAGCTTCCACTGCAATGAGCACACTAAGGGAGAAGTTCAATCTAGAGATGAAGGATGTGAAGGAGGAGGATTCAAAAGAGGAGAATGAAGTTGAAGATGGTCTTGCTGGTCATGATTATCTGCATGATGAGTGGGTTTAGGTAAAAGGGTCATCAACAGATGACATCCCAAGAAGCTTCCACATATATGAGAGAGGAGTGTGTGTTTCAGAAAAGTCCTTACTATTTTTCTCACAAACAAATATGTAAAATATCAGATGTGTATCCATTTCTTAATAAGAATAAAATAAATTAAAATTGTTTAGGTAGTAGGTTGGTAGACAGCAACCACCCAGGTAGTTACTACCGTCCTGCCAAATGAGCGTGAAACAGAAACCTGTAATTGTTTTACATGATAGTAGGATTGCTGGTGTCTTTTTTCTGTCTCAAAAACATGCAAGATTTCAAGTATGTCTTGCTACTTCTACTTACACTTAGGTCACACTACACAAACATGTACAAGCATATCTACACACACCCTTCTGGATTTTCTTCTATTTTCTTACTAGTTATTGTTCATTTCCTCTTATTTCCATGAGGAAGTGGAACAGAATTCTTCCTCCATAAGCCATGCATGTCGTAAGAGGCGACTAAAATGCTGGGAGCAAGGGGCTAGTAATCCCTTCTGTGTAGATTACTAAATTTAAAAAGGGAAACTTATTTTTCTTTTTGGGCCACCCTGCCTCAGTGGGATACAGCTGGTTTGCTGAAAGATGAAGAAATTAAAATTTAGCAGAATTTTCCATTCATTTTTCACAGAGATGAAATCTGACCCTTACCTGACCTTATAGCACCAAATTTTGACTCTGAATTGAAAACATTAATTTTAGATATGGATTCTACACATCTTAAACCCCCATAAAAAGAGGTATTATACACCTTTCTAGGAAAAGTGGTTCAAAAGTTAAATTTTCAGGATGGTGACCAGTGGCTATCTTGGTTCATGAATGACAAAAGAACAATCAAGAAAGAGTATTTAGAATTATATCGGTATTTAAAAATCTGTGGTCATTTGTGTCAGCAATACAGATGTTCAAAACACAGGTGGTTCAATATCTCCAGTTTTAAGGCTGTGAGGTCATACTTGTCAGGTGACCTCACTATTCTGTGCACCCCTGCTTACACAACAACTAAAGTTTATGCTACTATATATTTCCCTGGTTTCAGGTCTACATTGGCTTGATATAGCCCCTGGTGAGCAAAACATTGACATTATAAGTTACTTCATGCTGTTTTATTTTATTAATTTCTTGGTAGCATACATTTAGTTTGTTTAAGACTGTAGTTTGATCACTAAATATGAGCAGTACTGACCTTCTATTACCATTGAAGACAGGTTTGTTTACTAAAAGAGCCGATCTCACTGTTCTTATTTCTACTTCATAAATAAAGTTGTTCTAGGTAGCAGGTTGGTAGACAGCAACCCCCCAGGGAGGTACTACCATCCTGCCAAGTGAGTGTAAAACGAAAGCCTGTAATTGTTTTACATGATGGTAGGATCGCTGGTGTCCTTTTTTCTGTCTCATAAACATCCAATATTTCAGGTACGTCTTGCTACTTCTACTTACACTTAGGTCACACTACACATACATGTACAGTGGTCCCTCGCTTTTCATAGTTCTCGGGAATCATAGATTTCAGAAATCATAGGGATATTTTCGTATAAACATGGGCTCGCTGATCATAGGTTGACTCGCGAATAGTAGTTCGTCCGGGACGCGTACGCACGGTGTGAGCCGAGGCGGCCTCCCTACCCAGCCAGTCTGGCATTGTTTACCAGTGAGCGAAGGTCCCCTCACATGCTCTGACGAAATATTTCATAATATTCCACGTATTTTAGTGCTTGCAAGTACTAAATAAGCTACCATAGCTCCAAAGAAAGCTCCTAGTGCCAAGCCTGTGGTAAAGAAGGTGAGAAATATGACTGAATTTAAGAAAAACATCATTGAACAATATGAAAGTGGCACAAGTGCAGCCGAACTGGCCAGGATGTATAAGAAACCCTACACAACCATATGTTCCATAGTGGCCAAGAAAAAGGAAATCAAGGATGCTGTTGTTGCAAAGGGGGTAACTATGCTGACAAAAATGAGATCACCAGTACTCAAAGAGGTTGAGAAGTTATTATTGGTGTGGATAAATGAGAAACAATTAGCAGGAGATACTCTTATGACTTCAATTATTTGTGAAAAAGCTAGGCAGTTGCACAACGATCTGGTAAAGAAATTGCCTGCAAATAGTGGTGATGTGAGTGAATTTATGGCCAGCAAAGGTTGGTTTGAGAGATTTAAGAACCGTACTGGCATACACAGTGTGGTAAGGCATGGTGAGGCTGAAAAATATGTGCATGAATTCAAGGAGTACATAGAGGCTGAAGGACCGACAAGGTTGTTGCAAGCCATGTTGGCAACATGTACAGTGACAAAGTCTTGGGCCATTTTAGGGAAGTGTTAAAGAGATGCCAGAAACAGAGCTCTCTTCACAGTTATTTTGCGAGACAGGACTCCAGTGACTCTCAAGGTGGTCCTGGTGGCATTAAGAAACAGAGAAGAGAAGCAACCCCAGAAAAGCAATTGGTACCTGAGGTGTTACTGGAAGAGGATTCCCCTTCCAAACTATAAACAATCCACTCTCTCTCCTCCTCCAGTCTCCCATACACTAAGAAGAATCTCCAATAAAGGTAAGTGTTATGCTGTTAATGTTTCATTCATCATTTCCCATTGCACTGTTTATGTACTACATCTATATTTCATGTAAAAAATTTTTTTGTTTTAATACTTTTGGGTGTCAGGAACGGATTAATTGTATTTACATTATTTCTTATGGGGAAAATTGATTCGCAAATCGTAGATTTCGATAATAGCAGCAACTCCAGGAACGGATTAACTACGAAATACGAGGGACCACTGCACAAGCATATGTATGTACAGTAGACTCACGAGTTTCATTATTAATCCGTTCCAGAGAGTCTGCCGAAAGGCGAAACCATTTTCCTCATAAGAAATAATGGAAATAAAATTAATCTGTTCCAGACACACAAAAATATTAAAAAAAAAAATTCAAATTAAATAAAGATTTACATACAGAAAACAGTGAGAAATCAAGTACATACATATTTTTTTTTTTATATTAACACACTGGCCGATTCCCACCAAGGCAGGGTGGCCCGAAAAAGAAAAACTTCCACCATCATTCACTCCATCACTGTCTTGCCAGAAGGGTGCTTTACACTACAGTTTTTAAACTGCAACATTAACACCCCTCCTTCAAAGTGCAGGCACTGTACTTCCCATCTCCAGGACTCAAGTTCGGCCTGCCGGTTTCCCTGAACCCCTTCATGAATGTTACTTTGCTCACACTCCAACAGCACGTCAAGTATTAAAAACCATTTGTCTCCATTCACTCCTATCAAACACGCTCACGCATGCCCGCTGGCAGTCCAAGCCCCTCGCACACAAAACCTCCTTTACCCACTCCCTCCAACCTTTCCTAGGCTGACCCCTACCCTGCCTTCCTTCCACTACAGACTGATACACTCTTGAAATCATCCTGTTTCGCTCCATTCTCTCTGCATGTCCGAACCACCTCAACAACCCTTCCTCAGCCCTCTGGACAAGTTTTGGCAATCCCGCTCGTCCTCCTAACTTCCAAACTACGAATTCTCTGCATTATATTCACACCACACATTGCCCTCAGACATGACATCTCCACTGCCTCCAGCCTTCTCCTTGCTGCAACATTCATCACCCATGCTTCAAACCCATATAAGTGTGTTGGTAAAACTATACTCTCATACATTCCCCTCTTTGCCTCCAAGGACAAAGTTCTTAGTCTCTACAGACTCCTAAGTGCACCGCTCACCCTTTTCCCATCATCAATTCTATGATTCACTTCATCTTTTATAGACCCATCCGCTGACACGTCCACTCCCAAATATCTGAGTACATTCACCTCCTCCATACTCTCTCCCTCCAGTCTGATATCCAATCTTTCATCACCTAATCTTTTTATCCTCATAACCTTACTCTTTCCTGTATTCACTTTTAATTTTCTTCTTTTACATACCCTACCAAATTCATCCACCAACCTCTGCAACTTCTCTTCAGAATCTCCCAAGAGCACAGTGTCATCAGCAAAGAGCAACTGTGACAACTCCCACTTTATGTGTGATTCTTTATCTTTTAACTCCACGCCTCTTGCCAAGACCCTCGCATTTACTTCTCTTACAACCCTATCCATAAATATATTAACCACTGTGACATCACACATCCTTGTCTAAGGCCTACTTTTACTGGGAAATAATCTCCCTCTTTCCTACATACTCTAACTTGAGCCTCACTATCCTCATAAAAACTCTTCACTGCTTTCAGTAACCTACCTCCTACACCATACACCTGCAACATCTGCCACATTGCCCCCCTATCCACCCTGTCATACGCCTTTTCCAACTCCATAAATGCCACAAAAACCTCTTTAGCCTTATCTAAATACTGTTCACTTATATGTTTCACTGTAAACACCTGGTCCACACACCCCCTACCTTTCCTAAAGCCTCCTTGTTCATCTGCTATCCTATTCTCCGTCTTACTCTTAATTCTTTCAATAATAACTCTACCATACACTTTACCAGGTATACTCAACAGACTTATCCCCCTATAATTTTTGCACTCTCTTTTGTCCCCTTTGCCTTTATACAAAGGAACTATGCATGCTCTCTGCCAATCCCTAGGTACCTTACCCTCTTCCATACATTTATTAAATAATAGCACCAACCACTCCAAAACTATATCCCCACCTGCTTTTAACATTTCTATCTTTATCCCATACATATATATAACAATAATAACATTACGCTTACCTTTACTGAAGACTTCTGGGTGGATGGAAGATGGGAGGAGGGGATAGGAGGAAGGTGTACACTATTGTTTGGAAGGAGAATCTCCTTCCATTAGGACATCAAGTATGAAGTCCTTATCTGGGGTTACTTCCCTTCTTTGTATTTTAAAGACACTGGCACTGGGAACAACTTGATAGTCACTGGAACCCTGTCGCACAAAATATCTGTCCAGAGAACTCTGTTTCTAGTGTTTCTTTAAGATTTGTCTGAAGTGGGACACAACACTGTCAGTGCACATGTTGCCAACACAGCCTGCAACAGCTCTGTCAGGGTGAAGTTCATCCACAAATAATTGCACTTCAGTCCACTTTGCACAAATCTCATTAATTTTTGAAGAAGGCACCTTCCTCCATCTCTCTTCCTCCTCCTCTGCAGCAATTTCCTGAGCTGTGGTCTCTTGCTGTTGTAGATGAAGCTCTTGCAGCTGTGTAGTGGTTAGCTCTTCATCGTGGTCCTCCTCCAACTCTTCCACATCCTCGAAACTCACATCCAACCCCATGGAATTCCCCAGTGACTGGGGAATTCCATGGTGTTCGAAGGCATAGGCTCCTTAGGGTCAGCCCCAAATCCTTCAAAATCCTACTCTTGTACACATTGTGGTCACGATTTTCTCCAAGCAGAATTCAAAGTTCTGCAAGTCACTCCCTCCCAAGCCTTACCTATAAGGTTTATGCAAGTGAGGATATTGAAGTGATCTTTCCAGAACTCTCCTAGGGTCAATTCAGTGTCTGAGGTCACTTCAAAGCACTTTTGAAACACTGCTTTGGTGAACAATTTTTTGAAGTTTGAAATGACCTGCTGGTCCATGGGCTGGAGGAGAGGAGTTGTGACGAAACTCAACTCCTCCACTATTTGCTCTTCAAAGTCTGCAGTATGAGCAGGAGCACTGTCCATTACCAGGAGGCACTTGAGTGGCAATTTATTTTCCAGGAGGTATTTCTTCACACTGGGGCCAAACGCTTCATTAACCCTTTGACTGTTTTCGACGTATAAATACGTCTTACGAGCCAATGTTTCTGACGTATATATACTCAATAATTCTAGCGGCTTCAAATCAAGCGGGAGAAAGCTGGTAGGCCCACATGTGAGAGAATGGGTCTGTGTGGTCAGTGTGCACCACATAAAAAAAATCCTGCAGCACACATTGTGTAATGAGAAAAAAAAAACTGATCGTTTTTTTGGAAAAAAAAGCCGACTTTGAGGTGTATTTTCATATAGTATTTATCGTTGTATTTGCGTTTTCATGGTCTTAGGTGATAAAATGGAAAACATATTACAGAAATAGAGATGATTTTCATTACTTTGACGATGAAAACGACCTTGAAACTGAGCTCAAAGAAGCGGAAATGTTCGATTTTTACCAATGTTCAGGAGTTAATAAATCACACCACACGTCCAATACACGTCAACTGGGGAGTCTAATATTCTTTCACTAGTGCACTGATATTATTTATACCATTTTTACAATAATGCAGTAGTCTGCATAACAGTAAATTTTGTATTTTTTTGTATGAATAAAAAATCAAAATAGAAAGCAATAATAATATAAGAGGGGCCTAGAGATGTGACTAATGAACAGAGCATATGTTATTTTAGTGCCACGAATGTCTACCTTGTTTATTCTGGACCCTATTTTGAAATTGGCATCTTTTTTAGTTTGCGTGAAATTGGCCAAATTGCCAATTTCTGACCACCATATTGGGTAGTCCAAATTAGTAAATGAGAGGTTTCTTGTACTCAGCTAATAGATAAAATGGAGTTCTAAAGAAACAGCTATGAGTTTGGTCAACTGGAACAATGGAATTGGCTGAAAATAGGGCTCAAAGTCGGCGAAATCACTGATACGCATATATCGCCGAGACCGCTAACTTCGTGGGAGCATAATTCCATGAGTTTTCGACCAAATTTCGAACTTTTGGTGTCATTACCATCGGGAAAAGATTCTCTATCATTTCATAAGAAAAAAATATTTTTTTTTTTTTTCAAAAATTGAGCGACATAGAATGACAGCTTCAGAGAGGGGCCTGAAACAGTCAAAGGGTTAAACAAGTCAAGGAAAATTTCCCTTGTGACCCATGCCTTACTGTTAGCCTTCTACACCAAACACAAATTACTCTTGGCAACACTGTTTTTCTTGAACACTCTGGGATTTTCAGTGATACACCAGTAAAGGCTTCACTTTGCAATCCCACTAGCATTACTACAAAACATGAGAGTAAGCCTGTCTTTCATAGGCTTGTGTCCTGGGAGTGCTGTTTCCTCCTGCAAGATGTAGGTCCTCTTTGGCATTTTCTTCCAAAAGAGGCCTGTTTTGTCACAATTGAACACTTGTTGGGGTTTGAATTCTTCAGTGTCTATGTATTCCTTAAACTTCTGTACAAACTTCTCAGCCGCCCGTTTGTCTGAACTGGCAGCCTCACCATGCCTTACCACACTGTGTATGCCACTACCCTTCACTCTGCTGGCCTTAATTACCCCTTTACCAGGCCTGGTAAAGGGTTAAAATCAGAAGCATCACCACTCGTTGCAGGCATATTCTTTACGAGATCGTCATGCAACTGCCTTGCCTTTTCACATATTATCGACTGCAAAATACTATCTCCTGCTAACTGTTTTTGGGTAATCCACACCAACAATAACCTTTCCACTTCTTCAAGGGTTTGCAATCTCTTTTTTGTCAGCATATATACCCCTTTTGCAACAACAGCACACTTTATTTCCTTTCCTTTCGCCACAATCAAAGTGATGGTTGAATGGGGTTTGCCATACATCCTGGCAAGTTCTGTAACACGCACTCCACTCTCATATTTTTCAACTATTTCCTTCTTGAATTCGATCGTGTTCCTCACTTTCTTAACCCTTTGACTGTTTCCGACATATAAATACGTCTTACGAGCCAATGTTTCTGACGTATTTATACGCACAAATTCTAGCGGCTTCAAATCGAGCGCCAAAGGCCTGGTAGGCCTACACGGGAGAGAATGGGTCTCAGTGGTCGGTGTGCACCCTGTGAAAAAAATCTGGGACCTAGCGGTGCATTGTGGGAACGCCATGTTGTCAGTCCATTTTCACCATGCCTCTCGGTAAGAGTTCCTCACTCCTCGGCGGATTGGAGGTCTTTTGTTCCCAAGTGATAGCTCTAACAGCGATGAAAGTGTCAGTGACAGTGAATTCAAGGGTTTTCAAGTGAGTGTTACCGAAAAAAGTGCCCAGGATAACGTAAATAGTGACGAAAACCCAGATGACCCACAACCTTCGACCTCTGGTGCTGTGCCGGCTTGTTCACGTTCACG
The DNA here is from genome assembly GCF_038502225.1 of Cherax quadricarinatus. Classification (NCBI taxonomy): domain Eukaryota; kingdom Metazoa; phylum Arthropoda; class Malacostraca; order Decapoda; family Parastacidae; genus Cherax; species Cherax quadricarinatus. Next base: position 37,359,587 of record NC_091301.1, on the reverse strand, counting down.
TTCGCCTGTACCAGGACGAAAGAGGAAACTATTTGGTCGTGTACAACACCCTGATGATAGCAGTGATAGTGATAGTGATTTCAAGGTCATTGAAAGCAGTTCTAGTGACAGTGAGAGTGAATATTCCCCAGTGAAGCGCCAGTATGTACGACGTAGCATGCGGTCTGGTAGTGTTTCATATGTTGTTCCAAGGGGAAGGAGAAACTCTGGGAGCACATCCCGTGGCCCAACACCACGACCTGATAGTGAAGATGACGATATTGTAACGATGGGTATGAATGGTGACAGTGAGGGAGGAGGCAGTGGTGGTGATAGTGAGGGTGGCACGGCCCATGTGGCACCATCACCGGGCCACGCTACTAGCCACGCGGCTGACTCAGCAGAACAACCAGCCTCACCCTACCCCACACTGCCACAACCTGCACCACCACAACCTGCACAGCCACAACCACGGTACAATATCCAGACCCCACCAGCAGACCGCATCTGGGATTGGCAGGACGGTGACGAGTTTGTTCCCAGTCCCCATGACTTTGATGAAACACAAAGTGGAATAAAGCCATCTTGTCCACTTGGGAACAATGCCAGTGAACTGGACTGCTTTGAGTTATTTTTCGATGAACCCCTGATGGACATCATTGTCAGGGAAACAAATACATACTGTGATTACACCATGGCAAATACAATTCTCTCACCAAAATCACGGCTACACAAGTGGAAGGAGACAACTGTGGCAGAGATGTACCTGTTTTTTGCCACAATAATGCTTATGCCACATGTGTATAAGCACACTGTCACCACATACTGGACAACAGATCGCCTGATTTCAACTCCAGGTTTTAGTGACATTATAGGAGTCAATCGTTTCCTGATACTGTTGCGTATGTTACACTTTTCAGACAAAACCAGGCCTGACAGAAGCGACAGGTTATATAAGATAAGAAATGTGTTTATGTACCTGAAACAAAAGTGCTGCATGTATTTTTATCCCTTCAGGAAGCTTGTTATTGATGAGTCCTTGATTTTATTCAAAGGCAGACTCTCATTCAAGCAATATATACCAAGCAAGAGGAAACGCTTTGGTATAAAGCTATTTGTACTGTGTGATTGCAGAAGTGGTCTTGTTTTAGATATTATTGTGTACACTGGCAGTAATACTTTGAGAGATACCATGAAGTTATTGGGTATCTCTGGTGATGTGGTTCGAACAATGATGGAACCATATCTTGGTAAGGGGCATATGTTATTTACTGATAACTGGTACACAAGCCCCTTACTCAGTGATTTCTTGCGAGTGAACTTGACAGACGTGTGTGGCACAGTGCGTTGTAATCGCAAACATATGCCAAGGTTCGACGTTGGCACTCGCAGAGGTGAGGTGCAAGCCTTTGCTGCCAATGACATCATGGCATTTCGGTGGCATGACAAACGTGATGTCACATTGTTGACATCAGTTCACACAAACGAAATGGTACCCAGTGGCAGGGACAACAGAGAGACCAATGAACCCATTCTGAAGCCTGCAGCTGTCATGGACTACAATCTCAATATGCGCTTAGTGGACAAATGTGACATGCAGATTGGGTTTGCAGACTGTGTACGCAAGAGTTATTAGTGGTATATCAAACTTTTTTTCCATCTTGTTGATATCTCTATGCTAAATGCTTATAACATATACAAGTTGAAGACCAACAAAACACCAAAATATGGTGAATTTTGCCTGTCAGTAATCAGACAAATAATTGCAAAGTACAAAGGAGCAACTCCTGCAATAGACCAGCGCCCACAGACGTCATCTCGTATGAGGCCTGGTGATCACTACCCCATACAACTGCCTCCTACTACTGCCAAGAAAAATGCTCAGAAGAGGTGTTATGTATGTATGCATACCACAAAACACCCACAAACACGCAGAGACACTCGTTTTATGTGTGAGGAGTGTGAAGTGCCCCTCTGCATATACCCATGTTTCAAAGAGTTCCACAAGCTGCAGCAGTTCTAGGAACGTGGTTAGTGACTGTACATATGTATATATATTATGGAACAATAGTAATAAACATTGTTTTGTATTGTTTGTTTGTGTAAACAAAGTGTATACACAAACTAATAGTGATAAAGTTTGTTCTGTTATTGTGTTGTAAATAATGAGTGTATATTTGAACAATGCACCTTACATTGGTCTCACAGGCCACATAAGTTACCTGGAAAAGAAAAATATTGAAAAATGCAAGAAACCTTTGAATTAGAGTAAATAAAAGAATACCGGGTGGGCGGCAGTCGCCGCTGTTGCCGTACGCACGTCAATTTCTGCAAACTTTGCGGCTTTATATCTCGGTAAGTACTGATGGCAAAAATTTTTTTTTAGGCTTAAAACACTAGTAAAAATATTCCTAACATTTTCATAAGAAAAAATAATTTTTTTTTTTTTTCGAATATTTGGCGACATAGAATGACAGTTTCAGAGAGGGCCCTGAAACAGTCAAAGGGTTAACCAAAGGGTTGGCACTAGCTTTCCTTGGGCCCATGGTGACTTATTTAGCAATTTCAAGCACAAAAAAAACAATGGATTATGAAATGTATTGTATGAACCAGAGGGGTGATGGTCATACATTAGTAAACAATGGCACACTGAGTGTGAAAGGTGCGGGAGACTGGCTTTGTGTGAGCAGTGACAGGCGGATGCGTACCGAACGGTCGCCAAATCACGAACTGCAAAGCTAAATTTTGCTGGAAAAAATTTGCCAAAAGTCGGATTTCACGAAAGTCACGGCCGCCGAACGGCGGGGGTCCACTGTATATACACACACCCCTCTGGGTTTTCTTCTATTTTCTTTCTAGTTCTTGTACTTGTTTATTTTCTCTTATCTCCATGGGGAAGTGGAACAGACTTCTTCCTCCGTAAGCCATGTGTGTTGTAAGAGGCGACTAAAATGCTGGGAGCAAGAGGCTACTAACCTCTTTTCCTGTATAAATTAGTAAATTTAAAAAGAGAAACTTTAGATTTTTCTTTTTGGGCCACCCTGCATTGGTGGAATACGGCCGGTTTGTTGAAAGAAGAAGAAAAAGAAATAAATATGTCTGATAATTTATTAGTCATGTACATACCTGTGACTGGTTTCAGTTATTCTACTCCAACAGTGCAGTCTGTGGTCAGACTTTTCTAATGATTGCCTGATCATCCAGGGTATTGTTACCTACAGCCCCCACACACATTCATCACAGCCAAATCCCTCTGAAGAATTCTGTCGTTTCTTTTTTTAAGCTTATTAGCTTATTTATCACTGTAAAAAATCTTCATGCAAGTCCTTGTTGTAAGATGGTGATGGTGCTATGGTGTGACCATGGTAAGATACACTAAGAAAAACATTCTTTGCCAACAAAAAAACACAACAAACTATAAATAAAATACAAAAAGTTTAATAAGCACTATTTTTTTTTTTATTAACACATCAGCCATTTCCTAGGTAGTAGGTTGGTAAACAGCAACCGCCCAGGGAGGTACTACTGTCCTGCCAAGTGAGTGTACAACGAAATCCTGTAATTGTTTTAGATGATGGTAGGATTGCTGGTGTCTTTTGTCTGTCTCATAAACGTGCAAGATTTCAAGTACGTCTTGCTACTTCTACCTGCACTTAGGTCACACTACACATACATGTACAAGCATATATATATACACACACCTCTCTGGGTTTTCTTCTATTTTCTTTCTAGTTCTTGTTCTTGTTTATTTCCTCATACTTCCACGGGGAAGTGGAACAGAATTCTTCCTCCGTAAGCCATACGTGTTGTAAGAGGCGACTAAAATGTAGGGAGCAAGGGGCTAGTAACCCCTTCTCCTGTATATATTACTAAATGTAAAAGGAGAAACTTTCGTGTTTCCTTTTGGGCCACCCTGCCTCGGTGGGATACGGCCGGTGTGTTGAAAGAAAGATCAGCCATTTCCCACCGAGGCAGGGGTGACCAAAATAAGAAGAAACACTTTCATCATCATTCACTCCATCACTGTCTTGCCAGAGGAATGCCTACACTACAGTTAAAAACTGCAACATATCAACATCACTCCTTCAGAGTGCAGGCACTGAACTTCCCACCTCCAGGACTTAAGTCCTGTTAACTGGCTCCTTGAATCCCTTAATAAATGTTACTTTTCTCACACTCCAACAGCACATCAAGTCATAACAATTTGTCTTCACTTGCTCCTATCGAAAACACTCACGCATGCTTGCTGGAAGTCCAAACCCCTTGCATACAAAAACCTCCTTTACCCCCTCCCTCCAACCTTTCCTAGGATGACCCTACTCCACCCTCCTTCCACTACAGATTTATATGCCCTCCAAGTTATTCTATTTTGCTCCATCCTCTCAATGTCCAAACCACCTCAACAACCCTTCCTCTGCCCTCTGGATAATATTTTTAGAAACTTCACACCTCCTCCTAATCTCCAAGCTGTGAAGTCTCTGCATTATATTCACACCACACATTGCCCTCAAACATGACATCTCCATTGCTTCCAGCCTTCTCCTTCACCACCCATGCTTCACACCCCATATAAGTGTTGACGCCACTCTAGTCTTACATATTCCCCTCTTTGCTTTCACGGATACCGATGTTTGTTTCCACAGACTAGTTAGGGCTCCACTCACCTTTTTTCCCCTCATCAATTCTATGATACACTTCATCTTTCATAAACCCATCTGCTTACAAGTCCAATCACAAATATCTGAATACAGTCACTTCCTCCATACTCCCTTCATCCAATCTGATATCCAATCTTTCATTATCTAAATTTTTTGCAATCCTCATCACCTTGCTCTTTCCTACATTCACATTTAATTTTCTACTTATACGTACATAACTTTGTAAACTCGTCCACAAACCTCTGCAACTTCTCTTCAGTCTCTCCCAAAAGCACAGTCATCAACAAAAAGTGACCATGACAACCCCCACTTTGTGTTAGATTCTTTATCTCTTAATCCCACACCTTTTACAACTCCATCTATAAATATACTGAACAACCATGGTGACATCATGCATCCCTGTCTAAGGCCTTCTTTTACCAGGAAATAATCTTCCTCTCTCTTACATACTCTAACCTGAGCCTCACTATCCTCATAAAAACTGGTTACTTCTTTCAGAAACCTATTCCATACATCTGCAACATCTGCCACATTGTTCTCCTATCCACCCTATCACAAGCCTTTTCCAAATCCATAAATGCAATGAAAACCTCTTTACCCTTGTCTAAATATTGTTCACCTATATGCTTCACTAATGGTGAAAGTGTTTCTTTCTCGCATCACCTTGCCTTGGTGGGGGATGACTGATATGTTGAGGAAAAAAAAAAGTTTTTGTTTTACACAATGGTAGGATTGCTGATGTCTTTTTTTCTGTTTCATAAACATGTGGGATACCAGGTATATCTTGCTACTTATGTAAGCCATGCATGTCATAAGAGGTGACTAAAATGCTGGGAGCAAGAGGCTAGTAATCCCTTCTCCTGTATAAATTACAGTGGACCCTCTGTTTTCATAATTAATCCATTCCAGAGAGTCTGACGAAGCTCATAAATCATGAAAACCGAAATCATTTTCCCCATAAGAAATAATGTAAATCCAATTAATCCATTCCAGATACCTAAAAGTATTAACAAAAAATTTTTTGAGAGAGAGTATAGAATTATATACAGAAAACAATGACAAATCAATATAAAGCACTAATAAAATGTATAAATGAATATTTAACATCACACTTACCTTTACTGAAGACTCTTGTTGGTGTATGGAAGATGGGGAGGAGGGGAGAGGGAGGACTGATTATTGTTTGGAAAGGGAATCCCCTTCCATAGAGACTTCAGGTATGAAGTGCTTATCCGGGGTTACTTCCCTTCATTGTTTTTTAATGCCACTAGGACCAGCTTGAGTCACTGAACCCCTATCGCATCAAAAATTTTTCCAGAGAGCTCTGTTTGTGGCGTCTCTTTAAGATTTACCTAAAATGGGGCAGGCAATGTCATTGAACATGTTGCAGACACAGCCTGCAACAGCTTTGTTAGGGTGACATTCCTTCACAAATGTTTGCACTTCACTCCACTTTGCCCAAATGTCCTTAATCACTGAGGAAGGCACTTCTCTTCCTCCTCCAATGAAGCAATTTCCTCAGCTGTGGTTTGTTGCTGTTGCAGATGAAGGTCTTGCAGCTCTTCAGTGGATAGCTCTTCACTGTGGTCCTCCACCAACTCTTCCACAGCCTGGCCACTCACATTCATCTCCAGCTACCTCATGTCACAGAGGTGCCTGTGCTAAATGGTTAGAAATATACCTAGTTGGATGAATCTTATTGTGGCTAGCCCCAATGTCATTACGATTTCTTAAGTCTTCCTCCACAAATGTTTGCACTTCACTCCACTTTGCCCAAATGTCCTTAATCACTGAGGAAGGCACTTCTCTTCCTCCTCCAATGAAGCAATTTCCTCAGCTGTGGTTTGTTGCTGTTGCAGATGAAGGTCTTGCAGCTCTTCAGTGGATAGCTCTTCACTGTGGTCCTCCACCAACTCTTCCACAGCCTGGCCACTCACATTCAACCTCATGGAATTCCCCAATGCCACAACAGAATACACAACAGGCAGAGGGTCATCAGGGTGAGCCCCAAACCCTTGAAAATCCTCGTCTTGGACATATTCTGGCCACAATTTTCTACAAGCAGGGTTCATCATTCTGGAAGTCACTCCCTCCCAAGCCTTATCTATACAGGTTATGCAATTGAGGATAGTGAAGTGATCCCACCAGAACTCTCTTAGGGTCAATTCAGTGTCCAAGGTCACGTCAAAGCACCTCTGAAACATTGCTTTGGTGAAGAGTTTTTTTGAAGTTTGAAATGATCTGCTGGTCCATGGGCTGGATGAGAGGAGTGGTAATAAGGGGCAAGAACTTCACTGTGATGAAATAAACTCCTCCAACAACTGGACATTCAAATCTGGAGGATGAGCAGGAGCACTGTCCATTGCCAGGAGGCACTTGAGTGGCAATTTATTATCCAGGAGGTATTTCTTCACACTGGGGCCAAACACTACATTGAACCAATCAGAGAAAATTTGCCTTGTGACCCATGCCTTACTGTTACCCTTCCACATCACACACAATTTAGTCTTGACGACACTGTTTTTCTTGAACACTCTGGGATTTTCAGAGTGATACACCAGTAATTGCTTCCCTTTGAAATCTCCACTAGCATTACTACAGAACAAGAGAGTTAGCCTGCCTTTCATAGGCTTGTGTCCTGGCAGTGCCTTTTCCTCCTGCATGATGTAGGTCCTATTTGGCATTTTCTTCCAAAACAGGCCTGTTTCGTCACAAGTGAACACTTGTTGGGGGACAAATTCTTCAGCCTCTACGTACTCCTTGAATTTATGCACGAATTCTTCAGCTACACATTTGTCTGAACTTGCAGCCTCGCCATGCCTTACAACACTGTGTATGCCACTGCGCTTACTGAATTTTTCGAACCAGCCTTTGCTGGCCTTAAATTCTCTATCAACAGAACTCACTCCAGGTACTCTCTTTACAAGATCCCTATGCAACTGCCTTGCCTTTTCACAAGTTATCGACTGCACAACACTATCTCCCGCTAATTGTTTTTGGTTGAGCCACACCAACAACAATTTCTCCACATCTTCAATTGTCTGTGAACTCTGTTTCGTTAGCATATTTACCCTTTCGCATCATCAGCTTCCTTGATTTCTTTTTTCTTTGCCACGATGGAACTGATCATTGATGAGGGCTTTCTGTACATCCTGGCGAGGTCCGCCACAAGCACGCCACTTTCACATTTTTCTACGAGTTCTTTCTTGAATTCTATGGTGTTTCTCACCTTCTTTACCATAAGGCTGACATTCTGAACTTTCATTTGGCCCAAGGTGGCTTATTTAGCAGTCACACACAATAAACAAGTGCAAAAAGCAATGTATTATTATGAAATGTTTTGTATGACCTCCCAGAATAATGTTCACTCATCAAGAAACAATGCCACACTGACTCAGAATGGTGTGTGGGAGGCTTTGTGTGCACACGGGCACTCGGATGTGTTCCATACGACCAACGAAACTAGAGGGAATTAACGAAAACAGACTATATTTTGACAAAGAATCAGCTATAACCTAAAATACAAAAATGGGTTAATGAAAACAGGGGGTCCACTGTACTAAATTTTAAAATAGAAACTTTAGTTTATCTTTTTAGGTCGACCTGCCTCCGTGGAATATGGCTGGTTTGTTGGAAAGAAAAAAATTAAATTTGGCAATTCACAAACAGCAACACAATTACTCACAGGAAGTGCTAAACCTTTATGTCATACAGTATCTGGAGAACAAGAGGCTCAGGTATAATGCAAGAGAGGAGATGTAGCTCCAAATCATTGGATCAAGGAAATCCCCTTTTTCGTAAAGGGGTCAAACAACAATAGATGGAGTATTGCACTTACTTTGAGTTTAATAGGAGTAAGGCTGGGTTGCATCTTATGAGTTGAGCAGTACTGAGAAGTGCGGATCAACCCTTCACCCAGCAACCACTCAACGAACTCTTGAGCTGACTTAACAAGCACAGATTTAACTTTAGCATCTGTAATAATAATTGCAATAATAGTCATGAGAACTGTGTATATTACTGTTTTATATGATTATTATTATATTAAAAGAGTCCTAAACATGAAAATACTGTATAAACTATTTTATATATATCCTATAGAAGCAATTTGTTTGTTTCATTATGTAAGTATATAATGATCTTTGCTGCAATAAGATCACAGTAAACAGGTGATATCACATTATGCAGAACAACCACTGAAAAAAGAGTGAAATTCCGAGTGCTTTTGTGATTTCTCACATTATCAAGGAGAAATCACAAAAGTCCTGGAATTTCACTAATTTTTCACAGTGGTTGTTCAGCATAATGATTCTTATGTTTCCTCAATAAATTTCTTAAATAAAATAAATTTCCTCTACACATACAGTAGGGCCCCACTTATACAGCAGGTTAGGTTCCAGGCTACCGCCGTAAAGCAGAAATCGCAGTAAAGTGGAACACCCTTTTTTCCCCTTATAAATGAATACAAATACTGGATAACAAGTTTACACTAACATATATTAGGTTAGTAATAGAACTAAGCATCAAAAAACAATAAAAAAGTAAAATACACATATATTACACTCATTACTTACCTTAAAATGTTTGTAGTTTTAATCTAGGGTGAGACAAGTAGTATTTATTGTAAGAAATCAAGTGTGGTATGTATGGTAGTCAGCCAGGCTACCATACCAGGCCATCACTTTATATAATGCAGTGTTTTGACACCTGTGGTATGTAATTTCTTGATAAAGCCCTGTGTGGGTCAAAACATCTCTAAATAATGACCTACTCAACAATGAGTCTCCTCTTACCATATATGTTAGTAATCTTGCCATTCCAAAACTACACAAAAAAAATTTGACATTATAAGAGAAGAGGCAGAGACAGGAATTTGAAGGAAGAATGTTTTTAAACATGTGAAAAAGAGTGGAGGAACCTGGCAGGATGTCACTTGCCTATGCAAAATATGTACAATGAATACGGGACATTAAGGCATCTTAATAACTTTTAATTTTCCCTCCCTTCATCTTTATAATACAAGTGGAGATATGATTGAGGGTAATGTGTGGTGTAAATATTATGCAGAGAATTCAGAGCTTGGAGATTAGATGGTGTGCAGTTACCAAAAGATGATGATATTTAGAGATGAGGAAGGGTTGTTGAGGTGACTTAGACACTGAGAGGCTATAACAAAACAAGAGTGACTATTAGTGCATGTACATAAAACTGAGGAGCAGGAAGGAGGGATAGGGGTTATCCCAGGATAGGTTGCACGTAGGTGGTAAAGCATTTTTTGAGTGATTGGGACTTGAACATTCAACAAGCTTCCTCAAGCTCATTAGATCAGAGTGCCTAGAGGCAAACAGTTTTTAATGCTTGACATCTTGTTGGAGTGGCAAGGGATTTATGAAGGGATTCAGAGAAACCCATTAACCAGACTTGAATTCTGGAGGTGAGAAGTACAGAGCCTATATTTTAAAGGCAGGATGAGGACAGTACATCTGAACTGTGATGTCAGCACGCTTGTGGCAAGACAGTTGAATGAATGACTGTTAATGTAGTTACTCTTTTCTTGAGTTAACGTAACAAGGTAGGTGGTGGTCAGTGTTAAAATACATAATAGATGAGATAATTTTGTGATTGTAACAATAAAAGACAACTCTGTAACTAACAGATTTTGTCAAATATTTCTGAATCAATTAATGCAACAGATTTTGTCCCACATTTTCAAAGTTAATTAAACCAAAGCCCACAAATTTGAGGATTTACTGCACTCTATATTTTCAAGTGCTAAAAAACTTTATTTCATACATACTGCAATGATTTTTTTCATTTTCAACTACAGTAAACCTTCTTATATAGCAACATCATCATATATTGTGACTAAGTAAATGCACAGTTGTAATTTATAATAATATATACCTAGTCTGAATGTGTGTGGGTGTTGTGCGAACGATAAAAGAGATGATAGTGGATGTTATGAATGAGAAGAAGCTGGATGTCCTGGCTTTAAGTGAAACAAACCTGAAGGGGGTGGGAGAGATTCAGTTGAGAGGAATGAATGGGATTAGGTCAGGGGTTTCAAATAGAGTTTGAGCTAAAGAAGGAGTAGCAATAATGTTGAAGGGTAAGCTATGGCAGGAAAAGAGGGGCTATAAATGTATTAATTCAAGGATTATGTGGAGTACAATAAAGGGTTATAGTAAGCGTATATGCACCTGGAGAAGAGAGAAGGGTAGAGGAGAGAGAGAGAGATATATTTTGGGAAATGTTGAGTGAATGCGTGGGGAGTATTTAACCCTTTGACTGTTTCGGTCGTATATATACGTCTTTTTCTTTTTCTGTCTCATAAACACGCTAGATAACAGGGATATCTTGCTACTCCTACTTACACTTTGGTCACACTTCACAGACACGCACATGCATATATATATACATACATCTAGGTTTTTCTCCTTTTTCTAAATAGCTCTTGTTCTTCTTTATTTCTTCTATTGTCCATGGGGAAGTGGAAAAGAATCTTTCCTCCGTAAGCCATGCGTGTCGTATGAGGCGACTAAAATGCCGGGAGCAATGGGCTAGTAACCCCTTCTCCTGTAGACATTTACTAAAAAAGAGAAGAAGAAAAACTTTATAAAACTGGGATGCTTAAATGTGCGTGGATGTAGTGCGGATGACAAGAAACAGATGATTGCTGATGTTATGAATGAAAAGAAGTTGGATGTCCTGGCCCTAAGCGAAATAAAGCTGAAGGGGGTAGGAGAGTTTCAGTGGGGGGAAATAAATGGGATTAAATCTGGAGTATCTGAAAGAGTTAGAGCAAAGGAAGGGGTAGCAGTAATGTTAAATGATCAGTTATGGAAGGAGAAAAGAGAATATGAATGTGTAAATTCAAGAATTATGTGGATTAAAGTAAAGGTTGGATGCGAGAAGTGGGTCATAATAAGCGTGTATGCACCTGGAGAAGAGAGGAATGCAGAGGAGAGAGAGAGATTTTGGGAGATGTTAAGTGAATGTATAGGAGCCTTTGAACCAAGTGAGAGAGTAATTGTGGTAGGGGACCTGAATGCTAAAGTAGGAGAAACTTTTAGAGAGGGTGTGGTAGGTAAGTTTGGGGTACCAGGTGTAAATGATAATGGGAGCCCTTTGATTGAACTTTGTATAGAAAGGGGTTTAGTTATAGGTAATACATATTTTAAGAAAAAGAGGATAAATAAGTATACAAGATATGATGTAGGGCGAAATGACAGTAGTTTGTTGGATTATGTATTGGTAGATAAAAGACTGTTGAGTAGACTTCAGGATGTACATGTTTATAGAGGGGCCACAGATATATCAGATCACTTTCTAGTTGTAGCTACACTGAGAGTAAAAGGTAGATGGGATACAAGGAGAATAGAAGCATCAGGGAAGAGAGAGGTGAAGGTTTATAAACTAAAAGAGGAGGCAGTTAGGGTAAGATATAAACAGCTATTGGAGGATAGATGAGCTAATGAGAGCATAGGCAATGGGGTCGAAGAGGTATGGGGTAGGTTTAAAAATGTAGTGTTAGAGTGTTCAGCAGAAGTTTGTGGTTACAGGAAAGTGGGTGCGGGAGGGAAGAGGAGCGATTGGTGGAATGATGATGTAAAGAGAGTAGTAAGGGAGAAAAAGTTAGCATATGAGAAGTTTTTACAAAGTAGAAGTGATGCAAGGAGGGAAGAGTATATGGAGAAAAAGAGAGAGGTTAAGAGAGTGGTGAAGCAATGTAAAAAGAGAGCAAATGAGAGAGTGGGTGAGATGTTATCAACAAATTTTGTTGAAAATAAGAAAAAGTTTTGGAGTGAGATTAACAAGTTAAGGAAGCCTAGAGAACAAATGGATTTGTCAGTTAAAAATAGGAGAGGAGAGTTATTAAATGGAGAGTTAGAGGTATTGGGAAGATGGAGGGAATATTTTGAGGAATTGTTAAATGTTGATGAAGATAGGGAAGCTGTAATTTCGTGTATAGGGCAAGGAGGAATAACATCTTGTAGGAGTGAGGAAGAGCCAATTGTGAGTGTGGGGGAAGTTCGTGAGGCAGTAGGTAAAATGAAAGGGGGTACGGCAGCCGGGATTGATGGGATAAAGATAGAAATGTTAAAAGCAGGTGGGGATATAGTTTTGGAGTGGTTGGTGCAATTATTTAATAAATGTATGGAAGAGGGTAAGGTACCTAGGGATTGGCAGAGAGCATGCATAGTTCCTTTGTATAAAGGCAAAGGGGATAAAAGAGAGTGCAAAAATTATAGGGGGATAAGTCTGTTGAGTATACCTGGCAAAGTGTATGGTAGAGTTATTATTGAAAGAATTAAGAGTAAGACGGAGAATAGGATAGCAGATGAACAAGGAGGCTTTAGGAAAGGTAGGGGGTGTGTGGACCAGGTGTTTACAGTGAAACATATAAGTGAACAGTATTTAGATAAGGCTAAAGAGGTCTTTGTGGCATTTATGGATTTGGAAAAGGCGTATGACAGGGTGGATAGGGGGGCAATGTGGCAGATGTTGCAAGTGTATGGTGTAGGAGGTAGGTTACTGAAAGCAGTGAAGAGTTTTTACGAGGATAGTGAGGCTCAAGTTAGAGTATGTAGGAAAGAGGGAAATTTTTTCCCAGTAAAAGTAGGCCTTAGACAAGGATGTGTGATGTCACCGTGGTTGTTTAATATATTTATAGATGGGGTTGTAAGAGAAGTAAATGCGAGGGTCTTGGCAAGAGGCGTGGAGTTAAAAGATAAAGAATCACACACAAAGTGGGAGTTGTCACAGCTGCTCTTTGCTGATGACACGGTGCTCTTGGGAGATTCTGAAGAGAAGTTGCAGAGATTGGTGGATGAATTTGGTAGGGTGTGCAAAAGAAGAAAATTAAAGGTGAATACAGGAAAGAGTAAGGTTATGAGGATAACAAAAAGATTAGGTGATGAAAGATTGAATATCAGATTGGAGGGAGAGAGTATGGAGGAGGTGAACGTATTCAGATATTTGGGAGTGGACGTGTCAGCGGATGGGTCTATGAAAGATGAGGTGAATCATAGAATTGATGAGGGAAAAAGAGTGAGTGGTGCACTTAGGAGTCTGTGGAGACAAAGAACTTTGTCCTTGGAGGCAAAGAGGGGAATGTATGAGAGTATAGTTTTACCAACGCTCTTATATGGGTGTGAAGCGTGGGTGATGAATGTTGCAGCGAGGAGAAGGCTGGAGGCAGTGGAGATGTCATGTCTGAGGGCAATGTGTGGTGTAAATATAATGCAGAGAATTCGTAGTTTGGAAGTTAGGAGGAGGTGCGGGATTACCAAAACTGTTGTCCAGAGGGCTGAGGAAGGGTTGTTGAGGTGGTTCGGACATGTAGAGAGAATGGAGCGAAACAGAATGACTTCAAGAGTGTATCAGTCTGTAGTGGAAGGAAGGCGGGGTAGGGGTCGGCCTAGGAAAGGTTGGAGGGAGGGGGTAAAGGAGGTTTTGTGTGCGAGGGGCTTGGACTTCCAGCAGGCATGCGTGAGCGTGTTTGATAGGAGTGAATGGAGACAAATGGTTTTTAATACTTGACGTGCTGTTGGAGTGTGAGCAAAGTAACATTTATGAAGGGATTCAGGGAAACCGGCAGGCCGGACTTGAGTCCTGGAGATGGGAAGTACAGTGCCTGCACTCTGAAGGAGGGGTGTTAATGTTGTAGTTTAAAAACTGTAGTGTAAAGCACCCTTCTGGCAAGACAGTGATGGAGTGAATGATGGTGAAAGTTTTTCTTTTTCGGGCCACCCTGCCTTGGTGGGAATCAGCCAGTGTGATAATAATAATAAAAAAAAAAAATATACGTCTTACGCGCCACTGTTTCTGACGAATTTATACGCATAAATTCTAGCGGCTTCAAATCAAGCGAGAGAAAGCTGGTAGGCCTACATGAGAGAGAATGGGTCTGAGTGGTGGGTGTGCATCCTGTGAAAAAAACTGGGACTCAGTGGTGCATTGTGGGAACGCCATCTTGGTAGTCAATTTTCACCATGCCTCGCAGTAAGAAGTACCTCACTCCTCGGCGGACTGGATGTCTTTTGTTCCCAAGTGATAGCTCAAACAGTGATGATAGTGTCAGTGAAAGTGAATTCCATGGTTTTCAAGCGGGTGTGACCAAAAACAGTGCCCAGGATAACGTAATTAGTGATGAAAAGCCAGATGACCCACAACCTTCCACCTCTGGTGCTGGGCCGGCTTGTTCACGTTCACCTGTACCAGGACGAAAAAGTAAACTATTTGCCCGTGTACAAGACTCAGATGTGAGCAGTGATAGTGATAGTGATTTCAAAGCTATTGAAAGCAGTTCTAGTTGCGACAGTGAGGGTGAATATTCTCCAGTAAAGCGGTAGTATATATGACATAGCATGCGGTCTGGTAGCGTGTCATATAATGTTCCAAGGGGAAGGAGTAAATTTCGGAGCACATCCCGTGGCCCTATACCACGACCTGACAGTGAAGATGATGATATTGTTACGATGGGTATGAATGATGTGAGTGAGGCAGCAGGTGGTGGTGGTGATAGTGGTGGTGGCATGAGTCATGTGGCACCAGCAGCAGGCCATGCTACTACCGACGCTGCTGACTCTGCACAACTACAACCAGCCTCACCAAACCCCACAATGCCACAACCTGCACAACCACAACCACGTTTCAATATCCAGAACCCACCAGCAGACTGCATCTGGGATTGGCAGCAAGGTGATGAGTTTGTTCCCAGTCCCATGACTTTGATGAAACACAAAGTGGAATACAGCCATCGTGTACACTTGGGAACAATGCTATTGAACTGGAATGCTTTCAGTTATTCTTCGATGAACCCTGATGGACATTATTGTCAGGTAAACCAACATATACTATGAGTACACCATGGCAAATACAATTCTCTCACCAAGTTCACGGCTACACCAGTGGAAGGACACAACTGTGGCAGAGATGTACCTATTTTTTGCCACAATAATGCTTATGCCACATGTGTATAAGCACACTGTCACCACATACTGGTCAAGAGAACGCCTGATTTCAACCCCAGGTTTTAATGACATTATAGGTGTGAATCGTTTTTTGATACTGTTACGTATGTTACACTTTTCAGACAAAACAAGGCCTGACAGAAGCGACAGGTTATATAAGATCAGAAATGTGTTTATGTACCTGAAACAAAAGTGTTGCATGTATTTTCATCCCTTCAGGAGCTTGTTATTGGCGAGTCTTTGATTTTATTCATAGGAAGACTCTCATTCAAGCAATACATACCAAGCAAGAGGAAACACTTTGGTATAAAGTTATTTGTACTGTGTGATTGCAAAAGTGGTCTCGTTTTAGATATCATTGTGTACACTGGCAGTAATACATTGAGAGATACCAGGAAGTTATTGGATATCTCTGGTGATGTGGTTCGAACAATGATGGAACCATATCTTTGTAAGGGGCATATATTATATACTGATAACTGGTACACAAGCCCCATACTCAGTGATTTCATGCGAGTGAACCTGACACATGTGTCGCACAGTGCGTGGTAATCGTAAACATATGCCAAGGTTCGACGCTGGCACTCGCAGAGGTGAGGTGCAGGCCTTTGCTGCCAATGACATCATGGCATTTCGGTGGAATGACAAAAGTTATGTCACATTGTTGACATCAGTTCACCGAAACGAAATGGCACACACTGGCAGGCACAATACAGAGACCAATGAACCCATTCTAAAACCTACAGCTGTCATGGAGTACAACCTCAATATGCGCTTAGTGGACAAATGTGACATGCAGTTTGGGTTTGCTGATTGTGTATGCAAGAGTTATAAGTGGTTTACAAAACTTTTTTTCCATCATCTTGATGTTTCCATGCTAAATGCTTTTAACATATACAAGTTGAGGACCAACAACAAACCAAAATATGGTGAATTTTGTTTGTCAGTCATCAGACAAATAATCACCAAGTACCAAGGAGCAACACCTGCAATAGACAAGCGCCCACGAAATTACCAGCACATGCCATCTCATTTGAGGCCTGGTGATCACTACCCCATACAACTGCCTCCTACTGCTTTCAAGATAAGTGCTCAGAAGAGGTGTTTTGTATATGGTCATACCACAAAACACCCACAAACACGCAGAGACACTCGTTTTATGTGTGAGGAGTGTCAAGTACCACTGCATATACCCATGTTTCAAAGAGTTCCAAAAGCTGCAGCAGTTCTAGATAAGTGTTCAATGACTGTACATTTTTTTTTATTTTTTCAACAAGTCGGCCGTCTCCCACCGAGGCAGGGTGACCCAAAAAGAAAGAAAATCCCCAAAAAGAAAATACTTTCATCATTCAACACTTCACCTCACTCACACATAATCACTGTTTTTGCAGAGGTGCTCAGAACACAACAGTTTAGAAGTATATACGTATAAAGATACACACTATATCCCTCCAAATTGCCAATATCCCGAACCCCTCCTTTAGAGTGCAGGTGTTGTACTTCCCATTTCCAGGACTCAAGTCTGGCTATATAAAAATAACTGGTTTCCCTAAATCCCTTCACTAAATATTTATTACCCTGCTCACACTCCAACAGATCGTCAGGTCCCAAATACCATTCGTCTCCATTCACTCCTATCGAACACGCTCATGCACGCCTGCTGGAAGTCCAAGCCCCTTGCCCACAAAACCTCCCTTACCCCTTCCTTCCAACCTTTTCGAGGACGACCCCTACCCCGCCTTCCTTCTCCTACAGATTTAAATGCTCTCCATGTCATTCTACTTTGATCCATTCTCTCTAAATGACCAAACCACCTCAACAACCCCTCTTCAGCCCTCTGACTAATGCTTTTATTAACTCCACACCTTTTCCTAATTTCCACACTCCGAATTTTCTGCATAATATTTACACCACACATTGCCCTTAGACAGGACATCTCCACTGCCTCCAACCGCCTCCTCGCTGCTGCATTCACAACCCAAGCTTCACATCCATATAAGAGTGTTGGTACTACTATACTTTCATACATTCCCTTCTTTGCCTCCATAGATAACGTTTTTTGACTCCACATATACCTCAATGCACCACTCACCTTTTTTCCCTCATCAATCCTATGATTAACCTCATCCTTCATAAATCCATCTGCCGACACGTCAACTCCCAAGTATCTGAAAACATTCACTTCTTCCATACTCCTCCTCCCCAATTTGATATCCAATTTTTCTTTATCTAAATCATTTGATACCCTCATCACCTTACTCTTTTCTATGTTCACTTTCAACTTTCTACCTTTACACACACTCCCAAATTCGTCCACTAACCTCTGCAATTTTTCTTTAGAATTACCCATAAGCACAGTATCATCAGCAAAAAGTAACTGTGTCAATTCCCATTTTATATTTGATTCCCCATAATTTAATCCCACCCCACTCCCAAATACCCTAACATTTACTTCTTTTACAACCCCATCTATAAATATATTAAACAACCATGGTGACATTACACATCCCTGTCTAAGACCTACTTTTACGGGGAAGTAGTCTCCCTCTCTTCTACACACCCTAACCTAAGCCTCACTATCCTCATAAAAACTCTTTATAGCATTTAGTAACTTACCACCTATTCCATACACTTGTAACATCTGCCACATTGCTCCCCTATCCACTCTGTCATATGCCTTTTCTAAATCCATAAATGCAATAAAAACTTCCCTACCTTTATCTAAATACTGTTCACATATATGCTTCAATGTAAACACTTGATCTACACATCCCCTACCCACTCTAAAACCTCCTTGCTCATCCGCAATGCTAGATTCTGTCTTACCTCTAATTCTTTCAATAATAACCCTACCGTACACTTTTCCTGGTATACTCAGTAAACTAATTCCTCTATAATTTTTACTATCTCTTTTGTCCCCCTTACCTATATATAAAGGGACTATACATGCTCCCCGCCAATCCCTAGGTACCTTCCCCTCTTTCATACAATTTTTTTTTTTTTTTTTAACAAGTCGGCCGTCTCCCACCGAGGCAGGGTGACCCAAAAAAGAAAGAAAATCCCCAAAAAGAAAATACATTCATCATCATTCAACACTTTCACCACACTCACACATTATCACTGCTTTTGTAGAGGTGCTCAGAATACAACAGTTTAGAAGCATATACGTATAAAGATACACAACATATCCCTCAAACTGCCAATAAACAAAAATACCAAACACTCCAACACTATATCCCCCCCTGATTTTAACATTTCTGTCATGATCCCATCAATTCCAGCTGCTTTACCCCCTTTCATTCTACGTAATGCCTCACGCACCTTCCCCACACTTACATTCTGCTCTTCTTCACTCCTAAAAGATGGTATACCTCCCTGGCCAGTGCATGAAATTACCGCCTCCCTTTCATCGTCGACATTTAACCCTTTCAGGGTCGACAGGCCCTCTCACGGATTTGTTCTCAGGGTCACCAAAATTTAAAAAAAAAAAAAATCTTATGAAAAGATAGTTTTTTCTTTTTTAAATCTTATAGGCTAAACAAAAAACTTTTACCATCAATACTTACCGAGATATGGAGGCCTGAAGTTGACAGAAAATGACCGGCACATGGTAACATCGCCGACTGCCGGTCACCCGGTTTTAGTTTATTTAGTTCTTTGATATTATTTTCTATTATTTTTTTTTTAAGTAACTTTTATGGCCTGTGAAACCAATATGAGCACTGTTTTCTCTTTATTTACTACACAATAACTGCACAAACACTGTTGTCCTTTTTTTTTTTTTTTCAACAAGTAGGCCGTCTCCCACCGAGGCAGGGTGACCCAAAAAAGAAAGTAAATCCCCAAAAAGAAAATACTTTCATCATCATTCAACACTTTCACCACACTCACATATTATCACTGTTTTTGCAGAGGTGCTCAGAATACAACAGTTTAGAAGCATACACATATAAAGATACACAACATATCCCTCCAAACTGCCAATATCCCAAACCCCTCCTTTAAAGTGCAGGCATTGTACTTCCCATTTCCAGGACCCAAGTCCTTATATTGTTTATAATTGTTGTTTACACTCACAAACGATATGAAATGTTGTTTATTACTATTTTTCTATATTTATATACACATATACAGTCATAGGACATGTTTCTAGAAGTTCTGCAGCCTGTGGAAGTCTTTGAAACATGGTGTCAAGCACAGTGGTGTTTTACACTCCTCACATGAAACTAGTGTCTCTGCATTGCTGTGGGCGTTTTTTTGTATGTGCACAGACCTAACACCTCTGCTGAGCCTTTTTCTTGAAAGCAGTAGCAGGCAGTGTTACTAGGAAGTGATCACCATGCTTCAGACGAGAAGGTAGTTGTTGATAATTTAGTGGGCGGTTTTCTATTCCTTGGTACTTGAATACTATTTGTCTGATGACAGACAAACAGAATTCGCCGTATGGTGGTTTGTTTCTGTTCCTCAACTTATACATATTATAAGCATTGAGCATGGGAATGTCCAGAAGATGGAAAAAGAGTTTTACGTACCACTTATAACTCTTGCAAACACAATCAGCAAACCTAATCTGCATGTCACATTTGTCCACTGAGTGCATATTGAGGGTGTAATCAATCACAGCTGCAGGTTTTAGAATGGGTTCATTGCTGTCTCTATGCTGCCTGCCAGTGTTTGTCATTTCGTTAGGGTGAAGTGATGACAACAGTGTGACATCTCGTTTGTCATGCCACCGAAATGCCATGATGTCATTGGCAGCAAACACCTGTACCTCACCTCTACGAGTGCCAGCGTCAAACCTGGGCATATGTTTACGATTTGCACGCACTGTGCCACACACATCTGTCATGTTCACTCGCAAAAAATTACTGAGTGAGGGGCTTGTGTACCTGTTATCAGTATAAATTATATGCCCCTTATCAAGGTATGGTTCTATCATTGTTCTAACCACATCACCTGAGATGTCCAATAACCTCCTGGTATTTTGCAATGTATAACTTCCAGTGTACACATTAATATCCAATACAAGACCACTGTAGCAATCACAAAGCACAAACAACTTTATACCAAAGCATTTCCTCTTGCTTGGTATGTACTGCATGAAAGAGAGTCTTCCTTTGAACAGAATCAAAGACTCGTCAATTACAAGCTTCCTGAAGGGATAAAAATACATACTGAATTCCTCTTTCAGATACACAAACACATTCCTAATCTTATATAACCTGTCGTTTCTGTCAGACCTGGTTTTGTCTGAGAAGTGAAGCATACGTAATAGTAGCACAAATCGATTCACTCCCATTATATCACTGAAACCTGGGGTTGCAATCAGGCGGTCTGTTGACCAGTATGATTTCACAGTGTGCTTATACACATGTGGTATGAGCATTATTGTGGCAAAGAAAAGATACATCTCAGCCACAGTTGTCTCCTTCCACTTATGTAGACGTGATTTTGGTGAAAGTATTGTGTTTGCCATGGTGTACTCGTAGTATCTGTTGCTTTCAATGACAATAATTTCCATCAGGGGTTTGTCAAAGAATAACTCGAAACATTCCAGTTCACTGGCATTGTTCCCCAGTGTACAACATGGCTGTATTCCACATTGGCTTTCATCAAACTGGTGGGGCTTTGGAACAAAATTGGCAGCTTCCTGCCAATCCCAGGTACGGTCTGCTGGTGGGTACTGGACATTGACAGGTGGTTGTGGTTGTGCAGTTTGTGGTTGTGGAGGCTGGTGTGGTGGGTGGGTGGGGGATGGTGGCCTTTGTTGTAGATCAGCTGAGGCAGGGGTGTGGGTGGCAGCATGGCCCACTGCTGGTGCCTCACGGCCGGCACCACCACTACCACCATGCACATTTTCCATCCCAATTGCAACACTATCATCTTCATTTTCATTGTCTGTTCCTGTTGTACAGCCACGGGATGTACTACGGGATGTACTACGGGATGTACTCCGAGATGTACTCCTTCCCCTTGGAATAGCATATGGCACACTACCAAAGCACATATATCGTCGTATATACTGACGGTTCACTGGAGAATATTCCACTTCACTATCACTACTGCAACTGTTTTCAAGAGCTTGTAGTTCATATTCACTATCACTATCATCACCAATGCTCACATCTGAGTCTGGGATTTGGGAAAATAGGAGTTTCCTCTTTGATTCTTGTACAACTTAACGTGAACAAGACAGCCCAGCAGCAGAGGTGGAAGGCTGAGGGTCATCTGGGTTTTCCTCACTATTACCGGTATTATGGTCATTAGTTTCGGTCACAACCTCATCAAAACCTTGAAACTCATCTTCACTGGCACTTCCATCTCTATTAGAACTGTCACTGGGGAACAAAAGTCTCCCAATTCGCCGAGGAGTGAGGAACTTCTTACCGCGAGGCATGGTGAACAAGGTCTACTAAAATGGTGTTCCCACAATGTGCCACTGGGTCCCAGATTTTTTTTCTACTGCACACACCAACCACACACACCCATTCTCTCACATCTAGGCCTACCAGCCTTTTCCCGCGAGATTTGAAGGCACTAGAATTTATGCTTACTAGTACGTCAAAAACCCTGGCGTGTAAGCCGTACTAGTATGTCGGAAACCCTGAAAGGGTTAAAAGTTCCTCAAAGTATTCTCGCCATCTACCCAATACCTCCATCTCCCCATCTACTAACTCTCCTACTCTGTTTTTAACTGACAAATCCATTTGTTCCCCAGGCTTTCCTAACTTGTTTAACTCACCCCAAAATTTTTTCTGATTTTCATTAAAATTCCTTGACAGTGCTTCTCCCACTCTATCATCTGCTGTCCTTTTGCACTCTCTCACCACTCTCTTCACCTTTCTTTTACTCTCCATATACTCTGCTCTTCTTATAACACTTCTGCTTTGTAAAAACCTCTTATAAGCTACCTTTTTCTCTTTTATCACACCCTTTACTTCATCATTCCACCAATCACTCCTCTTTCCTCCTGCACCCGCCCTCCTATAACCACAAACTTCTGCCCCACATTCTAATACTGCATTTTTAAAATTCTTTCAACCCTCTTCAACCCCCCCCCCCCCCCCCACTACTCATACTTGCACCAGCCCACCTTTCTGCCAATAGCTGCTTTTTATTAATGAGTACACTGACAAAATTTTACGTTAAACTTACCAAGCTCTTTGCGTTGGCTCATCGCAACTGCAGGAGGAAGTGTGTTCTTTGGTCTGGCTATGACATTAAGTAGGGGCATAAACTTGGTGGAGGAAGAGCAAGTTCCACTGTTGTTATTTGTAGTGCTGTTACTACTACTGTTACTGCTGCTGCTGCTGTTGTTGTTGCTACTTGAGACTGATGCAGCTGCCTGGAAAAATAATTGGCATTAATATACTGTACTCATTTAAGTCACTTTATTTACGAAGTACATATTAATATCTTTAATCATAACCAGGCATAATCTCCTGAATTAATGTAACGTGATATTCAGACTTATGCCTGCAGGAATAACATTTGGCTCAAACAGAGCCAAATACAAATGATGTAGCCTGTAAAACACTAATCAGAAGAATATATTTACATCAAAGCACTAACTCACGATGGTTACTCATCAGTGCAGAAATACTGAAGGTATTAACCCTTTCAGGGTTGGTGCCATACTTGTACGGCTTGAGAGCCAGGATTGGTGCCGTACCTGTACGTGCAAATTCTACCGCCTTCAAATCGAGCGGAAGAAAGCTGGTGGGCCTACATGTGAAAGAATGGGTCTGTGTGGTCAGTGTGCGCAGTATAAAAAAAATCCTGCAGCACGAAGTGCATAATGAGAAAAAAAAACTCCAGTGCAGTGTATTTTCATATGGTATTTATGGTTGTGTTCTCGTTTTCTTGGTCTCATTGGACAGAACGGAAGATATTATACAGAAATAGAGATGATTTTGATTGGTTTCACGATGATAAGTACCTTGAAATTGAGCTCAAAGTAGCGAAAATGTTCAATTTTTGCTGATGTTCAAGAGTAAACAAATCATGCCACGTGTCCAATACACATCAACTAGTGAGTCTAATATTCTTTTGCAAGTGCGCTGAAATTATTTATACCATTTTTACAATAATGCAGTAGTCTGTATAACAGTAAATCTTCTATTTTTTGTGAGAATAAAAATTCAAAATGGATAACAAGAGTAATATAAGAGGGGCCTGGAGATGTGACTAATGAACCGAGAAAATGTTATTTTTAGTGCAAGGAATGTCTGTTTTGTTTATTCTGGACCCTATTTTGAAATTGGCATCTTTAGAAATTTGTGTCAAATTGGCCAAACTGCCAGTTTTTGACCACTTCTTTGGGTAGATGAAATCGGTAAACAGACGGTTTTCTTGTACTCATTCAACAGAACAAATGGAATTCTAACAACATAGCTATGATTTTAGTCAGTTGCAACATTGGAACTGGCCAAAAATAGGGCTCAAATTGGGAGAAATCGCCGATGCATAAATATCATTGAGACCACTAAGTTTGCGAGAGCATAATTCCGTATGCTTTCCATCAAATTTCATACTTTTGGTGTCGTTATCATCGGGAAAAAATTCTCCATCATTTCATAAGAAAATTTTTTTTTTTTTTTTTTAATTTTTCGACCCTGAGAGCGAGTTCAGGATCAGGGGGTCTCAACCCTGAAAGGGTTAAATAGGTGAGGGTAATTACTGAGAGGCAACCATGGAAAAACTTGTGAGAAGTTACTGCAAAAAAAAAAGGTGTTTCAGCAATATTGCAACGATAGAACCTTGTGGAAACAAATATAGCGTTGACTGAAGTAAAGGTACATACAGCGGCCTCTTGAGTTACAATGGGATTTAGTTATGATAATACGATACATACGATAATAGTTACGGTAATACCAACAAGTTGTTAGTGAAAGACGTGTGCAGTGATCAACGCAATTATTAAGGAAATATTTCACCAGAAGTGGCTTCTTAAGGCCACTTCATATACCTTCGATGAGTTTCGAGAGGGTTTTCCACTCCCAGAGCCTGGCCTTGAATCAGGCTCGTCTTGTGCAGGCATGTCTTGATCAGTGCACACATCTCTCTTACCCACCCTATTAACTGCATAATGGCCACCATAACTATACAGGCTACTGAGGAAACAAAAAAAGACACACAAAAAATGTTAGGCCCTAAACCCATGTGGGTCACTCAACACAAGACATGGCAGAGGCTTGAGCGTCTGTCTTCAGAGTGTGAGACTGACATGTTTCCCATTTGTACTTACCCATATGATCACAATTATATAAAAAGTTAAGAAGTTGAGGATCAATGTAAAACGTGTTCTTACTTGAGTAGGTGAAGTCTGTGCCTGGGTAGGGATGCGCATCTCTCTTAAAACTTGAATATCTGGACTGCTAGATCTGGTGCTATTATTATTATTGCTGTTATTTTTGTTAGCATTGGTAGCACTTCCTGAAAAAGTCAAATAAGCTTCTTAAAAATTAATTATAAAATATAATCTCAAAATTTTTTACTTAATTTCAATTTAGTCAAAAAATATATATTGATACAATTACCTAAGTATTGTCATACATAACTAGTAATATTAGGTCCTCAGAACCTTAAGCCTCCAATAATAATAATAATAATAATAATAATAATAATGGTAGTAGGTTGGTAGACAGCAACCACCCAGGGAGGTACTACCGTCCTGCCAAGTGAGTGTAAAACGAAAGCCTGTAATTGTTTTACATGATGGTAGGATTGCTGATGTCTTTTGTCTGTCTCATAAATATGCAAGATTACAGGCATGTCTTGCTACTTCTACTTACACTTAGGTCACACTACACATACATATACACATTTATTCATACACACTCATCTGAGTTTTCTTTGATTTTATCTTAATAGTTCTTGGTCTTATTAATTTTCCTTTTATATCCATGGGGAAGTGGAATAAGAATCTTTCCTCCGTAAGCCATGCGTGTTGTAAAAGTCAACTAAAATGCCGGGAACAATGGGCTAGTAACCCCTTTTCCTGTAAAGATTACTAAAAAGAATAAGAAGAAGAAAATTGTCAAAGTGGGAAGTCTGAATGTGCGTGGATGTTGTGCAGATGATAAGAAAGAGATGATTGTGGATGTTATGAATGAGAAGAAGCTGGATGTCCTGGCTTTAAGTGAAACAAAGCTGAAGGGGGTGGGAGAGTTTCAATGGAGAGGAATAAATGGGATTAGGTCAGGGGTTTCAAATAGAGTTAGAGCTAAAGAAGGAGTAGCAATAATGTTGAAGGATAAGCTATGGCAGGAAAAGAGGGACTATAAATGTATTAATTCAAGGATTATGTGGAGTAAAATAAAGATTGGATGTGAAAAGTGGGTTATAATAAGCGTGTATGCACCTGGAGAAGAGAGAAGTGTAGAGGAGAGAGAGAGATTTTGGGAAATGTTGAGTGAATGCGTGGGGAGTTTTGAATCAAGTGTGAGAGTAATGGTGGTTGGGGATTTCAATGCTAAAGTGGGTAAAAATGTTATGGAGGGAGTAGTAGGTAAATTTGGGGTGCCAGGGGTAAATGTAAATGGGGAGCCTTTAATTGAGCTATGTGTAGAAAGAAATTTGGTAATAAGTAATACATATTTTATGAAAAAGAGGATAAATAAATATACAAGGTATGATGTAGCACGTAATGAAAGTAGTTTATTAGATTATGTATTGGTGGATAAAAGGTTGATGGGTAGGCTCCAGGATGTACATGTTTATAGAGGGGCAACTGATATATCGGATCATTATTTAGTTGTAGCTACAGTTAGAGTAAGAGGTAGATGGGAAAAGAGGAAGGTGGCAACAACAAGTAAGAGGGAGGTGAAAGTGTATAAACTAAGGGAGGAGGAAGTTCGGGCGAGATATAAGCGACTATTGGCAGAAAGGTGGGATAGTGCAAAGATGAGTAATGGGGGGGTTGAAGAGGGTTGGAATAGTTTTAAAAATGCAGTATTAGAATGTGGGGCAGAAGTTTGTGGTTATAGGAGGGTGGGTGCAGGAGGAAAGAGGAGTGATTGGTGGAATGATGAAGTAAAGGGTGTGATAAAAGAGAAAAAGGTAGCTTATGAGAGGTTTTTACAAAGCAGAAGTGTTATAAGAAGAGCAGAATATATGGAGAGTAAAAGAAAGGTAAAGAGAGTGGTGAGAGAGTGCAAAAGGAGAGCAGATGATAGAGTGGGAGAGGCACTGTCAAGAAATTTTAATGAAAATAAGAAAAAATTTTGGAGTGAGTTAAACAAGTTAAGAAAGCCAAGGGAAAATATGGATTTGTCAGTTAAAAACAGAGTAGGGGAGTTAGTAGATGGGGAGATGGAGGTATTAGGTAGATGGCGAGAATATTTTGAGGAACTTTTAAATGTTAAGGAAGAAACAGAGGCAGTAATTTCATGCACTGGTCAGGGAGGTATACCATCTTTTAGGAGTGAAGAAGAGCAGAATGTAAGTGTGGGGGAGGTACGTGAGGCATTACGTAAAATGAAAGGGGGTAAAGCAGCTGGTACTGATGGGATCATGACAGAAATGTTAAAAGCAGGGGGGGATATAGTGTTGGAGTGGTTGGTACTTTTGTTCAATAAATGTATGAAAGAGGGGAAGGTACCTAGGGATTGGCGGAGAGCATGTATAGTCCCTTTATATAAAGGGAAAGGGGACAAAAGAGACTGTAAAAATTATAGAGGAATAAGCTTACTGAGTATACCAGGAAAAGTGTACGGTAGGGTTATAATTGAAAGAATTAGAGGTAAGACAGAATGTAGGATTGCGGATGAGCAAGGAGGTTTCAGAGTGGGTAGGGGATGTGTAGATCAAGTGTTTACATTGAAGCATATATGTGAACAGTATTTAGATAAAGGTAGGGAAGTTTTTATTGCATTTATGGATTTAGAAAAGGCATATGATAGAGTGGATAGAGGAGCAATGTGGCAGATGTTGCAAGTATATGGAATAGGTGGTAAGTTATTAAATGCTGTAAAGAGTTTTTATGAAGATAGTGAGGCTCAGGTTAGGGTGTGTAGAAGAGAGGGAGACTATTTCCCGGTAAAAGTAGGTCTTAGACAGGGATGTGTAATGTCACCATGGTTGTTTAATATATTTATAGATGGGGTTGTTAAGGAAGTAAATGCTAGGGTGTTTGGGAGAGGGGTGGGATTAAATTATGGGGAATCAAATTCAAAATGGGAATTGACACAGTTACTTTTTGCTGATGATACTGTGCTTATGGGAGATTCTAAAGAAAAATTGCAAAGGTTAGTGGATGAGTTTGGGAATGTGTGTAAAGGTAGAAAGTTGAAAGTGAACATAGAAAAGAGTAAGGTGATGAGGGTGTCAAATGATTTAGATAAAGAAAAATTGGATATCAAATTGGGGAGGAGGAGTATGGAAGAAGTGAATGTTTTCAGATACTTGGGAGTTGACGTGTCGGCGGATGGATTTATGAAGGATGAGGTTAATCATAGAATTGATGAGGGAAAAAAGGTGAGTGGTGCGTTGAGGTATATGTGGAGTCAAAAAACGTTATCTATGGAGGCAAAGAAGGGAATGTATGAAAGTATAGTAGTACCAACACTCTTATATGGGTGTGAAGCTTGGGTGGTAAATGCAGCAGCGAGGAGACGGTTGGAGGCAGTGGAGATGTCCTGTTTAAGGGCAATGTGTGGTGTAAATATTATGCAGAAAATTCGGAGTGTGGAAATTAGGAGAAGGTGTGGAGTTAATAAAAGTATTAGTCAGAGGGCAGAAGAGGGGTTGTTGAGGTGGTTTGGTCATTTAGAGAGAATGGATCAAAGTAGAATGACATGGAAAGCATATAAATCTATAGGGGAAGGAAGGCGGGGTAGGGGTCGTCCTCGAAAGGGTTGGAGAGAGGGGGTAAAGGAGGTTTTGTGGGTAAGGGGCTTGGACTTCCAGCAAGCGTGCGTGAGCGTGTTAGATAGGAGTGAATGGAGACGAATGGTACTTGGGACCTGACGATCTGTTGGAGTGTGAGCAGGGTAATATTTAGTGAAGGGATTCAGGGAAACCGGTTATTTTCATATAGTCGGACTTGAGTCCTGGAAATGGGAAGTACAATGCCTGCACTTTAAAGGAGGGGTTTGGGATATTGGCAGTTTGGAGGGATATGTTGTGTATCTTTATATGTGTATGCTTCTAGACTGTTGTATTCTGAGCACCTCTGCAAAAACAGTGATAATGTGCGAGTGTGGTGAAAGTGTTGAATGATGATGAAAGTATTTTCTTTTTGGGGATTTTCTTTCTTTTTTGGGTCACCCTGCCTCGGTGGGAGACGGCCGACTTGTTGAAAAAAAAAAAAAAAAAAAAAAAAATAATAATAATAATAATAATAATAATAATAATAAATAATAAAAAAGTATGAGTAGTGGGAGGATTGAAGAGGGTTGGAATAGTTTTAAAAATGCAGTATTAGAATGTGGGACAGAGGTTTGTGGTTATAGGAGGGTGGGTGCAGGAGGAAAGATGAGTGATTGGTGGAATGATGAAGTAAAGGGTGTGATAAAAGAGAAAAAAGGTAGCTTATGAGAGGTTTTTACAAAGCAGAAGTGTTATAGGAAGAGCAGAGTGTATGGAGAGTAAAAAAAAAATGGTGAAGAGAGTGATGAGAGGTACTGTCAAAGAAATTTTAATGAAAATAAGAAAAAATTTTGGAGTTAAACAAGTTAAGAAAGCCTTGAGAACAAATGGATTTGTCAGTTAAAAACAGAGTAAGGGAGTTAGTAGATGGGGAGATGGAGGTATTGGGTAGATGGCAGGAATATTTTGAGGAACTGTTAACCTTTAAACGGTCCAAACGTATATACAGTAGGGCCCCGCTTTACGGCGTTTCACTTTACGGCGTTCCGCTAATACAGTCATTTCAAATTATGACCAAAACTCGCTATACGGCTCCCCCCACCTGACTTTCTAATACGGTCACCGCGCCCCACCCTGTTTGTTTACATTCTCCGTGAGCTCAGTAAGCACTAAGTCTCTCCATTTTGTCTGGAAACTCCAAAATTTCAAATGTTTTTAAAAGTTATTTCATATTTTATATATACTCTGATAATTATACTTATGTATACCTGTACGACTCAAGAAATCGTAATGACACGATTCAATCCCGGCCGGGGGTATGGTTTATACCTGTACCTAAATAAATTTACACACTGAGAGACCAATACTGTTTATAATGTATATACATAAACTCACTGTATTGAACACAATAACTGCACTAAAGTTATCATATTATTGTTTACCACTGTTGTTTATTACAATAAACATGCACAAATCTTGTATAATACTAATGTTCTATCATATATTTACATATTTACAATCACTGGACATGGCTTTAGAACTGCTGGAGCTTGTGAAACTCCTTGAAACAAGGCACCATGCACAGAGGTACCTTACATTCCTCACACATAAACCGAGTGTCTTTGCGTCTTTGTTGCCGTCGTTTTGTTTGTGCACAGATGATGCATCTCTTCTGAGCAAATTTCTTCTGAGTTGAAGGAAGCTGTATTATGAAATGATCACCTTCTCTCCTAAAACGCTTGGGTATATCCTTAGGAGTTCGAGGACCTTGTTGTATAGCAGGTGTTATTACCTGGTACTTCATTATGAGTTGTCTGACAACAGACAAACAGGCTCTGGTGGCCTGGTGGTTAACGCTCTCGCTTCACACGGCGAGGGCCTAGGTTCGATTCCCAGCCAGAGTAGAAACATTGGACGTGTTTCTTTCAACCTGTTGTCTATGTTCCCCATCAGTAAAATGGGTACCTGGGTGTTAGTCGACTGGTGTGGGTCGCATCCTGGGACACTGACCTAAGGAGGCCTGGTCACAGACCGGGCCGCAGGGGCGTTGACCCCCGGAACTCTCTCCAGGTAAACTCTCCAGGTACGGTGGTCTGTTGCCAGTCTTCATTTGGTACATATTGAGCATTGAAATGTCCATGAGATGGAAGAAAAGTTTCATGTACCACTTGTAACTTTTGCGAACACAATCAACAAAGCCAATCTGCATGTCACATTTGTCAACAAAGCACATGTTTTGTGAATAATCAATCACTGTCACTGGTTTTCGAATACGTTCATTAGTCACTCGATCAACTTTGCCACTGTCTTTGCATTTCATTATGGTGAATGGTTGTCAACAATGTGACATTGATGTCATTGGCAGTAAACACCTGCACGTCATCACCACGAGCACGTTGAGCCTGGGCATATGTTTCCAATTTGAACGCACTGTGCCACACACATCTGTCTTGTTCACTCGCAAAAAATCACTGAGTAATGGGCTTGTGTACCAGTTATCGGTATATAATGTATGCCCCTTACCAAGATGAGGTGCCATCATGCTTCTCACTACGTCATCTGAAATACCCAATAACATCTTGGTATCTTTCAATGTTTTACTTCCTGTGTATACAACAATATCCAATACCAGGCCACTGTCACAGTCACAGAGTACAAACAGTTTTATACCAAAGCGTTTCCTCTTGCTCAGTATTTACTGCTTGAATGACTGCCTACCTTTGAACAAAATCAAAGACTCGTCAATTACAAGATTCTTGAATGGATAAAAGTATATGCTGAACTTTGTTTGAGATACATAAAAACATTTCTAATCTTGTATAACCTGTCACTTCTGTCAGGCCTGGTTTTGTCAGAGAAGTGCAACATACGTAAACCTGTTCACTGGGATGATTTCACTGAAGGCCGGGGTACAAATTAGCCGATCTGTGGACCAGTATGATTTTATATTATGCTTACAGACATGAGGCATAAGCATTATTGTTGCAAAAAGCAAATACATTTCTGCAACAGTCGTCTCTTTCCACCGGTGTAGTCTTGACTGTGATATGATCGTATTTGCCATGGTGTACTCAAAATACTTATTACTTTACCTGACAATAGGTTCCATCAATGGTTGGTCAAAGAATAATTCAAAGAATTCCAGTTCATTTGCAGTGTTTCCAAGGGAACAAGTTGGTAGAATTCCACTTTCAGAGTCATCAAAGTGGTGGGGCTTGGGAACAAACTTGGGATTTTGCTGCCAATCCTAGATACGGTTTGCTGGTGGATACTGGACATCATAGGCTGGTTGTGCAGGTAGTTGTGGTTGTGGTGGGCTGGTGGCTGACGCTCCGCTTTGTCCTTGAACTGAGGAGTCAGCAGCATGGGTCCCAGCCTGGGCTGGCGAGTCACGCATGGCCGTGGCACTACCATCACCACTACCACCATCTGCTGATGCCTGTGGTCTATCCATGCCAAGTGTAGCCACATCATCCTCACTATCACTATCTATACCTGGTGTAGGACCACGGGATGTACTCCGTCCCCTGGGCACGGCATAGGGTACACTACCCGAGCGCATGCAGTGGCGTACATACCGACGCTTCACTGGTGAATATGATTCCTCACTATCACTACTCGAATGATCGTCAAGAGCAATAAAATCACAATCCACGTCACTATCATCATCATTACTGAAGGCAGAGGCCTGGCCACGCGAAATTAATAGTTTTCTCTTGTATTGAGGTACAACCGACCGTGACTGACGAGTGCCCACACCAGAGGTAGAAGGTTGAGGATCGTCAGGGTTTTCTGCACTATTATCAATATCCTGGTCATTCCATTCGGTCACAAACTTATCAAAGCCAAAGAATTCGTCTTCATTTCCACTTCCATCACTGTCAGAACTATCAGATAGGAACAGGAGAGTCGCAATTTTCCTTGGAGTGAGAGCTGCCTTGCGACGAGGTATGGTGAACAAGGGTAACTGAGCTGGCGTTCCCAAAATGCTATGCGGGCTCCTAGATTTTTTGTTTATGGTGTACACCCACCACGCAGACCCGTTCTCTCACATGTAGGCCTATGAGTGTTTTTGGGCTAAATTTGACGGCGCTAGAATTTTGGCGTAGATCTACGGTTTGGACACTCAACGTGAAGCCGTAGATCTATGGGACGGACCCTGAAAGGGTTAAGGGGTACGTAGAGACTGAAAAATTCAATCCCCAACAAGTGTTCAATTGTGACGAAACAGACTTGTTTTGGAAGAAAATGCCAAAGATTATCTACATTACTCAGGAGGAAAAGGCACTGCCAGGACACAAGCCTATGAAAGACAGGCTCACTCTTTTATTCTATGCTAATGCTAGTGATGATTTTAAAGTGAAGCCTTTACTTGCTTTATCACTCAGAAAATCCCACTGTATTCAAGAAAAACAATGTCATCAAGAATAAATTGTGTGTCTTGTGGAAAGCGAATAATAAGGCATGGGTCACAAGGCAAATTTTCAGAGTGGGTCCATAAAGTGTTTGGCCCAGGTGTGAAAAAATATCTCCTGGAAAATAATTTGCTACTTAAGTGCCTCCTCGTTATGGACAATTCTCCTGCTCATCCTCCAAACTTGGAAGACATATTGTCTAGGGACTTCAATTTCATCACAGTGAAGTTCTTGCCTCCTAACACCACTCCTCTTCTCCAGCCCATAGACCAGCAGGTTATTTCTAACTTCAAAAAACTCTACACAAAAGCAGTGTTTGAAAGGTGCTCTGAAGTGACCTCAGATACTCAGTTGACCCTAAGAGAGTTCTGGAAGAATCACTTCAGTATCCTCCATTGCATAAGCTTTATAGGCAAGGCTTGGGAGAGAGTGACTTCCAGGACTTTGAACTCTGCTTGGAGACAATTGTGGCCAGATTGTGTCCAAAAGAGGGATTTTGAAGGGTTTGAGGCTGACCCTGACCCTGCCGACCCCACTGCCTGTTGTTGAAGGTATTGTGGCATTGGGCAAGTCCATGGGGCTGGAGGTGAGGGGAGAGGATGTGGAAGAGTTGGTGGAGGACCACAGGGAAGAGCTAACCACTGACGAGCTGCAACAGCTTCAACTGAAACAGCATCAGACCACAGCTTAGGAACTTGCTTCACAATCCCATTGAAATCTGATAAAAAAAAAAAAGTTGGTGATTCTGCTCGCCCCTCCCTTAACCCTTTCAGGGCTGGTGCCGTACTAGTATGGCTTGCACGCCAGGGTTGGTGCCGTACTAGTACGCATAAATTCTAGCTCCTTCAAATCTAGCGAGAGAAAGCTGGTAGGCCTACATATGAAAGAATGGGTCTATGTGGTCAGTGTGCACAGTATAAAAAAAATCCTGCAGCACACAGTGCATAATGAGAAAAAAAAAACTCTGACCATGTTTTTGGTTTAAAACAGCAACTTTGCTGTGTATTTTCGCATGCTATTTTTGGTTGTATTCTAGTTTTCCTGGTCTCATTTTATAGAATGGAAGACATATTACGGAAACTGATATGATTTTGATTGATTTCACAATGAAAAGTGCCTTGAAACTGAGCTCAAGGTAGCAGAAATGCTCGATTTTTGCCAAAGTTCAAAAGTAAACAAAACATGCCATGCGTCCAATACACATCAACTAGTGAGTCCAATATTCCTTCACAAGTGTGCTGATATTATTTATACCATTTCTACACTAATGCAGTAGTCTGCATAACAGCAAATCTTCTATTTTTTGTGAGAATAAAAATTCAAAGTGGAAAACAAAATAAATGTAACAGAGGCCTAGGGACGTGACTAATGAACAGAGGAAATGTTATTTTAGTGCCAGGAATGTCTGTCTTGTTTATTCTGGACCCTACTTGGAAATTGGCATCATTTGAAATTTGGGTAAAATTGGCAAAATTGCCAATTTCTGACCACTTTACTGGATAGCTGAAATCAAGTAAATAGGCGGTTTCTTGTACTCAATCGATAGAAAAAATAGAGTTCTAGCGAAAGTTATGATTTTTGTCGACTAGTACATTGGAATTGGCCAAAAATAGGGCTCAAATTGGGCGAAATCGCCGATGCGTAAACATCGTCAAGACTGCTAACTTCCCAAGAGCATAATTCCTTAAGTTTTCCATCAAATTTCATATTTTTGGTTTCATTATGATCAGGAAGAGATTCTCTATTATTTCATAAGAAAAAATAATTTTTTTTTTTTTCAAAAATTTCCGACACTGAGAACAAGTTTAGGAGAGGGCTTGCTAACCCTGAAAGGTTTAAATGGTGTGTGCGATGTGGACCAGGGTGCAAGTTTTTGTACAGAAACACCACCCTGACCAAGCTGAAACAAGCTATATCTGCAACATGTTCAGTGACAAAACCTTGTCCCACTTCAGGGAAATCTTAGAGATGCCAAAAACAAAGCACTCTTGACCGTTATTTTGTGAGACACAGGTCCAGTGACTCTCAAGCTGGTCCTAGTGGCCTTAAAAGACAAAGCAGGGAAGAAACCCCAGATAAGGACTTGTTACCTTAAGTCTTTATGGAAGGGGATTCCCTTTCCAAACAATAAGTCCTCCCTCTTTCCTCCTCCTTCAATAAAGTCTCTTCAATAAAGTTAAGTAAATGTTATTTTAAATGTTTATTTAAATTTAATATCTTTTTTTTTTTTCAACAAGTCGGCCGTCTCCCACCGAGGCAGGGTGACAGACGGCCGACTTGTTGAAAAAAAAAAAAAAAAAAATATTAAATTTAAATAAACATTTAAAATAATATATCTACATATAATATGTATTTATCTGTGTTGTATGTAAAACTATAGTTATTATTTAAAAAATGTATTTTTTTGTGAATATTTTTGAGTCTGGAACAGATTAATTTTCTTTACATTATTTCTTATGGGAAATATTGCTTTGCCTTTTGGCCATTTCGTGTTTAGGCCTAGCTCCAGAATGGATTACGGCCAAAACTCGGAGTTTCACTGTACAATGCCTGCACTTTAAAGGAGGAGTTTGGGACATTAGCAGTTTGGAGGGATATGTTATATATCTTTATATATTCTTCTAAACTGTTGTATCTGGGTGCCTGTGCAAAAACAGTGATTATGTATGAGTGAGGTGAAAGTGTTCAATGATGATGAAAATATTTTCGTCTTGGGGATTTTTTTTTTCTTTCTTTTTGGGTTACCCTGCCTCGGTGGGAGACGGTTGACTTGTTGAAAAAAAAAAACTAATAATAATAAGATTATTATTATTATTATTATTATTATTATAATAACGAATGCCGCCAACTCAGTGCACTGTTTACCTAGCTGGGAGAGCAGTTCTCTCATGCTTTGCTAACATTTTTGACAGTCATTTGGCCAAATTTCGATTTTCTAAGCATGGGTCCTAAGAAAATAAGTGTAAAGGACAGTGCTGAGAAGAAAAAGAGAATGATTTTCATGGAATTAAACCATGAAATTATAGATAAACAAGCAAGGTGTCCAGGTTTTGGATTGAGGGGGAAGAGGGGGAAGCTGGCTCATAATTCAAATGTTGGCTCGTAACTCATGGCAAAAAACTGACCCAGGGATGGCTCGTATCTCAAAAAATTCGTACGTTGGAACACTCATAGTCAAGGTTCCACTGTACTAATTAATTAATTTATATGATCTGAAAATTACAATTTATAGTAGTTCTTGTGATTTTAAAGCCAATCTTTGTTCTGACACTAATATTAGGTACTGAAATAGTAATCAAACAGTCACAAACACACTGACAGGTGAACATATTCACCTGCCTTGGTCACATACTATTGTCTAGAAATATATACAAAGTATTTATAAGTCCCAGAAATGTTTTAGACATGCTGAAGTGTATGAAACTCGTTGAAGCACAGGGTAAGACAGAGATAATTTAAGCTAGTCATTTCAAAGTTAAAGAGGTGAACCCAAAAGTTCGAGTTAAGCTCTCAAAAACTCAAATATATAGCTGTACACAAATTACATACTTACTTGTACTTCTCGTCACTATTGGAGTGCTGGGTGTTGGGGTTGTACGTGTTGTAGAGGTCTGCAGGTACACATTAGATTATTCACCATAAAAGAAAACTGAAAATCTAAGAACATGTCTATTATTTCTTCAACTGTCCTCAATAAGATAAAACTGCAAATTAAATTCTTACTTATTTTCTTTAACAGTGGAGACCAATCCATTATCTTTGCAAGTGCCAGTTCAGGGCTGTATTGGAACAGTTCTGAACTAATAACTACATGAATGGTGGTTCAGCCCCAATACTTCTTACACAATATTACTTTCACAATATGGCAAGTTTCTCATTTTTTTCTTACTTATATTTCAAGGAGACATTAATAACTTGCAGGATTACTTCTGAAAACTAAAAAGCAAATCGACGTACAACAATTGCATACAAAAGGCTGTATAGATTACCTTTGACTTGGGTGCATGGTCAGTAGCTGAATAGACAGTAGATGCCTGGGTGAGGGAAGGGCTGGCAGTGGTTCCTACTGGTTGAGCTGTAGAGGAAAAGCTGCTTGCTGATGAAAAAATACACACAGCATCAGTAATACTAGTAATGGCACAGAACTAAACTTAAAAAACATAGAGGGAGTAATCTTCTTCAATCACAGAAAGAGTATGGTAAAGACACAAATGCAGTATAATGTGATCCTTTATTAGCAATGTTTTGCCCTCACAATGGGCTTGATAGTCACTAACAGATCTACTTGGGGGAGAGATGATGTGCATACACACAAGGTGCTATCAAAAAGTTCCTGGACAGCTGAAAAAAAAATATAGACTTACTCCAGAAAATGCTGGACAGACAATGTTGCATGAGCAGGGGCAGAGGCACTGTCATGGTGAATGAACCAATCCCTGCACATTTCTTTTTCACATCTTCCCTCAACATCTCAAAAACTTATGTAAAAATTTTGGGTAACTGTCTGCCATGCTGAAACAAATTCCTGATAAACAATTCCTCTATTGTCAAAGAAAAAAAAAAAAGTTCATGCTTTTGACTTGACATGCCATTTTTGACCTGAGTGAGTTGAGGCTTTTCCATTGTGAAGACTGTTGCTTGGCCTCTGGGTTGCAGCTGTAGAACCAAGTTTCATTGACAGTAATGACCTTAGAACTTGTTTTGTAAGGTCTTGACAAACATCCCAGCAAGTCTTTCAGGTGGAAATAAATGATATAAAATACCAACACAATGAAAATATAAACACTTAAGCAGTATAATACGATCCTTTATTGACAACATTTCGCCCACGCAGTGGGTTTCATCAAGTCACAAAAAGATCTGTTTGTGACTTGATGAAGCCCACTGTTTAGGCAAAACCTTGTCAATAAAAGATCACATCATACTGCTCAAGTGTTTATATTTCCAAGTCTTTCAGGTCTTGAATCAACAAGTGAGGGCACAAATTTCACAGCCACTCGATTTGTGATCAAATTTTCAGCTAAACAAATCATGCCACATGTCCAATACACATCAACTGGTGGGTAAAATATG
This sequence comes from Cherax quadricarinatus, assembly GCF_038502225.1. NCBI lineage: Eukaryota > Metazoa > Arthropoda > Malacostraca > Decapoda > Parastacidae > Cherax > Cherax quadricarinatus. Next base: position 37,321,676 of record NC_091301.1, on the reverse strand, counting down.
CTTTCACAAATGCACTGATATTATTTATACCATTTTTACAATAATGTAGTAGTCTGCCTAACAGTAAATGTTTCATTTTTTGTGTGAAAAAAATTTGAAATGGAAATCAAGAGTAATATAAGAGGGGCCTGGAGACTTGACTAATGAACAGAGAAAATGTTATTTTGCTGCCAGGAATGTCTGCATTGTTTATTCCAGACCCTGCTTTGAAATTGGCCTTCCATGAATTTTGTATGAAGTTGGCCCAATTACCAATTTCTCATCACCTTATTGGGTAGTTCAAATAGGTAAATGGATGGTTCCTTGTACTCAATCGATAGAACAAAAGTTCTAGTGAAATAGCTATGAGTTTGGGCAACTGGAACAATAGAACTGGCTGAAAATAGGGCTCAAAGTGGACGAAATCGCCGAAGTGTAAATATCGCCGAGACCGCTAACTACGTGAGAGCGTAATTCCGTAAGTTTCCCATCAAATTTCGTACTTTTGGTTTTATTACCATCGAGAAAAGATTCTCTATCATTTCATAAGAAAAATTCTTTTTTTTTTAAATTCTTTGATACTGAGAGCAAGTTTGTGAGCAGAGGGTTCAACAGTGAAAGGGCTAATAAGCGATTAGTGATGATTCCAGAATCTTGCATTTTGAAGTGTCCTCTTTATTGACAATGTGTCACTCACCATTGTAATTGGTGAGGAGGTTGTGGGAGATTCTGTGTGAAACACAGGTGTTGTTCCAGGTATCCATTCAGTGTTCAGAAATGTGTGTGTGGTCTCTTGATGGTTTTCCCACATATATTTGGTCATAGTTGTTGCAACGAATTACACATAACATTATCCATGGAGACAAAGAAGGAAATGTACAAACGTATAGTGGTACCAACACTCTCCTATGGGTGTTAAGCACAGGTTGTAAATGCTGCAGAAAGGAGGAGGATGGAGGAAGTGGAGATGTCATGTGTAGGGGCAATGTGTGGTGTACATATTATGCACAGAATTTGTAGTGTGGAAATTAGGAGGAGGTGTGGAGTAACTAAAAGTATGTCAGAGGGCTAAGAAGGATTGCTGAGGTGGTTTGGTCATTTAGAGAAGATGGAACAGATTTATACACTTGGACAGTGTATAAATCTGTAGGGTAAAGAAGGCAGGGTAGGGGTCATCCTAAGAAAGGTTGGAAGGAAGGGGTAGAGGAGGTTTTGTGGGCGAGGGGCCTGGACTTCCAGCAAGCATGTGTGTGTTAGATAGGAGTGAATGGGACAAATGGTTTTTGGGATCTGACGAGCTGTTAGAAACCGAAGGGATTCAGGGAAACCAGCTAGCTGGACTTGAGTCCTGGAGATGGGAAGTACATACAATGGTTGCACTTTCAAGGAGAGGTTTGAGATATTGGCTGTTTGGAGGGACATCTAATCTGTCATATCTGAGTGCCTCTGCAAAGACAGTGATTATGTATGAATGATGGTGAAAGTGTTGAACGATGAAATTTTCTTTCTTTCTTTTTGGGTTTTTTTCTTTCTTTTTGAGTCACTCTGCCTCGGTGGGAAACGGCCGACGTGATTAAAAAAAACAAAAATTATTCAGTATAACAGGTAAAGTGAATGGTAGGGTTATTATTGAAAGAATTAGAGGCAAGGCATAGAGCAGAACTGTAGATAAACAAGGAGGCTTTAGAATGCCTAGGGATTTGTAGATCAAGTGTTTACATTGAAGCATATATATGAACAGTATTTAGAGAAAGGGAGGGAAGCTTTCATTGCATTTATGCATTTAGAAAAGGCATGATAGGGAAGATAGGGAAGCAATGTGGCAAATGTTGCATGTTCATAGAATAGTAGTAAGTCACTAAATCCTGTAAAGTGTAAAGAGTTTTTATGGGGATAGTGAGGCTTCAGGGGAAGGAAGGCAGGGTAGGGGTCGTCCTCGAAAAGGTTGGAGGGAGGGGGTAAAGGAGGCATTGTGGGCGAGGGGTTTGGACTTCCAGCAAGCGTGCGTGAGCGTGTTAGATAGGAGTGAATGGAGACAAATGGTATTTGGGACCTGACGAGCTGTAGGAGTGTAAGCAGGGTAATATTTAGTGAAGGGATTCAGGGAAACCAGTTATTTTATATAACCGGACTTGAGTCCTGGAAATGGGAAGTACAATGCCTGCATTCTAAAGGAGGGGTTTGGGATATTGGCAGTTTGGACAGATACATTGTGTATTTTTATACGTATATACTTCTAAGTTGTTGTATTCTGGGCACCTCTGCAAAAAGTGATTATGTGTGAGTGAGGTGAAAGTGTTGAATGATGATGAAAGTATTTTCTTTTTGGAGATTTTCTTTCTCTTTGGGTCACCCTGCCTCAGTGGGAGATGGCCGACTTGTTGAAAAAAAACAAAAAAAAAGTGAGGCTCAGGTTAGGATGTGTAGCAGAGGGGGAAATTACTTCCCAGTAAAAGCAAGTCTTAGAATGAGATGTGTAATGCCACCATGGTTGTTTAACATATTAATAGATAGGGTTGTAAAAGAATAAAATGCTTGGGTGTTGGGGAGAGGGGTAGGATTAATTTATGGGGAATCAAAAACAAAATGGGAGTTAACACAGTTACTATCTGCTGATGAAACTGTGCTTTTCAGAGACCCTAAAGAAAAGTTGCAAAGGTTAGTGGACGAGTCTGGGAGGGTGTGTAAAGAAAGAAAGTTGAAAGTGAACATAGATAAGAGTAAGGTGATGAGGGTATCAAATGATTCAGATAAAGAAAAATTGGATATTACAATGGTGGGAGGGAGATTAGAAGAAGTGAATGTTTTCAGATATTTGGAAGTTGACTTGTCAGTGGATGGGTTTATGAAGAATGAGGTTAACCATAGAATTGATGAAGGAAAAAAATGAGTGGTGCGTTGAGGTATACGTGGAGATAAAAAAACACTATGCACGGAGGCAATGAAGGGAACGTACAAGAGTATAGTGGTACCAACACTCTTGTAGAGGTGTGAAGCATGGGTTGTAAATGCTGTAGGGAGGAGGAGGCTGGAAGCAGTGGAGATGTCGTGTCTAAGGGCAATGTGTGGTGTAAATATCATGCAGAAAATTCATAGTGTGGAAATTAGGAGGAGGTGTGGAGTTACTAAAAGTATTCGTTAGAGGGTTGAAGAGGGGTTGTTGAGGTGGTTTGGTCATTTAGAGAGAACGGAACAAAGTAGAATGACTTGGACAGCGTGTAAATCTGTAGTACAGTATAAGAAAGGCGGGGTAGGGGTCATCCTAGGAAAGGTTGGAGGGAGGGGGTAAAGGAGGTTTTGTGGGGTAGGGGCTTGGAGTTCCAGTAAGCGTGCACGTGTGTGTCAGATAGGAGTAAATGGAGATGGATGGTTTTTGGGACCTGACAAGCTGTTGGAGTGCAAGCAAGGTAATATTTTTTGAAGGGATTCAGGGAAACCGTTTAGCCAGACTTGAATCCTGAAGGTGGGAAGTACAATGCCTGCACTTCAAAGGAGGGGTTTGGGATATTGGCTGTTTGGAATGACATCTAAACTGTCATATCTAAGTGCCTCTGCAAAGACAGTGTTAAATGATGATGAAAGTTTTTCTTTCTTTTTGGGCCACCCTGCCTTGGTGGGAAATAGTGAATGTGTTTAAAACAAAAAAAAATATCCCCGCCACATTTTTGACTTGATAGTGTCCCTTATTGGTGATAATATTGATTGTAGTAGAGACAGTAGTAGACACTTGGAATATGGTGTTGGAGAGAATAATCGAGATGTATTTACCAGAGTTGTTAGGGATTACTATACATCATTTTTAGGTTGTGTCATTCAGGAAATAGCATACTCTTCAAGGAATTCACTGCTACAGATACGAGGAACTCATAAGAAGCCAATGATGACACTAAATTTACTCTTGGTGTCACTGGAAGGTTTGCAGTAGACTCTGAAATGTAATTCATTATCAGATTTACAGAAGAACATCAAAGAGAGTGGTGTAGCAATGTAAAAAGAGAGCAAATGAGAGAGTGGGTGAGATGTTAACAACAAATTTTGTTGAAAATAAGAAAAAGTTTTAGAGTGAGATTAACAACTTGAGGAAGCCTAGGGAACAAATGGATTTGTCAGTTAAAAATAGGAGAGGAGAGTTATTAAAGAGAGAGTTAGAGGCATCGGGAAGATGGAGGGAATATATTTAGGAATTGTTAAATGTTGATGAAGATACACAAATAACCCGCACATAAAAAAGAGAGAAGCTTACGACGACGTTTCGGTCCGGCTTTGTAAATGATCCAAGTCAGACCGAAACGTCGTCGTAAGCTTCTCTCTTTTTAATGTGCGGGTTATTTGTGTATCGTTCCCGTCACGGTATTGTGCCTTCTTTTGTTATTTGTTGATGAAGATAGGGAAGCTGTGATTTCATGAATAGGGCAAGGAGGAAAAGCATCTTGTAGGAGTGAGAAAGAGCCAGTTGTAAGTGTTGGGGAAGTTCATTAGGCAGTGGGTAGAATGAAAGGGGGGTAAGGTAGCTGGGACTGATGGGATAAAGATAGAAATGTTAAAAGCAGGTGGGGATAGTTTTGGAGTGGTTGGTGCTATTATTTAATAAATGTATGGAAGAGGGCAAGGTACCTAGGGACTGGTAGACAGCATGCATAGTTCCTTTGTATAAAGGCAAAGGGGACAAGTGTGCAAAAATTATAGGGAGAGAAGTCTGTTGGGTTATAGGTAGTAGGTTGGTAGACAGCAGCCGCCCAGGGAGGTACTACGGTCCTGCCAAGTGAGTGTAAAACGGAAGCCTGTTTGTTTTACATGATGGTAGGATTGCTGGCGCCTTTTGTCTGTCTCATAAACATGCAAGATTTCAGGTATGTCTTGCTACTTCTACTTACACTTAGGTCACACTACACATACATGTACAAGCATATATATACACACCCCTCTGGGTTTTCATCTATTTTCTTTCTAGTTTTTGTTCTTGTTTATTTCCTCTTATCTCCATGGGGAAGTGGAACAAAATTCTTCCTCCATAAGCCTTGCGTGTTGTAAGAGGCAACTAAAATGCTGGGAGCAAGGGGCTAGTAACCCCTTCTCCTGTATAAATTCCTAAATTTAAAAAGATTAACTTTCGTTTTTCTTTCTGGGCCACCCTGCCTTGGTGGGATACGGCCAGTGTGTTGAAAGAAGAAAAGTCTGTTAAGTATACCTGGTAAGGTGTATGGTAGAGTTATTATTGAAAGAATTAAGAGTAGGATGGAGAGTAGGATAGCAGATGAACAAGGAGGCTTTAAAAAAGGTAGGGATGTGTAGACCAAGTGTTTACAGTGAAACATATAGGTGAACAGAAGTTAAATAAGGCTAAAGAGGTTTATGTGGTATTTGTGGATTTGGAAAAGGCGTATGACAGGGTGGATAGGGGGGCAATGTGGCAGATGTTGCAGGTGTATGGTATAGGAGGTAGGTTACTGAAAGCAGTGAAGAGGTTTTACGAGGATAGTGAGGCTCAGGTTAGAGTATGTAGGAAAGAGGGAGATTATTTCCCAGTTAAAGTAGGCCTTAAACAAGGATGTGTGATGTCACTGTGGTTGTTCAATATATTTAGAGATGAGGTTGTAAGAGAAGTAAATGCGAGGGTCTTGGCAAGAGGTGTGGAGTTGATAAATTAGACACATGTGCAACTCTTGGGTATCTTTATTGAGGAAACGTTTCGCCACACAGTGGCTTCATCAGTCCATACAAAGGAGAATCCTGAAGAACAGGAGGAGAATGAGGTAATCAGTCCCTCAACCTTGAGTCGGTGTGGTCAGTCCATCAATCTATTCAAGATTGATGGACTGACCACATCGACTCAAGGTTGAGGGACTGATTACCTCATTCTCCTCCTGTTCTTCAAGATTCTCCTTTGTATGGACTGATGAAGCCACTGTGTGGCAAAACGTTTCCTCAATAAAGATACCCAAGAGTTGCACATGTGTCTAATTTATCAACATGTCGGTTCTCTGAACCAGGTGTGGAGTTAAAAGATAAAGAATTAAACACAAAGTGGGAGTTGTCACAGTTGCTTTTTGCTGATGACACTGTGCTCTTGGGAGATTCTGAAGAGAAGTTGCAGAGGTTGGTGGATGAATTTGGTAGGGTATGTAAAAGAAGAAAATTAAGTGAATATAGGAAAGAGTAAGGTTATGAGGATAACAAAAAGATTAGGTGACGAAAGATTAGATATCAGATTGGAGGGAGAGAGTATGGAGGAGGTGAACGTATTCAGATATTTGGAAGTGGATGTGTCAGCAGATAGGTCTATGAAAGATGAGGTGAATCATAGAATTGATGAGGAAAAAAGGGTGAGCAGTGCTCTTAGGAGTCTGTGGAGACAAAGAACTTTGTCTTTGGAAGCAAAGAGGGGAATGTATGAGAGTGTAGTTTTACCAACGCTCTTATATGGGTGTGAAGCATGGGTGATGAATGTTGCAGTGAGGAGAAGGCTGGAGGCAGTGGAGATGTCATATCTGAGGGCAATGTGTGGTGTGAATACAATGCAGAGAATTTGTAGTTTGGAAGTTAGGAGGAGGTGCAGGATTACCAAAACTGTTGTCCAGAGGGCTGAGGAAGCGTTGTTGAGGTGGTTTGGACATGTAGAGAAAATGGAATGAAACAGAGTGACTTCAAGAGTGTATAAATCTGTAGTGGAGGGAAGGCAGGGTAGGGGTCAGCCTAGGAAAGGTTGGAGGGAAGAGATAAAGGAGGTTTTGTGTGCGAGGGGCTCGGACTTCCAGCAAGCAAGCGTAAGCGTATTTGATAGGAGTGAATGGAGACGAATGGTTTTTAATACCTGATGTGCTGTTGGAGTGTGAGCAATGTAACATTTATGAAGGGATTCAGGGAAACTGGCAGGCCAGACTTGAGTCCTGGAGATGGGAAGTACAGTGTCTGCACTCTGAAGGAGGGGTGTTAATGTTGCAGTTTTATAAACTGTAGTGTAAAGCACCCCTCTGGGAAGACTGATGCAGTGAATGATAATGAAAGTTTTTCTTTTTTGGGCCAGCCTGCTTTGGTGGGAATCGGTCGATGTGTTAATAAAATAATGAAAAAATTAAAGAAGAGTCACTGATATCCTCCTTGAGTGTGAGCTGGATACAAGGCTTGACTTGGTTGAGCTTGTGTTGGAGTGCAGAACTTGTGAATCTTATAAGAGTTATGATAAAAATGTCAATAACAATGGAGCCAGGCAACCAAGGGGATGATAGAGGAAAATCTCTCAACTTTGAGATGCTCCTCTATCCAGTTCATACTCAAGAAGAAATGATGCAACATATGTGCAACAGTTAGGTATCTTCTGAAACGTTTTGCCTCTACAGTAGGCTTCTTCAGTCAAGTACAGAGGAGTATGTGGAAACAGTGGAGATGTGAAGACAATGTAATCAGTCCATCACCCTTGAAGATGTATTTTTAAGGTGGTCAGTCCCTCAGCCTGGAAAAAGAGTTATTCCATAGTCTGGAACAATATACACCATTTTCATATTCACTCAAGGAAGTTGACGGCACTCTACCTTTTTTCAATGCTTTTCTCTGCAAATCTGATCATGAACTACGTTTCAAAGTTTACCACTCTACACAACCTTCTTCGCTACTACTCACACCACAACACCGAGACTAAAAGTGGCATCATCATAGCAGTCTTCCTATGTGCTCTTCATATCTGAAGCAGTGAATTTCTTGAAGAATGCTCTTTCCATCAACACATCTTTTCTAAACTTCACTATCCTCATCATTACATCAGGGACTGTAGGCACAGTGCACACCATATCAAACAATTTCAACCAGAACAATGATTTCTACAACATAGCTGAACCTCTTGCCAGGACACTCCTTGATCACTATCCCACATAGCAACAGGTGATAGTATGGAGGAACACTGTAGTAAGCCTAGAGGCACAGCTAGGCAAGTCCCTCTCGAATTCAACTTCTCAGCCACCTATTTATCCAACCTGTCATTATACTACCCAGGGAGTCAGCTTTAACATTTCTCACCTGACTCTTCACATCACTATGGTCAGTATATATATATGCACAGCCTATTTCTGTAAGTAGATCTGTTTGTGACTTGATAAGTCCACATTGAGAGGAAAATTGTCAAAAAAGGATCACACTGTACTGCATTTGTTTTTATCCACTGTTCCAATTTTTTTTATAACATTTCTCTCCAAAAGAGAGGTTGGCTCCAATTCCATGGATCAAGAGCTTTCACCTGCACCAAGGTACCCCTTTGAAGGGCTAATCATCCTAAGATGTACTAATCAGTCATGAAAATTACTTTCAAAAAAATTAATAAAAAAAAAAGTAGGGCTCCGCTTTATAGCGTTCTGCTAATACAGACATCTCAAATTATGATTAAAACTTGCTACATGGCTCCCCCCACCTGACTCTCTAATATGGTCACCATGCCCCACCTGGTGTATTTACATTCTCTGTGAGTTCCGTGAGCACCGCGTCTCTCCATTATGTCTGGAAATTTTCAAAAATTTCAAGTGCTTTAAAGTTATTTCATGTTTTATATATATTCTAATAATAAACTTACACATTGTCTTGGCATGCAGGTTATTTTTCTTTTTATTAACACACTGGCTGTTTCCCACCAAGGCAGGGTGTCCCAAAACAGAAAAACTTTCATCATTCACTTCATCACTGTCTTGCCAGAGGCATGCTCACACTAGTTATAAAACTGCAACATTAACGCCCCTCCTTCAGAGTGCAGACACTGAGCTTTCCATCTCCAGGAATCAAGTCCAGCCTGCCAGACTTGATTCCTGGAGATGGGCTTGACAGCACGTCAAATCCTAAAAAACATTTGTCTCCATTTGCTCCTATATAACGCACTCATGCATGCTTGCTGGAAGTCCAAGCCCCCAGCACACAAAACCTCCTTTACCCTCTCCCTCCAACCTTTCCTAGGCCGACCCTACCTCACCCAGGTACACATTAAAATCTCTAAGAGTGTCTTATTAGTCTTGAGGACACCATATTAATAATGATAATAATAATGATATGCAATAACAATCATTCTGAGGTGCATTAAATGTTGCATAGTATTACGTAAATATAAACATTTTCAATAATCCATCTATGATAATTTTTTAAAAATTGTATAATAAACACACTACGCAACATATAAACATGATAAATACACCCCACAGTAGAATAAATTAACGTAAAGGAGGTTTTGTGGGCGAGGGGCTTGGACTTCCAGCAAGCATGCACAAGCGTCTCAGATAGGAGTGAATGGAGACGAGTGATATTTGGGACCGGACGATCTGTTGGAGTGTAAGCAGGGTAATATTTAGTGAAGGGATTAAGGGAAACCGGTTATTTTTATATAGCCAGACTTGAATCCTGGAAATGGGAAGTACAATGCTTGCACTTTAAAGGAGGAGTTTCAGGTATTGGCAGTTTGGAGGGATATGTTGTGTATCTTTATACGTATATGCTTCTAAACTGTTGTATTTCTGAGCACCTCTGCAAAAACAGTGATTATGTGTGAGTGAGGTGAAAGTGTTGAATGATGATGAAAGTATTTTCTTTTTGGGTCACCCTGCCTCGGTGGGAGACGGCCGACTTGTTAAAAAATATATGCACAGGTCTCCCTCAACATTCGCGTTTTCAACTTTCGCGGGCTTCACACATTCGCGAATTCCCAACTGCCAAATTCCCAGCCTCCAAATTCCCAGCCACCAAATCATATTTAAGTTTCCCGCCGCCTGCGAGTCCCTACTACCCTCCCTCCGACCCCCGCAAATAGCAGGCAGCCCTCCCACCAGTGTGGTGAGTGTTTTGTTTGTTCATTATTTGCTATTAAACTACAGTATAAATAATGTAAACCCATTCATGACTGCATATTGGAATGGCTATTCGGACAGGTATTGGACGGTGGCATCATGTGTTTACTCTTGAACACAGCAAAGAATCAAACATTTCTGCTACTGCTAATAATAACAATAGTAACAATAATAATAATAATAATAATAATAATAATAATAATAATTATTATTATAATAATAATAATAAATACGATAGAACTGAAGAAGGAAATTGTACAAAAATAGGAGGGAGTGGTTGACACATCGTCAGTGTGGCTTTGTTTATGCTGGAGTGAGCATTAATCTCAGTGCTCTTCCAAACATTTCACAATAATTCATTGTGTTTGGTGCTTGTAGATTGAGTGCGACTTGAGTGGTAGAGGCAGTGGTTGAGGAAGTGGTTGAGGCAGTGGGTGAGGCAGTGGGTGAGGCAGTGGGTGAGGCAGTGGGTGAGGCAGCGGTTGAGGCAGTGGGTGAGGCAACGGTTGAGGCAGTGGGTGAGGCAATTGTTGAGGAAGCGGTTGAGGCAGTGGTTGAGGCAGTGGTTGAGGCAGTGGTTGAGGCAGTGGGTGAGGCAGCAGTTGAGGAAGCAGTTGAGGCAGTGGGTGAGGCAGTGGATGAGGCAGTGGTTGAGGCAGCGGTTGAGGCAGTGGGTGAGGCAGTGGGTGAGGCAGTGGGTGAGGCAGCGGTTGAGGCAACGGTTGAGGCAGTGGGTGAGGCAACGGTTGAGGAAGCGGTTGAGGCAGTGGGTGAGGCAGTGGATGAGGCAGCGGTTGAGGCAGCGGTTGAGGCAGTGGGTGAGGCAGTGGGTGAGGCAGTGGGTGAGGCAGCAGTTGAGGCAGTGGGATTTAATAACATACATGTTATTAATAATAATAATAATAATAATAATAATAATAATAATAATAATAATAATAATAATAATAATAATAATAATAATACAGTGGAACCTCAAATATCGAACTTTCTTCGGTCCAGAAGGCTGTTCGAGTGCCTTTACCGAATGAATTTATTCCCATCAGGAATAATGTAAATTAGATTAGTCCATTTCAGACCCTCAAAAATACACTTATAAAAGCACTTACAAAAATATATTTACATAATTGGTCGTGTTGGGAGCAGTTCGATTTTTGAGGTTCCACTGTACATGTTATTAATATGTATTATTATTATTTATAACATGTTATCAAATACCACTGCCTCAACTGCTGCCTCTACCAGTGCCTCAACCACTGCCTCACCCACTGCCTCAACTGCTGCCTCAACCACTGCCTCAACCACTGCCTCACCCACTGCCTCACCCACTGCCTCACCCACTGCCTCAACCGCTTTCTCAACCACTGCCTCTACCACTCCAGTCTCACTCAATCTACAAGCACCAAACACAATGAATTATTGTGAAATGTTTGGAAGAGCAGGGAGACTAATGCTCACTCCAGCATAAACAAAGCCACACTGACGATGTGTCAACCACTCCCTCCTATTTTTGTACAATTTCCTTCTTCAATTCTATCATATTTATTATTATTATTATTATTATTATTATTATTATTATTATTATTATTATTACTACTACTACTATTGTTATTATTAGCAGTAGCAGAAATGTTTGATTCTTTGCTGTGTTCAAGAGTAAACACATGATGTCACCGTCCAATACCTGTCCGAATAGCCATTCCAATATGCAGTCATGAATGGGTTTACATTATTTATACTGTAGTTTAATAGCAAATAATGAACAAACAAAACGCTCACCACACTGATGGGAGGGCTGGCTGCCAGTTGGGGGGGTCGGAGGGAGAGTAGCAGGGACTCCCAGTGGTCGAGGAAGTGGAGGCATTGGTGGAGTCTGTGGTATTTAATAACATACATGTTATTAAACCATAACATGTATGTATTTAGTACAATTTACGACGATTTCATGTATTTTATGATTGTTCATGGTTCAACAAGTTAAGGAAGAAGTATTGTATTACATTTTCCTGCAATATACTGTATTGGGGCACCAAACATTCGCAATTTTTCAACATTCGCGAGGATGTATAATTATAGTAGTAGGTTGGTAGACAGCAACCACCCAGGGAGGTACTACCATTCTGCCAAGCGAGTGTAAAACGAAAGCCTGCAATTGTTTTACATGATGGTAGGATTGCTGGTGTCTTTTGTCTGTCTCATAAATATGCAAGATTACAGGTACGTCTTGCTACTTCTACTTACACTTAGGTCACACTACACATTTATTTATACACACTCATCTGAGTTTTCTTTGATTTTATCTTAGTCCTTGTTCTAGCTACTTTTCCTTTTATATCCATGGGGAAGTGGAATAAGAATCTTTCCTCCGTAATCTATGCGTGTTGTAAAAGTCAACTAAAATGCCGGGAACAATGGGCTAGTAACCCCTTTTCCTGTAAAAATTACTAAAAAGAATAAGAAGAAAATTGTCAAAGTGGGAAGTTTGAATGTGCGTGGATGTTGTGCGAATGATGAGAAAGAGATGATTGTGGACGTTATGAATGAGAAGAAGCTGGATATCCTGGCTTTAAGTGAAACAAAGCTGAAGGGGGTGGGAGAGTTTCAATGGAGAGGAATAAATGGGATTAGGTCAGGGGTTTCTAACAGAGTTAGAGCTAAAGAAGGAGTAGCAATAATGTTGAGGGATAAGCTATGGCAGGAAAAGAGGGACTATAAATGTATTAATTCAAGGATTATGTGGAGTAAAATAAAGGTTGGATGTGAGAAGTGGGTTATAGTAAGCATGTATGCACCAGGGGAAGAGAGAAGTATAGAGGAGAGAGAAAGATTTTGAGAAATGTTGAGTAATTGCGTTGGGAGTTTTGAACCAAGTGTGAGCAGTACTTGTGATTGGGGATTTTAATGCTAAAGTGGGAAAAAATGTTGTGGAGGGAGTAGTAGGTAAATTTGGGGTGCCAGGGGTAAATGAAAATGGGGAGCCTTTAATTGAGCTATGTGTAGAAAGAGGTTTGGTAATAAGTAATACATATTTTATGAAAAAGAGGATAAATAAATATACAAGGTATGATGTAGCATGTAATGAAAGTAGTTTGTTAGATTATGTATTGGTGGATAAAAGGTTGATGGGTAGGCTCCAGGATGTACACATTTATAGAGGGGCAACTGATATATCTGATCATTATCTAGTTGTAGCTACAGTTAGAGTAAGAGGTAGATGGGATAAGAGGAAAATGGCAACAACAAGTAAGAGTGAGGTGAAAGTGTATAAACTAAGGGAGTAGGAAGTTCGAGTGAAATATAAGCAACTATTGGCAGAAAGATGGGCTGGTGCGGGTATGAGTAGTAGGGGGAGTTGAAGAGGGTTGGAATAGTTTTAAAAATGCAGTATTAGAATGTGGGGCAGAAGTTTGTGGTTATAGGAGGGTGGGTACAGAAGGAAAGAGGAGTGATTGGTGAAATGATGAAGTAAATGGTGTGATAAAGAGAAAAAGGTAGCTTATGAGAGGTATTTACAAAGCAGAAGTGTTATAAGAAGAGTAGAGTATATGGAGAGTAAAAGAAAGGTGAAGAGAGTGGTGAGAGAGTGCAAAAGCAGAGTGGATGATAGAGTGGGAGAGGTACTGACAAGGAATTTTAATGAAAATAAGAAAAAATTTTGGAGTTAAACAAGTTAAGAAAGCCTAAGGAACAAATGGATTTATCAGTTAAAAACAGGGAAGGGGAGTTAGTAGATGGGGAAATGGAGGTTTTGGGTAGATGGCGAGAATATTTTGAGGAACTTTTAAATGTCGACGAAGAAAGGAAGGCGGTAATTTCATGCACTGGCCAGGGAGGTATGTCATCTTTTAGGAGTGAAGAAGAGCAGGATGTAAGTGTGGGGGAGGTGCGTGAGGCATTACGTAGAATGAAAGGGGGTAAAGCAGCTGAAACTGACGGGATCATGACAGAAATGTTAAAAGCAGGGGGGAACATAGCGTTGGAGTGGTTGGTATTTTTGTTTAATAAATGTATGAAAGAGAGTAAGGTACCTAGGGATTGGTGGAGAGCGTGTATAGTCCCTTTATATAAAGGGAAGGGGAACAAAAGAGATTGTAAAAATTATAGAGGAATAAGTTTACTGAGTACACCAGGAAAAGTGTACGGTAGGGTTATTATTGAAAGAATTAGAAGACAGAATGTAGGATTGCGGATGAGCAAGGAGGTTTCAGAGTGGGTAGAGGATGTGTAGATCAAGTGTTTACATTGAAGCATATATCTGAACAGTATTTAGATAAAGGTAGGGAAGTTTTTATTGCAATTATTGATTTAGAAAAGGCATATGACAGAGTGGATAGGGGAGCAATGTGGCAGATGTTACAAGTGTATGGAATAGGTGGTAAGTTACTAAATGCTGTAAAGAGTTTTATGAGGATAGTGAGGCTTAGGTTAGGGTGTGTAGAAGAGAGGGAGACTACTTCCCCGTAAAAGTAGGTCTCAGACAGGGATGTGTAATGTCACCATGGATGTTTAATATATTTATAGATGGGGTTGTAAAAAGTAAATGCTAGGGTGTTCAGGAGAGGGGTGGGATTAAATTATGGGGGATCAAATACAAAATGGGAATTGACACAGTTACTTTTTGCTGATGATACTGTGCTTATGGGAGATTCTAAAGAAAAATTGCGAAGGTTAGTGGATGAGTTTGGGAGTGTGTGTAAAGGTAGAAACACATAAGTGAACAGTATTTAGATAAGGCTAAAGAGGTCTTTGTGGCATTTATGGATTTGGAAAAGGCATATGAGAGGGTGGATAGGGGGGCAATGTGGCAGATGTTGCAGGTGTATGGTGTCGGAGGTAGGTTACTGAAAGCAGTGAAGAGTTTTTACGAGGATAGTGAGGCTCAAGTTAGAGTATATAGGAAAGAGTGAAATTATTTCCCAGTAAAAGTAGGCCTTAGACAAGGATGTGTGATGTCACCGTGGTTGTTTAATATATTTATAGATGGGGTTGTAAGAGAAGTAAATGCGAGGGTCTTGGCAAGAGGCGTGGAGTTAAAAGATAAAGAAACACACACAAAGTGGGAGTAGTCACAGTTGCTCTTTGCTGATGACACTGCTCTTGGGAGATTCTGAAGAGAAGTTGCAGAGATTGGTGGATGAATTTGGTAGGGTATGCAAAAGAAGAAAATTAAAAGTGAATACAGGAAACAGTAAGGTTATGAGGATAACAAAAAGATTAGGTGATGAAAGATTGGATATCAGATTGGAGGGAGAGAGTATGGAGGAGGTGAATGTATTCAGATATTTGGGAGTGGACGTGTCAGCGGATGGGTCTATGAAAGATGAGGTGAATCATAGAATTGATGAGGGGAAAAGGGTGAGTGGTGCACTTAGAGACAAAGAACTTTGTCCTTGGAGGCAAAGAGGGGAATGTATGAGAGTATAGTTTTACCAATGCTCTTATATGGGTGTGAAGCATGGGTGATGAATGTTGCAGCGAGGAAAAGGCTGGAGGCTGTGGAGATGTCATGTCTGAGGGCAATGTGTGGTGTGAATATAATGCAGGGAATTCGTAGTTTGGAAGTTAGGAGGAGGTGCGGGATTTCCAAAACTGTTGTCCAGAGGGCTGAGGAAGGGTTGTTGAGGTGGTTCGGACATGTAGAGAGAATGGAGCGAAACAGTGAGTTCAAGAGTGTATCAGTCTGTAGTGGAAGGAAGGCGGGGTAGGGGTCAGCCTAGGAAAGGTTGGAGGGAGGGGGTAAAGGAGGTTTTGTGTGCGAGGGGCTTGGACTTCCAGCAGGCATGCGTGAGCGTGTTTGATAGGAGTGAATGGAGACAAATAGTTTTTAATACTTGATGTGCTGTTGGAGTGTGAGCAAAGTAACATTTATGAAGGGGTTCAGGGAAACCGGCAGGCCGAACTTGAGTCCTGGACATGGGAAGTACAGTGCCTGCACTCTGAAGGAGGGGTGGTAATGTTGCAGTTTAAAAACTGTAGTGTAAAGCACCCTTCTGGCAAGACAGTGATGGAGTGAATGATGGTGAAAGTTTTTCTTTTTCGGGCCACCCTGCCTTGGTGGGAATAGGCCAGTGTGATAATAAAAAAAAAAACTGGATATCAAATTGGGGAGGAGGAGTATGGAAGAAGTGAATGTTTTCAGATACTTGGGAGTTAACGTGTCGGCGGATGGATTTATGAAGGATGAGGTTAATCATAGGATTGATGAGGGAAAAAAGATGAGTGGTGCATTGAGGTATATGTGTAGTCAAAAAACGTTATCTATGGAGGCAAAGAAGGGAATGTATGAAAGTATAGTAGTACCAACACTCTTATATGGGTGTGAAGCTTGGGTTGTGAATGCAGCAGCAAGGAGGCAGTTGGAGGCAGTAGAGATGTCCTGTCTAAGGGCAATGTGTGGTGTAAATATTATGCAGAAAATTTGTGTGTGGAAATTAGGAGAAGGTGTGGAGTTAATAAAAGTATTAGTCAGAGGGCTGAAGAGGGGTTGTTGAGGTGGTTTGGTCATTTAGAGAGAATGGATCAAAGTAGAATGACATGGAGAGCATTTAAATCTGTAGGAGAAGGAAGGCTGGGTAAGGGTCGTCCTCGAAAAGGTTGGAAGGAAGGGGTAAGGGAGGTTTTGTGGGCGAGGGGCTTGGACTTCCAGCAGGCGTGCATGAGCGTGTTTGATAGGAGTGAATGGAGACGAATGGTATTTGGGACCGGACGATCTGTTGAGTGTGAGCAGTGTAATATTTTGTGAAGGGATTTAGGGAATCCAGTTATTTTTATATAGCCAGACTTGAGTCCTGGAAATGGAAAGTACAATGCCTGCACTTTAAATGAAGGGTGTGGGATATTGGCAGTTTGGAGGGATATGTTGTGTATCTTTATACAATATGCTTCTAAACTGCTGTATTCTGGGCACCTCTGCAAAAACAGTGATTATATGTGAGGTGACAGTGTTGAATGATGATGAAAGTGTTTTCTTTTTGGGGATTTTCTTTCTTATTGGGTCACCCTGCCTCGGTGGGAGACGGCCGACTTGTTAAAAAAAAAATTATTACATATTATTATTATTATTATTACCACAATAATTATTAGTAGTAGTAGTATGTACATGGTGATGGGCTCTTGATCTATGGAATTGAATCTGTGCTCCAGTTCCTTAAATTAATAACAATAAAAATAATAATAATAATAATATGTAATAATAATAATAATTATAATAAGTCCTAGGTAGTAGGTTGGTAAACAGCAACCGCCCAGGGAGGTACTACTGTCCTGCCAAGTGAGTGTAAAACGAAAGCCTGTAATTGTTTTACATGATGGTAGGATTGCTGGTGACTTTTGTCTGTCTCATAAACATGCAAGATTTAAGGTACATCTTGCTACTTCTACTTACACTTAGGTCACACTACACATACATGTACAAGCATATATATACATACCCCTCTGGGTTTTCTTCTATTTTCTTTCTAGTTCTTGTTCTTGTTTATTTCCTCTTATCTCCATAGGGAAGTGGAACAGAATTCTTCTTCCGTAAGCCATGCGTGTTGTAAGAGGCGACTAAAAAGAGAAACTTTTGTTTTTCTTTTTGGGCCACCCTGCCTTGGTGGGATGTGGCCGGTTTGTTGAAAAAAAAAATACATATACGGTGGAACCTCAAAAATCGAACTGCTCCCAACACAACCAATTATATAAGTGTATTTTTGTAAGTGCTTATATAAGTGTATTTTTGAGGGTCTGAAATGGACTAATCTAATTTACATTATTCCTGATGGGAATAAATTCATTCGGTAAAGGCACTCGAACAGCCTTCTGGACTGAAGAAAGTTCGATATTTGAGGTTCCACTGTATTAATATACAATACGTATATATATTGTAGTAGACTGGTAGACAGCAACCACTCAGGGAGGTACTACAGTCCTGCCAAGTGAGTGTAAAACGAAAGCCTGTAATTGTTTTACATGATGGTAGGATTGCTGGTGTCTTTTGTCAGTCTCATAAATATGCAAGATTACAGGTACGTCCTGCTACTTCCACTTACACTTATGTCACACTACACATACATGTACACGTTTATTTATACACACTCAAATGAGTTTTATTTTATTTTATCTTAATAATTCTTGTTCTTATTACTTTTCTATTTATATCCATGGGGAAGTGGAATAATAATCTTTCCTCCGTACGCCATGCGTGTTGTAAAAGTCAACTAAAATGCCGGGAACAAGGGGCTAGTAACCCCTTCTCATGTACAGTGGACCCCCGCATACCGTTGGCATCACATAACGTTAAATCCGCATACCGTTGGCATCACATAACGTTAAATCCGCATACCGATACATTTTATCGCTAAGATTTTGCCTCGCATACCGCTAAAAAACCTGCTCAACGCTATTCGTCCGAGACGCGTCTAATGTGCGGCCTGAGCCAGCCTCACATGTTCCGCCGGTGGCATTGTTTACAAGCCAGCCTCTGCGGTAACATCCAAGCATACAATCGTAACATTTCGTATTATTACAGCGTTTTTGGTGATTTTATCTGCAAAATAAGTGACCATGGGCCCCAAGAAAGCTTCTAGTGCCAACCCTGTGGTAAAAAGGGTGAGAAATATTATCGAAATACTGTGGTACCATGGTCAACTGCTGATGCTGCTGTAGCACTGTCAGCTGCTGCTGCTGCTGCTGTAGCACCGTCAGCTGCTGCTGCTGCTGCTGTACCACCGTCAGCTGCTGCTGTAGTACCGTCTGCTGCTGCTGTAGCACCGTCTGCTGCTGCTGTAGCACTGTCAGCTGCTGCTGCTGCTGTAGCACTGTCAGCTGCTGCTGCTGCACTGTCAGCTGCTGTTGCTGCTGCTGTAGCACTGTCAGCTGCTGCTGCTGCTGTAGCACCGTCAGCTGCTGCTGCTGCTGTAGTACCGTCTGCTGCTGCTGTAGAACCGTCTGCTGCTGCTGTAGCACTGTCAGCTGCTGCTGTAGCACTGTCAGCTGCTGCTGCTGCTGCTGCTGTAGCACTGTCAGCTCCTGCTGCTGCTGCACTGTCAGCTGCTGCTGCTGTAGCACCATCAGCTGCTGCTGCTGCTGTACCACCGTCAGCTGCTGCTGCTGCTGTAGTACCGTCTGCTGCTGCTGTAGCATCATCTGCTGCTGCTGTAGCACTGTCAGCTGCTGCTGCTGCTGCTGTAGCACTGTCAGCTGCTGCTGCTGTAGCACCGTTGTTGGTGTGGCTTATTGAGAATACCAAGAAACAATTAACCCCAGAGGGTTAGCCACCCAGGATAACCCAAAAAAAATCAGTGTCATCGAAGACTAACTTATTTCCATTGGGGTCCTTAATCTTGTCTCCCAGGATGCAACCCACACCAGTCAACTAACACCAAGGTGAACAGGGAAAAATGCCTGGAACTAGTGCTCATATTGGTGAATTTAAAGCCAGCAAAGGTTGGTTTGAGAGATTTAAGAATCGTAGCGGCATACACAGTGTGATAAGGCCTGTTCTGGAAGAAAATGCCAAACAGGACTTACAGTACTCAGGAGGAAAAGGCACTCCCAGGACACAGTGTCTCATCAGTCATTGCTGCATCTTCAATAAAGGTAAGTGTCATTTATTCTTCATTTAGTAGAGTAGTACATGCACAATATATACTGTGCATGTACTACTCTACTATTGTGCATGTATCCTTCTCTTTGTGTGTAGGAAAATGTATATTTCATGTGGTAAAATTTTTTTTTTCATACTTTTGGGTGTCTTGCACGGATTAATTTGATTTCCATTATTTCTTATGGGGAAAATTCATTCGCATAACGATAATTTTGCATAACAATGAGCTCTCAGGAACTGATTAACCCTTTCAGGGTCCAAGGCCCAAATCTGGAGTCACGCACCAGTGTTCAAGAATTTTCAAAAAAAAAATTTGTTATTTTTTCTTATGAAATGGTAGAGAATCTTTTTGTGAAGGTAATAAAACAAAAAGTACGAAATTTGGTGGAAAATTGACGAAATTATGCTCTCGCGAATTTTGATGTGTCAGCGATATTTACAAATCGGCGATTTTGCCGACTTTGACTCCCATTTTAGGCCAATTACATTATTCCAATCAACCAAATTCTTAGCTATTTCACTAGTATTACTTCTATTCTATCGATTGAGCACAAGAAATCGCCAAGTCAACTGTTTCAACTACAAAATAAAGTGATCGGAAATTGTCAATTTGGCCAATTTAACACAAAGTTCAAAATATTTCAATTTCAAAATAGGGTCCAGAATAAACAATGTAGGCATTCCTGGCACTAAACTAACATTTCCTCTGTTCGTTAGTTATGTTTTGAGGCTTTACAAATAAATTCCATTTTGATTTTTTATTCACATAATGAATTTTTATTCACACCAAAAAATAGAAGATTTACTGTTATGCAATACTGTAATAATTGTATAAATATCTTCACCATATTTGTGAATGTATATTAGACCCACCAGCTGACGTGTATTAGATGTGTGAGGTCGTTTGTTTACTCTTGAATATCGGCAAAAATTTAACATTTCCGCTACTTTGAGCTCAGTTTCAAGCCATTTCCAGTGCTAAAACCAATCAAAATCATCTCTATTTCTGTAATATGTCTTCCATTCTATCAAATGAGACCAAGAAATCGCAAATACAACTATAAAAAACATACGAAAAAACACTGCAAAGTTGCTGTTTTAATCGAAAAATCATGATTTCAGTTTTTTTCTCTCATTATACACAGTCTGCTGCAGGATCTGTTTTATGTGGTGCACACATACCACATAGATGTATTCTCTCATATCTAGGCCCAAATGTACCACTCACAGTTTATCAGAGTGAGCTGAGCTCATGGCGTAGATCTACGGTTTGGACACTCACCGTAAAGCCGTAGATCTATGGGACGGACCCTGAAAGGGTTAATATCGTTATGCGGGGGTCCACTGTATAAATTACTAAATTTAAAAAGAGAAACTTTTGTTTTTCTTTTTGGGCCACCCTGCCTTGGTGGGATACGGCCGGTTTGTTGAAAGTGTATAAATTCTGTGTATATACACCTACCATCCAACTTACGACCTGCTCGACATACGACGACTCGACTTACGACCGTGTTTTTTATGCCAAATTTCTGGGAAATAAACAAGTGTTTGTGTTGTACACAGTG
Source organism: Cherax quadricarinatus (assembly GCF_038502225.1). Lineage (NCBI taxonomy): Eukaryota > Metazoa > Arthropoda > Malacostraca > Decapoda > Parastacidae > Cherax > Cherax quadricarinatus. Next base: position 37,300,737 of record NC_091301.1, on the reverse strand, counting down.
TTTATCCTAAACCTTACAGTATAAAATACAGTACTAACAGCATAAAAAGTAAAGTAAAACATGAAATACCAAAATAAAACAATAAAATAAAGTCATTACAAGAATGTCATGTTGATATTCAGTAGTAAAGTTTGACTTACGTCCATTTCGGCTTACGACCGTTTCTCGGAACCGAACTCGGTCATAAGTCGGATGGTAGGTGTATATAATAACTAAGAAAAAATTACAAGTAAAATACCTTAAGTCAATAACGTCATCTACGTTATGTTAAAAATACATTTTACAAAGTTTTTAGATCTCCTTATTAATTCGTATACAATAAATTATATCATCAGAAATCAATCCTTATTACAATATAACTGGACTATGATTATTTGTGAAAATCCCCTAGAATAGAATGGCCTATTATTTATAAAGTTTATCGTAATACAGATAATGAATGTAATACTGTAACATTATTACAATATCTTTATCAAGATATAAAAGCTAAGACCACCACTTAAAACAAGACACTGCAACCAACATAAGCAGTGCTATCTCAGCAGTCGTAGCTCAAGATTGATGATCCTAGATGTACCACAGTGAAATTTAAAATTTCCTAATTAAACTGTGGTTTAGTTGTGAATTGTCCCAGCCACAGTGTACTGACTTATTCTTCAGGAACATATATGTATACAGTGGACCCCCGCATAACGATATTAATCCGTTTTTGAGAGCTCATTGTTATGCGAAATTATTGTTATGCGAATGAATTTTCCCCATAAGAAATAATGGAAATCAAATTAATCCGTGCAAGACACCCCAAAGTATGAAAAAAAAAAATTTACCACATGAAATATTAATTTTAATACACACAAACTGAAAAAGACATGCACAGTTACATGACACTTACCTTTATTGAAGATCTGGTGATGATTGATGGGATGGGAGGAGGAGAGAGTCTTAGTGTTTAGAAGGGGAATCCCCTTCCATTAAGACTTGAGGTGTAAAGTCCTTTTCCGGGGTTACTTCCCTTCTTCTTTTAATGCCACTAGGACCAGCTTCAGAGTCACTGGACTTCTGTCGCACAATATATCTGTCCATAGAGGCCTGTACCTCCCGTTCCTTTATGACATTCCTAAAGTGTTTCACAACATTGTCAGTGTAATAGTCACCAGCACGGCTTGCAATAGCTGTGTTAGGGTGATTGTCATCAAAAAAGGTTTGCACTTTAAGCCACATTGCACACATTTCCTTAATCTTTGAAGTAGGCAACTTCTTCAATTTCTCTATCCCCTCCTCCGAAGCAGTTTCCTCAGGTCTGGCCTCTTGCTGTTGAAGATGATCTAGCAGCTCATCAGTGGTTAGTTCTTCATTGTCCTCCTCCACCAACTCTTCCACATCCTCCCCACTAACCTCCAACCCCAAGGACTTCCCCAATGCCACAATGGATTCCTCAAATGGCATAGGATTCCCAGGGTTAGCCTCAAACCCTTCAAAATCCCTTTGGTCTACACATTCTGGCCACAGTTTCTTCCAAGCAGAGTTCAAGGTCCTCTTAGTCACTCCCTCCCAAGCCTTACCTTTAAGGTTTACACAATTGAGGATATTAAAGTGCTCTCTCCAAAACTCTCTTAGAGACAACTGAGTTTCTGAGGTCACTACAAAGCACCTTTCAAACAGAGCTTTTGTGTACAGTTTTTTGAAGTTTGCAATAACCTGCTGGTCCATGGGCTGCAGGAGAGGAGTGGTATTAGGAGGCAAAAACTTCACCTTAATGAAGCTCATATCCCCACAAAGTCGCTTTGCCACGTTTGTATAATGACCAGGGGCATTGTCTAACACCAGGAGGCACTTAAGGTCTAATTTCTTTTCAGTTAGGTAATTTTTCACATTGGGGGCAAATGCTTGGTGTAACCAGTCATAGAAAAAGTCCCTAGTGACCCATGCCTTACTGTTTGCCCTCCACAGCACACACAAATTAGCCTTGAGGATATTCTTTTGCCTGAACGCTCTGGGAGTTTCAGAGTGATACACTAATAAAGGCTTCACTTTGCAATCACCACTAGCATTGGAACACATGAGAAGAGTAAGCCTGTCTTTCATAGGTTTATGTCCTGGGAGTGCCTTTTCCTCCTGAGTAATGTAGGTCCTGCTTGGTATTTTCTTCCAAAACAGGCCTGTTTCATCACAATTAAACACTTGTTCAGGTTTCAGTCCTTCACTGTCTATGTACTTCTTGAATTCCTGCACATATTTTTCAGCTGCTTTGTGGTCCGAACTGGCAGCCTCACCATGCCTTATCACACTATGTATGCCACTACGCTTCTTAAATCTCTCAAACCAACCTTTGCTGGCCTTAAATTCACTCACATCACTAGTTGCAGGCATTTTTTTAATTAAATCCTCATGCAACTTCCTAGCCTTTTCACTTATGATCACTTGAGAGATGCTATCTCCTGCTATCTGTTTTTCATTTATCCACACCAATAAGAGTCTCTCAACATCTTCTATCACTTGCGATCTCTGTTTCGAAAACACAGTTGAACCTTTGGCAAGAACAGCTTCCTTGATTGCCATTTTCTTGGACACAATAGTAGCGATGGTTGATTGGGGTTTACTATACAACCTGGCCAGCTCGGAGACATGCACTCCACTTTCATACTTAGCAATGATCTCTTTCTTCATCTCTATAGTAATTCTCACCCTTATTCCTGTAGGGTTGGCACTAGAAGCTTTCTTGGGGCCCATGGTCACTTATTTTGCAGATAAAATCACCAAAAACACTGTAATAATACAAAATGTTCCGATTGTATGCTTGGATGTTACCGCGGAGGCTGGCTGGTAAACAATGCCACCGGCGGAACATGTGAGGCTGGCTCAGGCCGCACATTAGACGCGTCTCGGACGAATAGCGTTGAGCGGGTTTTTTAGCGGTATGCGATGCAAAATCTTAGCGATAAAATGTATCGGTATGCGGATTTAACGTTATGTGATGCCAACGGTATGCGGGGGTCCACTGTACTTAAGAATGGTAAAACCTGACTCACCAAGCAGATGCAATTTAACCCTTAAATTGGCGAAACGTAGATCTACGTTTTGTCAACATTTGAAAGTATATAAAAAAAATGTAGATAATTTTTTTTTTACATCTGAAAGCATGTAAAAATACTTTGATCTACTTTTTTTCTTTTGTTTATTATTTATTTTTTTTATTTATTATCACACCGGCCGATTCCCACCAAGGCAGGGTGGCCCGAAAAAGAAAAACTTTCACCATCATTCACTCCATCACTGTCTTGCCAGAAGGGTGCTTTACACTACAGTTTTTAAACTGCAACATTAACACCCCTCCTTCAGAGTGCAGGCACTGTACTTCCCATCTCCAGGACTCAAGTCCGGCCTGCCGGTTTCCCTGAATCCCTTCATAAATGTTACTTTGCTCACACTCCAACAGCACGTCAAGTATTAAAAACCATTTGTCTCCATTCACTCCTATCAAACACGCTCACGCATGCCTGCTGGAAGTCCAAGCCCCTCGCACACAAAACCTCCTTTACCCCCTCCCTCCAACCCTTCCTAGGCCGACCCCTACCCCGCCTTCCTTCCACTACAGACTGATACACTCTTGAAGTCATTCTGTTTCGCTCCATTCTCTCTACATGTCCGAACCACCTCAACAACCCTTCCTCAGCCCTCTGGACAACAGTTTTGGTAATCCCGCACCTCCTCCTAACTTCCAAACTACGAATTCTCTGCATTATATTCACACCACACATTGCCCTCAGACATGACATCTCCACTGCCTCCAGCCTTCTCCTCGCTGCAACATTCATCACCCACGCTTCACACCCATATAAGAGCGTTGGTAAAACTATACTCTCATACATTCCCCTCTTTGCCTCCAAGGACAAAGTTCTTTGTCTCCACAGACTCCTAAGTGCACCACTCACTCTTTTTCCCTCATCAATTCTATGATTCACCTCATCTTTCATAGACCCATCCGCTGACACGTCCACTCCCAAATATCTGAATACGTTCACCTCCTCCATACTCTCTCCCTCCAATCTGATATTCAATCTTTCATCACCTAATCTTTTTGTTATCCTCATAACCTTACTCTTTCCTGTATTCACCTTTAATTTTCTTCTTTTGCACACCCTACCAAATTCATCCACCAATCTCTGCAACTTCTCTTCAGACTCTCCCAAGAGCACAGTGTCATCAGCAAAGAGCAGCTGTGACAACTCCCACTTTGTGTGTGATTCTTTATCTTTTAACTCCACGCCTCTTGCCAAGACCCTCGCATTTACTTCTCTTACAACCCCATCTATAAATATATTAAACAACCACGGTGACATCACACATCCTTGTCTAAGGCCTACTTTTACTGGGAAAAAATTTCCCTCTTTCCTACATACTCTAACTTGAGCCTCACTATCCTCGTAAAAACTCTTCACTGCTTTCAGTAACCTACCTCCTACACCATACACTTGCAACATCTGCCACATTGCCCCCCTATCCACCCTGTCATACGCCTTTTCCAAATCCATAAATGCCACAAAGACCTCTTTAGCCTTATCTAAATACTGTTCACTTATATGTTTCACTGTAAACACCTGGTCCACACACCCCCTACCTTTCCTAAAGCCTCCTTGTTCATCTGCTATCCTATTCTCCGTCTTACTCTTAATTCTTTCAATTATAACTCTACCATACACTTTACCAGGTACACTCAACAGACTTATCCCCCTATAATTTTTGCACTCTCTTTTATCCCCTTTGCCTTTATACAAAGGAACTATGCTATATTATGTTATATTTGAAAATATGTAAAATAAAAACATAGATCTACTTTTGGAGCACTTCGCATGTGCACGTAGATCTGTTTGGACAGTTTAAGGGTTGAAAAGTGGAAGACATAATGCACAAAATGTAAAGCAGCAAACCAAATGCTGCTACAGTCTGAACAGTGTCAAACTAAACGCTACAGAGAGGAAAAGATTTCCTCTGCATTTCATGGCCTCCCTTTCCTCGGTCAAGCTGATTACCTCCCATTTTCCAGATACCATACAGGTTTAGTGCTTCCCCATGATCATAATAGCTCTCACAAAAACTAAGATTAAGTCAACTATCCAAAAATATTACAAACATGGACAAAAAACATCTTCAAATAAAAAAAAATAACAAAAGATACACATTAATTTCTAACTAATGTGAGAAGATAAAAATATCTTCAGTTGAACTTAAAAATAATAAATAATGCAAATAGCATTAAGAATTTTGCTAGCCAACTGCATCTGAGTTCAAATACAAAGAAGCCAACCTGGTGAAGCAGCAACAGTGTGTCCAGCTGCTGGTATGGTGCTTGAAGCTGCAATCATCTGACCATTCTGAAGCAGCAGAAATTGTGGGACTTGAAGACCAACCTGAATAAAAATGTAAAAGTTTTAAATTAAAATAAATATTTATGACAGTTTTTTTTATTTCCCTGTACTTCCCAATTTGTTATGAGTATGTATGCCTTCAGTGCAAGATGCACTCATATATGCTACTCTTTTATGCTACCTATTTAAATTGAAGGTATGAAAATTTTCATGGGAAGTGCTTCTTTGGAGAGGGATACAGGATCAAAACAGCCCTAAGACAAATCAGATAAGTATCCTCAGTTTGTCAGTATATAATTTATTCATGAAATAATCTCTATTTCAAAGCAAATATTATGATTAGGAATCCTCACACTAGCGGTTTTCTCATTAATATGATCAGGAAAGATAATATGATTTCTTCTGTTGAATACAAGCCAGTAACAGAATAAAGTTGCTGTGACATCAACATATCCTCAGCGATGGCGAGTACAAAAATGTCCTTTTTTTCATAAAAGGACTACGTTGAAATGCTGACCAACACATTCCCAGTGAAAGAATGATTAAGAACATCCCAAGAACGAACACTTGTTTCTATGTCAAAAGGATGAAAGGCATACCAAAGTTGGTAGAGAAGTGTTGGAATTATCTAAAAAATAAATGTGAGGAAAGGTCGAACCTATGAGGAAGCCATGAGGAGTGAGGAGACATTAATCTCCAGGGAGACTTTTGGGAAAGACAAAACTGGTTGATAAACATCTTTTATTTACTGTACTGAAATCAAGGATGGTCCAGCCTGGTATATGTCCATCTGTGGTACACCAAAATTTCAAAGGTCCCATACTTAAGGTAGCATCACCAGAATCTTGACTGGCAATCTTGCTAGCTTCGTCAAGACTACCATCATACGGAACATTAATTCAATTTCCACAATTTCTCAGAAAATGATCAAACAAGGTCCAGGTAATGACAATAGCCCTCAAAGCTATAAACTAGGTGAAGTAGAGCTTGATCATACAGAATGTGAAAAAGACTTGAGAGTCATGGTAAGCAGAAACCTAAAGCCAAGACAGCAGTGCCTAAGTGTGCGCAACAAGGCTAACAGATTACTTGGATTTATCTCAAGAAGTATAAGTAACGGAAGTCCAAAAGTTACAGTATTTTCTAATCTATACATCACTAGTGAGGCTTCATTTAGATTATGCCACTCAATTTTGGTCTCCTTACTACAGGATGGATATAGACTCACTGGAGAATATACAGAGAAGAATGACTAAAATGATTTACTGTGTAAGGAATCTCCCATATGAAGATAGACTTAAAGCCTTAAATCTCCACTCTCTGGAGAGACGTAGAATGAGGGGAGATATCACTGAAGTGTATAAGTGGATGACGGGCATGAACAAAGGAGATATTAATAAAGTACTGAGAGTGTCGAACCAGGTAAGAACCAGAAATAATGGAATTAAGTTGGATAAATTTAGATTTAGAAAGGACATAGGTAAGTACTGGTTTTCTAACAGAGTTGTGGATGCGTGGAACAATCTTCCCAGTAGGGTAATAGAGGCTAGGACCTTGGGTAGCTTTAAGAGGAGGTTGGACAAATATATGAGTGGGATGGGCTGGGTTTGATTGGTGTCATTGGGTACAGGAGTTAATTCTTGGGTAGCTTTGGGTTGAGGTCATTTTGATAAGGACCTGCCTTGTATGGGCCAGTAGGCCTTCTGCAGTGTTCCTCTATTCTTATGTTCTTATTCCCTCTTTGGTGGCTTATGTTTAGGTAGTTAGCAACAAGAAAGATCTGTCTGCTCTTGGAAATGAAACAGGCAGCAGAATGCCATGGGTGAATTGAAACTGTGACTGACTGAGACTGGGTGGTATGGTTACAGCTCATGTTCAGTTACAATACAGTTGCAGTATACACATGCCCCCAGTGACCATGACTTCCTTTAACCCTTTGAGGGTCGACAGGCCCTCTCCGAAACTCGTTCTCAGGGTCGGCCAAATTTAAAAAAAAAAAAAAAATTATTTTCTCTTATGAAAAGATAGAGAATCTTTTCCCGATCATAACGACACCAAAAGTTTGAAATTTGATAGAAAACTTACGGAATTATGCTCTCGCAAAGTTAGCGGTCTCGGCGATGTTTACCGATCGGCGATTTTGCCCACTTTGAGCCCCATTTTCGGCCAATTTCACTGTACTAGTCGACAAAAAACATGAATATTTCGCTAGAACTCCATTTTTTCTATCGAATGGGTGCAAGAAACCACCCATTTATAAATTCAGCTATCCAGTACAGTGGTCAGAATTTAGCAATTTTGCCAATTTCACACAAATTTCAAAAGATGCCAATTTCGGAATAGGGTCCAGAATAAACAAGAAAGACATTCCTGGCACTAAAATGACATTTCCTCTAGTCATTAGTCACGTCTCAAGGCCCCTCTTATATTCTTTTGCTTTCCACTTTGAATTTTTATTCTCACAAAAAATATAAGATTTACTGTTATGCAGACTACTGCATTAGTGTAAGAAATGGTATAAATATTATTGGTGCACTTGTGAAAGAATATTAGACTCACCAGTTGACGTGTATTGCACGCTTGGCACGATTTGTTTACTTTTGAAGTTTGGTAAAAATCGAACATTTCTGCTACTTTGAGCTCAATTTCAAGGCACCTTTCATTGTAAAACCAGTCAAAATCATCTCAATTTCAGTAATATGTCTTCCATTCTATAAAATGAGACCAAGAAAACTAGAATACAACAATAAATACCATACGAAAATACACTGCAAAGTCGCTGATTTATTAAAAAAAAATGGAAAAAGTTTTTTTTTTCTCATTATGCACTGTGTGCTGCAGGATTTTTTTTAGACTGTGCACACTGACCACATAGACCCATTCTTTCATATGAAGGCCTACCAGCTTTCTCCCACTAGATTTGAGGTCGCTAGAATTTATGAGTACTAGTACGTCAAAAACCCCTACGCGTAAGACGTACTAGTACGACGAAAACCCTCAAAGGGTTAACCCTTTGACTGTCTCAAGCTCCTTTCTGAAACTGTCATTCTATGTCGCAAAATTTTTTGGGAAAAAAAAAAATTCTTATGAAATGACAGAGAATCTTTTTCCGATGGTAATGACACCAAAAGTACGAAATTTGGTCAAAAACTCACGGAATTATACTCCCGCGAAGTTAGTGGTCTTGACGACATACACATCGGTAATTTCGCCGACTTTGAGCCCTGTTTTTGGTGAATTCCACTGTTCCAGTTGACAACACTCATAGCTATTTCTTTAGAACTCCATTTTTTCTATCAGTTGAATACAAGAAACCACAAATTTACTGATTTGATCTACCCAATAAAGTGGTCAGAAATTGGCAATTTGGCCAATTTCACGGAAATTAAAAAAGATGCCAATTTCAAAATAGAGTCCATAACAAACAATATAGACATTCTTGGACTAAAATAACATATCCTCTGTTCATTAGTCACATCTCTAGGCCCCTCTTATATTACTATTGCTTCCTATTTTGATTTTTTATTCATACAAAAAATACAAAATTTACTGTTATGCAGACTACTGCATTATTGTAAAAATGGTATAAATATCAGAGCACTAGTGAAAGAATATTAGACTCCCCAGTTGACGTGTATTGGAATTGTGGTGTGATTTGCTTACTCCTGAACATTGGTAAAAATCGAACATTTCCGCTACCTTGAGCTCAATTTCAAGGTCGCTTTCATCCTGAAACTAATCAAAATCATCTCTATTTCTGTGATATGTTTTCCATTTTATCACGTGAGACCATGAAAACGAGAATACAACGATAAATACTATACAAAAATGCACCTCAAATTCAGCGTTTTAATCCAAAAAAAACGGTCCTTTTTTTTTCTCATTATGCACTACATGCTGCAGGATTTTTTTTTATGTGGTGGACATTGACCACACAGACCCATTCTCTCACATGTAGGCCTACCAGCTTCCTACCACTTGATTTGAAGCTGCTAGAATTTACGCGTATAAATACGTCAAAAACAGTGGCGCATAAGACGTATATATATGACTGAAACAAAGGGTTAATGCTGCCCAAAGGACATTTATCTCATATAAGGAAATTAGATCGAATAGAAATAACCCCAAATGAATGAATAATAGGCTCAAATATCTTTTAGGACAGAGAAAAGGAATTTATAGGCATATCAAAAGAGGTGAGGGTCATCTTATGAATCAGTATATTGACATTAAGAGGGACGTTAACCCTTTGACTGTCGCAACCCCCAATCCTGAGGTGTCTCCTGGTGTCGCAAAATTTAAAAAAAAAAAAAAAAATTTTCTTATGAAATGATAGAGTATCTTTTCCTGATTGTAAAGACACCAAAAAAAACGAAATTTGATGGAAAACTGACGGAATTACGCTCTCACGAAGTTAGCGACCTCGACGATATTTACAAATCTGCGATTTCGCCCACTTTGAGCCCTATTTTCGGCTAATTCCATTATTCCAATCTACCAAACTCATAGCTATTTCTTCAGAACTCCAATTTTTCCATCGATTGAGTACAAGAAACTGCCCATTTACCAATTTCAACTACCCAATAAAGTGGTCAGAAATTTGCAATTTGGCCAATTTCACAAAAATTAAAAAATATGAATTTCAAAATAAGGACCAGAATGAACAATGCAGACATTCCTGGCTCTAAAATAGCATTTTCTTTGTTCATCAGTCATGTCTCCAGGCCCCTCTGATATTACTCTTGCTTTTTATTTTGAAATTTTATTCAAACAAAAAATAGAAGATTTACTGTTATGCAGACTACCGCAATACTGTAATAATTGTAAAAATTACATCAACCCATTCATGACCGCATATTAGAATGGCTATCTGGACATTTATTGGACAATGACATCATTTGTTTACTTTTGAACATCGGCAAAAATCAAACATTTCCCGTACTTTGTGCTCCATTTCCAGGTTCTTTTTATAGTAAAATTAATCAAAATCACCTCTACTTCTATAATATAGTTTCCATTCTATCAAATGAGACCAAGAAAACGAGAATACAACCACAAATACTATATGAAAATAGACCACAAAGTAATCATTTTAATTAAAAAAAAAAAACGGTGGGAGTTTTTTTTTTCTCATTATGCACTGCCTGCTCCAGAATTTTTTTTATATGGTGCACACTAACCACACAGACCCATTCTCTCACATGCGGGCCTACCAGCTTTCTCCTGCCTGATTTGAAGCCGCTAGAATTTATGAGCATACAGTGGCTGCCTTCAAGAGAGAGCTGGACAGATACCTAAAGTCAGTGCCGGATCAGCCGGGCTGTGGCTCGTACATTGGACTGCGTGCGGCCAGCAGTAACAGCCTAGTTGATCAGGCCCTGATCCATCGGGAGGCCTGGTCATGGACCGGGCCGCGGGGGCGTTGATCCCCGGAATAACCTCCAGGTAACCTCCAGGTAACCAGTGGACCCCCGTATACCGTTGGCATCACATAACGTTAAATCCGCATAGAGATACATTTTATCACTAAAATTTTGCCTCGCATAGCGCTAAAAAACTCGCTCAACGCTATTCGTCCGAGACTCGTCTATGTGAGGCCTGAGCCAGCCTCACATGTTCCGCCGGTGACATTGTTTACAAGCCAGCCTCCACAGTAACATCCAAGCATACAATCGGAACATTTCACATTATTACAGCATTTCTGGTGATTTTATCTGCAAAATAAGTGACCATGGGCCCCAAGAAAGCTTCTAGTGCCAACCCTGTGGTAAAAAGGGTGAGAAATATTATCGAAATACTGTGGTACCATGGTCAGCTGCTGATGCTGCTGTAGCACTGTCAGCTGCTGCTGCTGCTGCTGCTGTAGCACCGTCAGTTGCTGCTGCTGCTGTACCACCGTCAGCTGCTGATGCTGCTGTAGTACCATCTGCTGCTGCTGTAGTACCATCTGCTGCTGCTGTAGCACCATCTGCTGCTGCTGTAGCACTGTCAGCTGCTGCTGTAGCACTGTCAGCTGCTGCTGCTGTAGCACTGTCAGCTGCTGCTGCTGTAGCACTGTCAGCTGCTGCTGCTGCTGCACTATCAGCTGCTGCTGCTGCTGCTGTAGCACCGTCAGCTGCTGATGCTGCTGTAGTACCATCTGCTGCTGCTGTAGCACCGTCTGCTGCTGCTTTAGCACTGTCAGCTGCTGCTGTAGCACTGTCAGCTGCTGCTGCTGCTGTAGGACTGTCAGCTGCTGCTGCTGCTGCTGCTGCTGCTGCTGTAGCACCGTTGTTGGTGTGGCTTATTGAGAATACCAAGAAACAATTAACCCCAGAGGGTTAGCCACCCAGGATAACCCAAAAAAGTCAGTGTCATTGAAGACTGTCTAACTTATTTCCATTGGGGTCCTTAATCTTGTCTCCCAAGATGCAACCCAAACCAGTCTACTAACACCCAGGTGAACAGGGAAAAATGCCTGGAACTAGTGCTCATATTGGTGAATTTAAAGCCAGCAAAGGTTGGTTTGAGAGATTTAAGAATCGTAGTGGCATACACAGTGTGATAAGGCCAGTTCTGGAAGAAAATGCCAAACAGGACCTACAGTACTCAGGAGGAAAAGGCACTCCCAGGACACAGTGTCTCATCCGTCATTGCTGCATCTCCAATAAAGGTAAGTGTCATTTATTCTTCATTTAGTAGAGTAGTACATGCACAATATATATTGTGCATGTACTACTCTACTATTGTGCATGTATCCTTCTCATTGTGTGTAGGAAAATGTATATTTCATGTGGTAAAATTTTTTTTTCATACTTTTGGGTGTCTTGCACGGATTAATTTGATTTCCATTATCTCTTATGGGGAAAATTCATTCGCATAACGATAATTTCGCATAACAATGAGCTCTCAGGAACGGATTAATATCGTTATGCGGGGGTCCACTGTATATACGTCAAACATGGTACCTCGTAAACGTATATATACGGCCGCGACAGTCAAAGGGTTAAAAAGGGGATAAGAAAAGCTAAATGGGACTATCAAATTAAAGTTGCTAGGGATTTGAAAACTAACCCAATAAGTTTTTTCCAGTTTTATGGAACAAAAGTTAGAGGTAAGATAGGCCTCTGGGCATCTCACTGACAAGGAGAATGAAATGCGCTCTATTCTTAATAATTATTTTCTCTCGGTTTTCACTCAGGAAGAAACGAACAATATCCCAGTAATTAATTTTTATAGTGGGCCTGAAGATGATAAATTATGCAATATTACAGTCACTAGCAAAATGGTTATCAAACAGCTAGACCAGTTAAAGCAAAATAAATCCCCGGGCCCTGATGGACTTTTTTCAAGGGTTCTTGAAGAGTGTAAAATGGAACTTTGTGAACCAATGACTAATATTTTTAATATTTCTCTTCAAACAGGTGTAGTGTCTGATATGTGAAAGATGGCTGATGAAATTCATATTTTTAGAGCAAGGGACAAGTCGTTACCGTCAAATTACCGCCCAATAAGCCTAACCTCAATTTTAGGCAAATTACTAGAGTCAATTATAGCTGATAATATAAAAAGTCATCTGGATAAGCACAGCTTGATTAATGATACTCAGCATGGATTCACGAGGGGCCATTCATGCCTAACTAATTCATTAACCTTCTTCAGTAAAGCTTTTAAGGCCGTTGATCATGATAAAGAATTCGATATTGTTTATTTAGATTTTAGTAAGGCTTTCTATAGAGTACCGCACCAGAGACTGCTAAAGAAAGTGGCAGCTCACGGCATTGGGGGAAAGGTGCTGTCATGGATCAAGTCGTGGCTCACCAATAGGAAGCAGAGAGTACGCATATTAAATGGGGTTAAATCCGAGTGGGGATCTGTAACAAGTGGCGTTCCACAGGGATCAGTCTTGGGCCCGTTGTTGTTATAATATACAGTGGACCCCCGCATACCGATTTTAATCTGTGCAAGAGGGGTCATTGGTATGCGAAATAATCGGTATGCGAATGAATTTTCCCCATAAGAAATAATGGAAATCAAATTAATCCGTGCAAGACACCCAAAAGTATGAAAAAAAAAAATTTTTACCACATGAAATGTTAATTTTAATACACACAAACTGAAAAAGGCATGCACCCTTACATGACACTTACTTTTATTGAAGATCTGGTGATGATTGATGGGATGGGAGGAGGGGAGAGAGAGTGTTAGTGTTTAGAAGGGGAATCCCCTTCCATTAAGACTTGAGGTGTCGAGTCCTTTTCTGGGGTTACTTCCCTTCTTCTTTTAATGCCACTAGGACCAGCTTCAGAGTCACTGGACTTCTTTCGCACAACATATCTGTCCATAGTGGCCTGTACCTCTCGTTCCTTTATGACTTCCCTAAAGTGTTTCACAACATTGTCAGTGTACAGGTTGCCAACACGGCTTGCAATAGCTGTGTGAGGGTGATTTTCATCAAAAAAGGTTTGCACTTCAAGCCACTTTGCACACATTTCCTTAATCTTTGTAGTAGGCAACTTCTTCAATTTCTCTCTCCCCTCCTCTGAACCAGTTTCCTCAGGTCTGGCCTCTTGCTGTTGAAGTTGATCTATCAGCTCATCAGTGGTTAGTTCTTCATTGTCCTCCTCCACCAACTCTTCCACATCCTCCCCACTAACCTCCAACCCCAAGGACTTTCCCAATGCCACAATGGATTCCTTAACTGGCATAATCCTCTCAGGGTTAGCCTCAAACCCTTCAAAATCCCTTTTGTCTACACATTCTGGCCACAGTTTCTTCCAAACAGAGTTCAAGGTCTTCTTAGTCACTCCCTCCCAAGCCTTACCTATAAGGTTTACACAATTGAGGATATTAAAGTGCTCTCTCCAAAACTCTCTTAGAGTCAGTTGAGTTTCTGAGGTCACTACAAAGCACCTTTCAAACAGAGCTTTTGTGTACAGTTTTTTGAAGTTTGCAATAACTTGCTGGTCCATGGGCTGCAGGAGAGGAGTGGTATTAGGAGGCAAAAACTTGAAGTTAATGAATTTCATGTCCCCATAAAGTCCCTCTACCACGTCTGTAGGATGACCAGGGGCATTGTCTAACACCAGGAGGCACTTAAGTTCTAATTTCTTTTCAGTTAGGTAATCTTTCACATTGGGGGCAAATGCTTGGTGTAACCAGTCATAGAAAAAGTCCCTAGTGACCCATGCCTTACTGTTTGCCCTCCACAGCACACACAAATTCTCCTTGAGGACATTCTTTTGCCTGAATGCTCTGGGAGTTTCAGAGTGATACACTAATAAAGGCTTAACTTTGCAATCACCAGTAGCATTGGAACACATCAACAAAGTAAGCCTGTCTTTCATAGGCTTATGTCCTGGGAGTGCCTTTTCCTCCTGAGTAATGTAGGTCCTGCTTGGCATTTTCTTCCAAAACAGGCCTGTTTCATCACAATTAAACACTTGTTCAGGTTTCAGTCCTTCAGTCTCTATGTACTCCTTGAATTCATGCACATATTTTTCAGCCGCTTTGTGGTCCGAACTGGCAGCCTCACCATGCCTTATCACACTATGTATGCCACTACGCTTCTTAAATCTCTCAAACCAACCTTTGCTGGCCTTAAATTCACTCACATCAGCACTAGTTGCAGGCATTTTTTTAATTAAATCCTCATGCAACTTCCTAGCCTTTTCGCTTATGATCGCTTGAGAGACGCTATCTCCTGCTAGCTGTTTTTCATTTATCCACACCAATAAGAGTCTCTCAACATCTTCCATCACTTGCGATCTTTGTTTCGAAAACACAGTTAAACCTTTGGCAAGAACAGTTTCCTTGATTGCCTTTCTGGTGCCCACAATAGTAGCGATGGTTGATTGGGGTTTCTTGTACAACCTGACCAGGTCGGCGATACGCACTCCACTTTCATACTTATCAATGATCTCTTTCTTCATCTCTATTGGAATTCTCACCCTTATTGCTGTAGGGTTGGCACTAGAAGCTTTCTTGGGGCCCATGGTCACTTATTTTCCAGAAAAAGCACCGAAAACACTGTAATAATACGAAATATTCCGATTGTATGCTTGGATGTTACCGCGGAGGCTGGCTGGTAAACAATGCCACCGGCGGCACATGTGAGGCTGGCTGAGGGCGCACATTGGACGCGTCTCGGACGAAAATCGGTGAGCGGGTTTTTAAGCGGTATGCGAGGCAAAATTTTTGCGATTAAAGCAAGCGGTATGTGGATTAATCATTATGTGATGCCATGGGTATGCGGGGGTCCACTGTATATCAATGACCTTGATGAGGGAATTACTAGTGATATGAGCAAATTCACCGATGACGCAAAGATAGGTAGTATAATTGATTCAAACTTAGATGTCACAGAACTTCAGGAGGATTTAGACAAACTCAATTCCTGGTCAGAAAAGTGGCAGATGCAGTTCAATGTAGATAAATGCAAGGTTCTGAAGCTCGGGAGTGTCCATAACCCTAGTACTTATCAGTTAACCCTTTCAGGGTTTCCGCCGTACTAGTACGGCTTACGCCCCAGGGTTTTTGACGTGCTAGTACGCCTAAATTCTAGCGCCCTCAAATCTAGTGAAAGCTGGTAGGCCTACATATGAAAGAATGGGTCTATGTGGTCAGCATGCGCAGTATAAAAAAAATTCTGCAGCACACAGTGCGTAATGAGAAAAAAAAACTTTGACAGTGTTTTTGGATTAAAACAGCGACTTTGCACTGTATTTTCGTATGGTATTTATGGTTGTATTCTAGTTTTCCTGGTCTCATTTTATAGAATGGAAGACATATTACAGAAATTGAGATGATTTTGACTGATTTTACAATGAAATGTATCTTGAAATTGAACTCAAAGTAGCAGAAATCTTCGATTTTTACCAAAGTTCAAAAGTAAACAAATCATGCCAAGCGTCCAATATACGTCAACTGGTGAGTCTAATATTCTTTCTACACTAATGCAGTAGTCTGCATAACAGTAAATCTTCTATTTTTTGTAAGAATAAAAATTCAAAGTGGAAAGCCAAAGAAATATAAGAGGGGCCTGGGGATGTGACAAACAAACGGAGAACTTGTTATTTTTGTGCCAGGAATGTCTTGTTTATTCTGGATCCTATTCGGAAATTGGCATCTTTTGAAATTTGTGTGAAATTGGCAAAATTGCTAAATTCTGACCACTTTATTGGATAGTTGAAATCGGTAAATGGGTGGTTTCTTGCACTCATTCGATAGAAAAAATGGAGTTCTAGTGAATTAGTTATGATTTTTGTCGACTAGTGCACTGGAATTGGCCAAAAATAGGGCTCAAAGCGGGCAAAATCGCCGGTGCGTAAACATCGTCGAGACCGCTAACTTCACGAGAGCATAATTCCGTGAGTTTTTCATCAAATTTCATCCTTTTGGTGTCATTATGATTGGGAAAAGATTCTCTATCTTTTCATAAGAAAAAAAAAATATTTTTTTTTAAATTTGGGGACCCTGAGAACAAGTCTTGGAGAGGGCCTGGGGTCCCTGAAAGGGTTAAATAACATAGAACTTAGCCATACAGATTGCAAAAAAGGATTTGGGGGTTATGGTGAGCAGCAACCTTAAACCAAGACAACAGTGCCTAAGCACACATAACAAAGCAAATAGATTACTAGGATTTATATCTAGAAGTGTAAGCAACAGAAGTCCAGCAGTTATTTTACAGCTTTGTACATCATTAGTAAGGCCTCACCTAGATTACGCAGCTCAGTTCTGGTCTCCATATTACAGAATGGATATAAATTCCGTAGAAAATATCCAGCGTAGAATGACCAAATTAATACATAGCATTAGAAATCTTCAGTACGAAGAACGACTGAAGACTTTAAACTACATTCACTTGTAAGACGAAGAATGAGGGGAGACATGATCGAAGTGTATAAGTGGAAGATGGGTATTAACAAAGGGGATATAAATAAGGTTTTGAGGATATCACTTCAAGAAAGAACCCACAATAATGGATTGAAATTAGACAAGTTTAGATTTCGAAAGGATATAGGAAAGTATTGGTTTGGAAATAGGGTAGCTGATGAGTGGAACAGTCTGCCTAGTAGGGTTATTGAGGCTATAATGTTGGGTAGTTTCAAATTTAGGTTAGATAAATACATGAGTGAGAGTGGCTGGATTTGAGTGAGACTTGCGCAATGAGTAAATAGAATCATCAAAACTTATTTCTTGGGTAGCATTGAAAATTGGGTTGGGCAAATATTTTGTTAGTGGGAAGGATTGTAAAGGACCTGCCTAGTATGGGCCAATTTTCAATGCTACCCAAGAAATAAGCTCTGCTAACTCTATCCGCTCATATGCAAGTCCCACTCAAATCCAACCCCTCTCACTCATGTTTTTATCCAACCTAAATTTGAAACTACCTAAAGTCCAAGCCTCAATAACCTAACTAGGTCTGGAAAGCCTATGGTAGCATTATCAGAATAAGTTTTAACTTAAATCCACTATATATCACCTGCAAGGATACACACACGGATACTTTACAGAAATGATACCTTTATGACTAATGTGTAAAATTATGTTGGACAGAATATGTGATGGTCATTCATCCTACAGCTTGTGCTTTGATGTTAAACATTATCAGTACCAGGGAGGAGATACAGTACAGGTCTCCCTCAACATTCGTGAGGGTTAGAGGATCAAGAGCCTCGTGAATGTTGAAAACTCGCAAATGTTTGGTGCCCCAATATATTGCAGGGAAATCTAATACAATACTGCTTCCTTAACCTACTGAACCATGAACAATCATAAAACACATGACAGCATCATAAAATATATATATGTATTGTATTGTAGATGAATGGTTCAGAGAACCGACATGTTGATAAATTAGACACATGTGCAACTCTTGGGTATCTTTATTGAGGAAACGTTTCACCACACAGTGGCTTCATCAGTCCATACAAATGAGAAATGTGAAGAACAGGAGGAGAATGAGGTAATCAGTCCCTCAACCTTGAGTCGATGTGGTCAGTCCATCAATCTTGAATTCAAGGAGAAGGGGTTACAAGCTCTTTGCTCCTGGCATTTTAGTCGCCTCCTACAACACGCATGGCTTATGGAGGAAGAATTGTGATCCACTTCACCATGGAGATAACAGGAAATAAACAAGAACAAGAACTAGTAAGAAAATAGAAGAAAACCCAGAGGGGTGTGTGTATATACAAGTCCGCCATCACAAATCCGGCAATCAGTTATTCGGTTCCTTCAGTTATTCGTCACTAATTTTGGCTAGCATAATTTCAAATTTCCAGGGTCGCCACACCAATCTGCTGGTACTGTTTGGTGGCGCCACTTGCTGCATAAGACATTCCAATTTCCTTTTCTCCATTTATTGTTTTAACCTGCTTACTTTTAGCCCTAGCCATGGTTCCAATGAATAAAAGATATGCTTCTCATTATGTAAAGCACCTACACAGTACATTATCCATTAAAGATAAGGTGGCTTTGAAGCCACTGTCAGTTGCCATGAACTCAGTCTCATGAAGCAGGAGAATATGCTTCATTATTACGCTAATATCAACACTACAGCTTATTTGCCTATCACAAATGATCTAATATGACATAATAAACAATATAAATAACATAAAACATGTTAAATACTCCAGAATAAATAATATTTGGCATAACACCGAGCAGTTCGACGAAGGTATTAAGAGGATATATGGTATACAAATACCGTTCTCCTATCCCCATCTTGGGGGCTTATATTAGAGAAAACGGAGTATAACACAGGGCTAACTGTTATATACACTAGTACTGCACCATAAACCTGAAACAAAAGTTATTTTCTCTATATAGATTATCACACATAGCAGCATATGTGTAGAAAACCTAGGATAACCTAAAAAAGTCAACGTGGCTTATTTTTAGTACCTGGCTTGGGTTAGCCATATATGATTTTTGGTAAATATTCGATTCCCAGCCAGGGTAGAAACATTAGGCATGTTTCTTTACACCTGTTGTCTATGTTTACCCATCAGTAAATGGGCACCTGGGTGTTAGCCCACTAGTGTGGGTGTTATCCTGGGACACTGACCTAATTTTCTTGAAATACTCAGTATAACAAGCGGCTTTCTATATAGTAGCCGCTTGTTATACTGAGTATAGTATAACAAGCGCATAGCGATATTAATCCGTGCAAGAGAGCTCATTGTTATGCGAAATTATCATTATGCGAATGAATTTTCCCCATAAGAAATAATGGAAATCAAATTAATCCGTGCAAGATACCCAAAAGTATGAAAAAAAAAATTACCACATGAAATATACATTTTCCTACACACAAAGAGAAGGATACATGCACAATAGTAGAGTAGTACATGCACAATATATATTGTGCATGTACTACTCTACTAAATGAAGAATAAATGACACTTACCTTTATTGAAGATGCAGCAATGACTGATGAGACACTGTGTCCTGGGAGTGCTTTTTCCTCCTGAGTACTGTAGGTCCTGTTTGACATTTTCTTCCAGAAAAGGCCTTATCACACTGTGTATGCCACTACGATTCTTAAATCTCTCAAACCAACCTTTGCTGGCTTTAAATTCACCAATATGAGCACTAGTTCCAGGCATTTTTCCCTGTTCACCTGGGTGTTAGTCGACTGGTGTGGGTTGCATCCTGGGAGACAAGATTAAGGACCCCAATGGAAATAAGTTAGACAGTCTTCGATGACACTGACTTTTTTGGGTTATCCTGGGTGGCAAATCCTCTGGGGTTAATTGTTTCTTGGTATTCTCAATAAGCCACACCAACAACTGTGCTACAGCAGCAGCAGCAGCAGCTGACAGTGCTACAGCAGCAGCAGACGATGCTACAGCAGCAGCAGACGGTACTACAGCAACAGCAGCAGCTGACGGTGGTACAGCAGCAGCAGCAGCTGACAGTGCTACAGCAGCAGCAGACGATGCTACAGCAGCAGCAGACGGTACTACAGCAACAGCAGCAGCTGACGGTGGTACAGCAGCAGCAGCAGCTGACAGTGCTACAGCAGCAGCAGACGATGCTACAGCAGCAGCAGACGGTACTACAGCAGCAGCTGACGGTGGTACAGCAGCAGCTGACAGTGCTACAGCAGCAGCAGACGATGCTACAGCAGCAGCAGACGATGCTACAGCAGCAGCAGATGGTACTACAGCAGCAGCAGACGGTACTACAGCAGCAGCAGCTGACGGTGGTACAACAGCAGCAGCAGCTGACGGTGCTACAGCAGCAGCAGCAGCTGACAGTGCAGCAGCAGCAGCTGATGGTGGTACAGCAGCAGCAGCAGCTGACAGTGCTACAGCAGCAGCAGACGATGCTACAGCAGCAGCAGACGATGCTACAGCAGCAGCAGACGGTACTACAGCAGCAGCAGACGGTACTACAGCAGCAGCAGCAGCAGCTGATGGTGGTACAACAGCAGCAGCAGCTGACGGTGCTACAGCAGCAGCAGCAGCTGTACCACTAATAGTAGCGATGGTTGATTGGGGTTTATTATACAACCTGGCCAGCTCGGAGACACGCACTCCACTTTCATACTTATCAATGATCTTTTTCTTCATCTCTATAGTAATTCTCACCCTTATTGCTGTAGGGTTGGCACTAGAAGCTTTCTTGGGGCCCATGGTCACTTATTTTGCAGATAAAATCACCAAAAACACTGTAATAATACGAAATGTTTCGATTGTATGCTTGGATGTTACCGCGGAGGCTGGCTGGTAAACAATGCCACCGGCGGAACATGTGAGCATGGCTCAGGCCGCACATAGACGCGTCTCGGACGAACAGCGTTGAGCGGGTTTTTTAGCGGTATGCGAGGCAAAATCTTAGCGATAAAATGTAGCAGTATGCGGATTTAACGTTATGTAAGGCCAACGGTATGCGAGGGTCCACTGTATTTCACTGATGTCAGCTATGGCCTGTATACCTTGTACATGTACGGTCAGTAAATAAAGATATTATTATTATTATTATTATATTATTTTCTCAGTTGTTTGTTGGATTATCTTATTCAAACTTGGGCAATGTATGATGAAAAGATACTTCTTACCATAGACCAAAAATGAAAGAAATCAGACCATAAATAGCGGAGTTCACTTCTCAGCCATTAGCGGCCACTTAGCAGTATATTTTTGTATGTCTTTATGGTTATATTCTCATTTTTTCGGTCTCATTTGATAGAATGAAAGATATATTACAGAAATAGATATGATTTTGATTGCTTTCATGACGAAAAGTACCTTGAAATTGCGCTCAAAGTAGCGGAAATGTTCGATTTTTTGCCGAAGTTCAATGAACTTTGTGTCAGTCAAGATGGTTAATTTTATTAAGTGTATTGTAACCTAATCACTCTGTAATCCGGCAAACTCAGTAATCTGGCACACTACAGGTCCCAATGATGCCAGATTTGTGATGAAGGACCTGTATATATATGCTTGTACATGTATGTGTAGTGTGACCTAAGTGTAAGAAGATGTAGCAAGATGTACCTGAAATCTTGCATGTTTATGAGACAGAAAAAAGACAACAGCAATCCTACCATCATGTAAAACAATTACAGGTTTCCGTTTTACGCTCACTTGGCAGAACGGTAGTACCTCCCTGGGCAGTTGGTGTCTACCAACCTACAACCTAATTTAAATTCATCAGGAACTAAATAATTGTTAATTACTGGAATCTCATTTACATCTTCTTGTGTAAAAACTGACAAAAAATAGTCATCAAATAAGGAACACATTTCCAGTTCATTATCCGTCAGCTGTCCATTCCCAATTTTCAGAGGTCCTACTTTTTCCTTCACCCTTGTCCTATACACTTAAAAGAACCCCTTTGGATTAGTCTTTGATTCATTAGCAACTCTAATTTCATGTTCACATTTAGCCTTTCTAATCCCCTTTTTCGCTTCTCTTTTAAGCTGGACATATTGGTCAGTAAGGTTAACCTCTCCTCTTCTGATGCGCCTATAAATTCCCCTTTTCTCTCCTAATAGATGCTTTAGCCTCCTGTTAACCCATTTGGGATCGTTATTATTAGACCTAATTTCTCTCTGGGGAATGCATATACTCTGAGCATGATGTACATTAAGAAAAAAATCGTAAATGCAGATCCCTTCATAATCATAAGTATGATCATCGTCAATAAAATCATTAGCTAGATAACCCCAATCGAGATTTAACAGGTGTTCCCTAAGTCCATTATAATCGGCAGAACGAAAATCAGGGATTTTTACCGTATCATCATTATTCTTGTATTCCCAGTTAATGCTAAAAGTAATGGATTTGTTATCACTTGCGCCAAGCTCTTCAGTGATCTCCAGATTATTTACGAGTGTTTCCTTATTTGACAAGACTAGGTCTAGCAAATTATTACCCCTGGTAGGCTCTGTTACACACTGCTTCAGAAAACAGTCCTGAACTGTTTCCATAAAGTCACTGGACTCTAGATTACCAGCCAAAGAATTCCAGTCAATTTGACTAAAGTTAAAATCCCCTACTATCACTACGTTATTGTGTCTTGAAGCCCTAACAATTTCGTCCCAAAGAAGTCTCCCTCTATCATGATCCAAGCCTGGAGGTTGGTATATTACACCTAGAATTAGTTTTTCTTGACCTACAAACTCTACCCAAACAGATTCTGTTACTGTTCCATCTATTTTTATGCCTGTTTTTATGCAACAATTAATATTTTCTTGAACATATAATGCAACTCCTCCCCCCTTCCCATTACATCTATCCTCATGGAAGAGCTTAAACCCTTGAATATTACACTCAGCAATCATATCCCGACTCTTTAAATCATACCAGGTTTCAGTTAATGCAATGACATCAAAGTTCCCAGCACATGCTACCAAACGTAGTTCATTACTCTTATTTCTTGCACTTAGACTGTTAGCATAAAATACCATCATATGTTTTTCCTTCGGCACATTTTTCCTATTCAACTTTGTTTTTACACAATTTCTGAAATTATCATTACCCAAAGTTACTCCATGACAGTTACTATTGAGATTCTTAATATCAGAGGATAAGTCAATATATCCATACTCATTATTTATCATTTCTAAACCCATACTTCTAACTAATCCTAGTTTAAAGTCCTAACAGCCCCCTCAACTGAGCTAGCAAGAAAACCCACACCCAATCTCTTTTTAAAGCAACCCAAGGTCCAATCGAAGCTAAAATCTTGGGTAGTTTCAAATATAGGTTGGATAAGTACATGAGTGAAAGGGGTTGGATTTGAGTAGGACTTGCACGTGAGTAAATAGAATTGTCAATGCTTATTGCTTAGGACGTAGTGTTTATTCTGTCAGTGAGCTGTATTTGTGAAGGACCTGCCTAGTATGGGCAAACAGACCTACTGCAGTGTTCCTGCTTTCTTATGTTCTTATTGCTTGGGTAGCATTGAAAATTGGGGTGGGCATGGATTGTGAAGGACCTTCCTAGTGGGGGGAAATCAGGCCTATAGCAGTGTTCCTCCTTTCTTAAGTTCATATGTTTTTATAACCATACTAGACAGACTGTTCCACTCATCAACCTAAGAGCATAAGAAAGGAGGAACACTGCAGTAGGCCTGTTGACCTATACTTGGCAGGTCCATCATAAATCCAACCCTCAAACAGAATAAATGCTACCCAAGCATGCCCTCCATCGAGCAACTTTACCAGCAGCTTAAGGAAGAATTGAGGGTAGCGAAGATAGAGACACGGCAATTGACTGAGGAAAACAAGAGGATTCGTAGTAGTCCTCCTGTTGCGAGTCCTCAGGTCAAGAAGGGAACCTGGACAGTGGCTAGACAGCATGGAACGAAGTTGACTATCAAGAAGATGAATGGAAAGGTAGAAATGAAGAAGAGACTGCTGTGGAAACATCTAAAGCATTCTCCGTGCTACCCGACGAACGTGAGTCAACTACTGGGAACGTCACAATGAATGACACCATAGAAGGTAAGAATATTACTGTTGTTGGGGATAGCCAGGTTAGGTACATGGATAGGGCGTTCTGCTTGAAAGACAGGAGTAGGAGACAGAGAGTTTGCTTTCCTGGGGCTGGGATGAAGGATATTGTTAGCCAGCTTGACATCATCATGAATGGTAATGGGATCAATCCTATTATCTGCTTCAGTGCTGGAGGCAATGATGTATACAAGCGTAGAAGTGAGGATTTAGTTATAAGGTTCAGGACACCAATAGACATAATTAGGAAGAAGGGGAGGGGAATCCTGTTACATGTGGCATTTTGCCAAGAAGTGGTGTTGGAAATGGATGGTTGTCCAGAGCAACTAGTATTAACTGTTGGCTGGACAAACACTAAGGATAATGCAGTACCATTCACTGACAACTGGGACAACTTCTATGGCCGAAATGACATGTATCCCAGGGATGAGGTTCACTTATTCAGGGCAGGTGTGGGTTTACTTGCTAGCTCAGTTGAGGGGGTTGTTAGGACTTTAAACTAGGATTAGTTGGAGGTGGGGGTTTAGAAATAAAAAATAACGAGTATGGATATATTGATTTAGGATTTGATATTATGAATCGTAATAACAGTCATAGAATAAAGCTGGGTAATGATAATTTCAGAAATTGTGTAAAAGCAAAGGTGAATAAGAAAAATGTGCAGAAGAATAAAACATATGATGGTATTTTATGCTAACAGTTGAAGTACAAGAAATAAGATTAACCCTTTCAGGGTTTCCAACGTATTAGTACGGCTTACGTGCCAGGGTTTTTGACGTACTAGTATGCCTAAATTCTAACGCCCTCAAATCTAGTGAGAGAAAGCTGGTAGGCCTACATATGAAAGAATGGGTCTATGTGGTCAGTGTACACAGTATTAAAAAAATCCTGCAGCACACAGTGCGTAATGAGAAAAAAAAACTTTGACAACGTTTTTGGTTTAAAACAGTGACTTTGCACTGTTTTTTCGTATAGTATTTACGATGGTAATTGAGACGATTTTGATTGGTTTTACAATGAAAAGCACCTTGAAATTGAGCTCAAAGTAGCAGAAATCTTCGATTTTTGCCGAAGTTCAAAAGTAAACAAATCATGCTACGCATCCAATACACATCAACTGGTGAGCCTAATATTCTTTCACAAGTGCGCTGATATTATTTATACCATTTCTACACTAATGCAGTAGTCTGCATAACAGCAAATCTTCTATTTTTTGTGAGAATAAAAATTCAAAGTGTAAAGCAAAAGAATGTAAGAGGGGCCTGGGGACGTGACTAATGAACAGAGGAAATGTTTAGTGCCAGGAATGTATTTCTTGTTTATTCTGGACCCTATTTGGAAATTGGCATCTTTTGAAATTTGTGTGAAATTGGCAAAATTGCTAAATTCTGACCACTGAATTGGATAGTTGAAATCGGTAAATGGGTGGTTTCTTGTACTCATTCGACAGAAAAAATGGAGTTCTAGCGAAATAGTTATGATTTTTGTCGACTAGTACACTGGAATTGGCCGAAAATAGGGCTCAAAGTGGGCAAAATCGCTGATGCGTAAACATCGTCAAGACCGCTAAATTTGCGAGAGCATAATTCCCTAAGTTTTCCATCAAATTTCATACTTTTGGTGTCATTATGATCGGGAAAAGATTCTCTATCTTTTCATAAGAATTTTTTTTTTTTTAAATTTGTTGACCCTGAGAACAAGTCCGGGAGAGGGCCTGTCGACACTGAAGGGGTTAATGAACTATGTTTGGTAGCGTGTGCTGGGAACTTTGATGTCATTGCATTAACTGAAACGTGGCATGATTTAAAGAGTTGGGATATGAGTGCTGGGTGTAATATTCAAGGGTTTAAGTTGTTCCATGTGAATAGATGTAATGGGAAGGGAGGAGTTGCATTATATGTACGCGAAAATATTGTTGCATAAAAACAGGCATAATTCTATGATACACCTCATCTTTCATAGACCCCCTGTCAGCGGATGGGTCTATGAAAGATGAGGTGAATCATAGAATTGATGAGAGGAAAAGGGTGAGTGGTGCACTTAGGAGTCTGTGGAGACAAAGAACTTTGTCCTTGGAGGCAAAGAGGGGAATGTATGAGAGTAGTTTTACCAACACTCTTATATGGGTGTGAAGCATGGGTGATGAATGTTGCAGCGAGGAGAAGGCTGGAGGTAGTGGAGATGTCATGTCTGAGGGCAATGTGTGGTGTGTATATAATGCAGAGAATTCGTAGTTTGGAAGTTAGGAAGAGGTGTGGGATTACCAAAACTGTTGTCCAGAGGGCTGAGGAAGGGTTGTTGAGGTGGTTCGGACATGTAGAGAGAATGGAGCAAAACAGAGTGACTTCAAGAGTGTATCAGTCTGTAGTGGAAGGAAGGCGGGGTAGGGGTTGGCCTAGGAAAGGTCGGAGGGAGGGGGTAAAGGAGGTTTTGTGTGCGAGGGGCTTGGACTTCCAGCAGGCATGCGTGAGCGTGTTTGATAGGAGTGAATGGAGACAAATGGTTTTTAATACTTGACGTGCTGTTGGAGTGTGAGCAAAGTAACATTTATGAAGGGGTTCAGGGAAACCGGCAGGCCGGACTTGAGTCCTGGAGATGGGAAGTACAGTGCCTGCACTCTGAAGGAGGGGTGTTAATGTTGCAGTTTAAAAACTGTAGTGTAAAGCACCCTTCTGGCAAGACAGTGATGGAGTGAATGATGGTGAAAGTTTTTCTTTTTTGGGCCACCCTGCCTTGGTGGGAATCGGCCAGTGTGATAATAAAAATAAAAATAAAAAATAGATGGAATAGTAACAGAATCTGTTTGAGTAGAGTTTGTTGAAGGTCAAGAAAAACTAATTTTAGGTGTAATATACTGACCTCAAGGCTAGGATCACGATAGAGGGAGACTTCTTTGGGACAAAATTGTTAGGGTTTCAAGACACAATAACGTAGTAATAGTAGGGGATTTTAACTTTAGTCAAATTGACTGGAATTCTTTGACCGGTAATCTGGAGTCCAGTGACTTTATGGAAACAGTTCAGGACTGTTTTCTGAAGCAGTGTGTAACAGAGCCTACCAGGGGTAATAATTTGCTCGACCTAGTCTTGTCAAATAAGGAAACACTCGTAAATAATCTGGGGATCACTGAAGAGCTTGGCGCAAGCGATCACAAATCCATCACTTTTAGCATTAACTGGGAATACAAAAATAACGATAATACGGTAAAAATCCCTGATTTTCGTTCTGCCGATTACAATGGACTTAGGGAACAGCTGTCTAATCTTGATTGGGGTTGTCTAGCTAATGATTTTATTGACGATGCTCATGCTTATGATCACAAAGGCATCTGCGTTAATGATTTTTTTTTAATAATGCACACCGTGCTCAGAGTACATACATTCCCCACAGAGAAATTAGGTCTATGGGCAATGTGTTGTGTAAATATTATGCAGAAAATTCGGAGTGTGGAAATTAGGAGGTGTGGAGTTAATAAAAGCATTAGTCAGAGGACAGAAGAGGGGTTGTTGAGGTGGTTTGGTCATTTAGAGAGAATGGATCAAAGTAGAATGACATGGAAAGCATATAAATCTATAGGGGAAGGAATGAGGGGTAGGGGTCGTCCTCGAAAGGGTTGGAGAGAGTCAATTATAGCTGAGATTATAAAAAGCCATCTCGATAAGCATAGCTTGATTAATGATACTCAGCATGGATTCACAAGAGGCATCGTGAACACTAACTCCAAGGCCGAGGGACTGATTACCTCATCTTTTGTAAATAGTTCTACTGTCTTCCTATTATGTCCTAGAATCTGTATTGATAAAGCCACTGGATGGCGAAACGTCTACAATAAAGATATCCAGATGTTGCACATGTGTCTTAACTTTCACATTCAGTATTTAAGTCTCCGCACTGTCGCTTGATCTTCAGATAGTTCCTGACTATGGAACTGAACTTCTCCAGGCTGAGGGACTGACAACCTCAAATTCTACGACTTCAAGGGTGATGGACTGATTACATCGTCTTCACATCTCTACTGTTCCTGCCTACTTTCTGTATTCGACTGAAGAAGCCTACTGTGTAGACGAAACGTTTCGGAATAAAGTTGCCTAACTGTTGCCTATGTGTCTTACCTACCAACCTGTCGGTATTGTATACCATTTTGATGTTTATCTACAGAGTTTTGTAGGGAATTATGCCTCTATCAATGTCGTTCATCAACTTCGAAGTCCTCAACATAAATGTGATTTGGCGGTTGGGAATTCGCTAATGTGTGAAGCACGCGAAAGTTGAAAACGTGAATGTTGAAGGAGACCTGTATGTGAGTTGCAGTATGTGAGGTGCAGTATGTGAGGTGAAGTATGAGAGGTGAAGTATGAGAGGTGAAGTATGTGAGGTGAAGTATGTGAGGTGAAGTATGTGAGGTGAAGTATGTGAGGTGAAGTATGTGAGGTGAAGTATGTGAGGTGAAGTATGTGAGGTGAAGTATGTGAGGTGAAGTATGTGAGGTGAAGTATGTGAGGTGAAGTATGTGAGGTGAAGTATGTGAGGTGAAGTATGTGAGGTGAAGTATGTGAGGTGAAATATGTGAGGTGATGTGAGGTGAAGTATGTGAGGTGCAGTATGTGTGAAGTATGTGTGAAGTATGTGAGGTGAAGTATGTGAGGTGCAGTATGTGGTGAATTACGTGAGGTGCAGTATGTGAGGTGCAGCATGTGAGGTGAAGTATGTGAGGTGCGGTATGTGAGGTGAAGTATGTGAGGTGAAGTATGCGAGGTGAAGTATGTGAGAAGTATGTGAGGTGAAGTATGTGAGGTGAAGTATGTGAGGTGCAGTACGTGAGGTGCAGTATGTGGGGTAAAGTATGTGAGGTGCAGTATGTGAGGTGAAGTATGTGAAGTGAAGTATGTGAGGTGAAGTATGTGAGGTGAAGTATGTGAGGTGTATGTGAGGTGCAGTATGTGGGGTAAAGTATGTGAGGTGAAGCATGTGAGGTGAAGTATGTGAGGTGAAGTATGTGAGGTGAAGTATGTGAGGTGCAGTATGTGAGGTGCAGTATGTGAGGTGCAGTATGTGGGGTGAAGTATGTGAGGTGCAGTATGTGGGGTAAAGTATGTGAGGTGCAGTATGTGATGTGCAGTATGTAAGGTGAAGTATGTGAGGTGCAGTATGTGAGGTGCAGTATGTGAGGTGCAAAATGTGGGGTGAAGTATGTGGGGTGCAGTATGTGGGGTGAAGTATGTGAGGTGCAGTATGTGAGGTGAAGAATGTGAGGTGCAGTATGTGGGGTGAAGTATGTGAGGTGCAGTATGTGAGGTGCAGTATGTGAGGTGAAGTATGTGAGGTGAAGTATGTGAGGTGCAGTATGTGGGGTGAAGTATGTGAGGTGAATTATGTGAGGTGCAGTATGTGGGGTGAAGTATGTGAGGTGAAGTATGTGAGGTGAAGTATGTGAGGTGAAGTGAGGTGCAGTATGTGAGGTGCAGTATGCGAGGTGCAGTATGTGAGGTGCAGTATGTGAAGTGCAGTATGTGAGGTGAAGTATGTGAGGTGCAGTATGTGAGGTGCAATATGTGAGGTGAAGTATGTTAGGTGAAGTATGTGAGGTGAAGTATGTGAGGTGAATTATGTGAGGTGAAGTATGTGAGGTGAAGTATGTGAGGTGCAGTGTGTGAGGTGCAGTATGTGAGGTGAAGTGTGTGAGGTGAAGTATGTGAGGTGAAGTATGTGAGGTGAAGTATGTGAGGTGAAGTATGTGAGGTGAAGTATGTGAGGTGAAGTATGTGAGGTGAAGTATGTGAGGTGAAGTATGTGAGGTGAAGTATGTGAGGTGAAGTATGCGAGGTGAAGTATGCGAGGTGAAGTATGCGAGGTGAAGTATGCGAGGTGAAGTATGCGAGGTGAAGTATGCGAGGTGAAGTATGCGAGGTGAAGTATGCGAGGTGAAGTATGCGAGGTGAAGTATGCGAGGTGAAGTATGCGAGGTGAAGTATGCGAGGTGAAGTATGCGAGGTGAAGTATGCGAGGTGCAGTATGCGAGGTGCAGTATGTGAGGTGCAGTATGTGAGGTGCAGTATGTGAGGTGCAGTATGTGAGGTGAAGTATGTGAGGTGAAGTATGTTTGGTGAAGTATGTGAGGTGCAGTATGTGAGGTGCAGTATGTGAGGTGCAGTATGTGAGGTGAAGTGAGGTGAAGTATGTGAGGTGCAGTGAGGTGCAGTATGTGAGGTGAAGTATGTAAGGTGAAGTATGTGAGGTGAAGTATGTGAGGTGAAGTATGTGAGGTGAAGTATGTGAGGTGAAGTATGCGAGGTGAAGTATGCGAGGTGAAGTATGCGAGGTGAAGTATGCGAGGTGAAGTATGCGAGGTGAAGTATGCGAGGTGCAGTATGTGAGGTGCAGTATGTGAGGTGCAGAATGTGGGGTGAAGTATGTGGGGTGAAGTATGTGGGGTGAAGTATGTGAGGTGAAGTATGTGAGGTGCAGTATGTGGGGTGAAGTATGTGAGGTGCAGTATGTGAGGTGAAGTATGTGAGGTGAAGTATGTGAGGTGCAGTATGTGGGGTGAAGTATGTGAGGTGAATTATGTGAGGTGCAGTATGTGGGGTGAAGTATGTGAGGTGAAGTATGTGAGGTGAAGTATGTGAGGTGAAGTATGTGAGGTGAAGTATGTGAGGTGAAGTATGTGAGGTGAAGTATGTGAGGTGAAGTATGTGAGGTGAAGTGAGGTGCAGTATGTGAGGTGCAGTATGTGAGGTGCAGTATGTGAGGTGCAGTATGTGAGGTGCAGTATGTGAAGTGCAGTATGTGAGGTGCAGTATGTGAGGTGCAGTATGTGAGGTGCAATATGTGAGGTGAAGTATGTGAGGTGAAGTATGTGAGGTGAAGTATGTGAGGTGAATTATGTGAGGTGAAGTATGTGAGGTGAAGTATGTGAGGTGAAGTATGTGAGGTGAAGTATGTGAGGTGAAGTATGTGAGGTGAAGTATGTGAGGTGCAGTGTGTGAGGTGCAGTGTGTGAGGTGAAGTGTGTGAGGTGAAGTGTGTGAGGTGAAGTATGTGAGGTGAAGTATGTGAGGTGAAGTATGTGAGGTGAAGTATGTGAGGTGCAGTGTGTGAGGTGCAGTGTGTGAGGTGAAGTATGTGAGGTGAAGTATGTGAGGTGAAGTATGTGAGGTGAAGTATGTGAGGTGAAGTATGTGAGGTGAAGTATGTGAGGTGAAGTATGTGAGGTGAAGTATGTGAGGTGAAGTATGCAAGGTGAAGTATGCAAGGTGAAGTATGCGAGGTGCAGTATGTGAGGTGCGGTATGTGAGATGAAGTATGTGAGGTGAAGTATGTTTGGTGAAGTATGTTTGGTGAAGTATGTGAGGTGCAGTATGTGAGGTGCAGTATGTGAGGTGCAGAATGTGGGGTGATGTGGGGTGAAGTATGTGAGGTGAAGTATGTGAGGTGCAGTATGTGGGGTGAAGTATGTGAGGTGAAGTATGTGAGGTGAAGTATGTGAGGTGAAGTATGTGAGGTGAAGTATGTGAGGTGCAGTATGTGAGGTGAAGTATGTGAGGTGAAGTATGTGAGGTGAAGTATGTGAGGTGAAGTATGTGAGGTGCAGTATGTGAGGTGCAGTATGTGAGGTGCAGTATGTGAAGTGCAGTATGTGAGGTGAAGTATGTGAGGTGCAGTATGTGAGGTGAAGTATGTGAGGTGAAGTATGTGAGGTGAATTATGTGAGGTGAAGTATGTGAGGTGAAGTATGTGAGGTGAAGTATGTGAGGTGCAGTATGTGAGGTGGAGTATGTGAGGTGAAGTATGTGAGGTGAATTATGTGAGGTGAAGTATGTGAGGTGCAGTATGTGAGGTGAAGTTTGTGAGGTGAAGTATGTGAGGTGAAGTGTGTGAGGTGAAGTGTGTGAGGGGCAGTGTGTGAGGTGAAGTATGTGAGGTGAAGTATGTGAGGTGAAGTATGTGAGGTGAAGTATGTGAGGTGAAGTATGTGAGGTGAAGTATGTGAGGTGCAGTATGTGAGGTGCAGTATGTGAGGTGCAGTATGTGAGGTGCAGTATGTGAGGTGCAGTATGTGAGGTGCAGTATGTGAGGTGCAGTATGTGAGGTGAAGTATGTGAGGTGAAGTATGTTTGGTGAAGTATGTGAGGTGCAGTATGTGAGGTGCAGTATGTGAGGTGCAGTATGTGAGGTGCAGTATGTGAGGTGCAGTATGTGAGGTGCAGTATGTGAGGTGCAGTATGTGAGGTGAAGTATGTGAGGTGAAGTATGTGAGGTGAAGTGAGGTGCAGTATGTGAGGTGCAGTGAGGTGCAGTATGTGAGGTGCAGTATGTGAGGTGAAGTATGTGAGGTGCAGTATGTGAGGTGAAGTATGTGAGGTGAAGTATGTGAGGTGAAGTATGTGAGGTGAAGTATGTAAGGTGAAGTATGTAAGGTGAAGTATGTAAGGTGAAGTATGTGAGGTGAAGTATGTGAGGTGAAGTATGTGAGGTGAAGTATGTGAGGTGAAGTATGTGAGGTGAAGTATGCAAGGTGAAGTATGCAAGGTGCAGTATGTGAGGTGCAGTATGTGAGGTGCAGTATGTGAGATGAAGTATGAGGTGAAGTATGTGAGGTGCAGTATGTGAGGTGCAGTATGTGAGGTGCAGTATGTGAGATGAAGTATGTGAGGTGAAGTATGTGGGGTGAAGTATGTGAGGTGCAGTATGTGAGGTGCAGTATGTGAGGTGCAGTATGTGAGATGAAGTATGTGAGGTGAAGTATGTTTGGTTAAGTATGTGAGGTGCAGTATGTGAGGTGCAGTATGTGAGATGAAGTATGTGAGGTGCAGTATGTGAGGTACAGTATGTGAGGTGCAGTATGTGAGGTGCAGTATGTGAGGTGAAGTATGCGAGGTGAAGTATGTGAGGTGAAGTGAGGTGCAGTGAGGTGCAGTGAGGTGCAGTATGTGAGGTGCAGTATGTGAGGTGCAGTATGTGAGGTGCAGTATGTGAGGTGCAGTATGTGAGGTGCAGTATGTGAGGTGAAGTATGTGAGGTGAAGTATGTGAGGTGCAGTATGTGAGGTGAAGTATGTGAGGTGAAGTATGCAAGGTGAAGTATGTGAGGTGCAGTATGCGAGGTGAAATATGTCAGGTGCAGTATGTAAGGTGCAGTGTGCGAGGTGCAGTATGTGAGGTGCAGTATGCGAGGTGAAGTATGCAAGGTGAAGTATGCAAGGTGAAGTATGCGAGGTGAAGTATGTGAGGTGAAGTATGCGAGGTGAAGCATGCGAGGAAGTATGTGAGGTGCAGTATGCGAGGTGAAGTATGCAAGGTGAAGTATGTGAGGTGAAGTATGTGAGGTGAAGTATGCGAGGTGCAGAATGTGAGGTGCAGCATTTGAGGTGCAAAATGTCAGGCACAGAATGTCAGGTACAGAATGTCAGGTACAGAATGTCAGGTACAGAATGTCAGGTACAGTATGTCAGGTACAGAATGTCAGGTACAGTATGTCAGGTACAGAATGTCAGGTACAGAATGTCAGGTACAGAATGCCAGGCACAGAATGTCAGGTACGGTATGTCAGGTACAGAATGTCAGGTACAAAATGTAAGGCACAGAATGTCGGGCGCGGAATGTCGGGCGCGGAATGTCGGGCGCGGAATGTCGGGCGCGGAATGTCGGGCGCGGAATGTCGGGAGCGGAATGTCGGGAGCGGAATGTCGGGTACAGAATGTCGGGTACAGAATGTCGGGCGCGGAATGTCGGGCGCGGAATGTCGGGCGCGGAATGTCGGGCGCGGAATGTCGGGCGCGGAATGTCGGGCGCGGAATGTCGGGCGCGGAATGTCGGGCGCGGAATGTCGGGCGCGGAATGTCGGGAGCGGAATGTCGGGCGCGGAATGTCGGGAGCGGAATGTCGGGAGCGGAATGTCGGGTACAGAATGTCGGGTACAGAATGTCGGGTACAGAATGTCGGGTACAGAATGTCGGGTACAGAATGTCGGGTACAGAATGTCAGGTAGCTACAATAAGCTTTTTTTCAACACTGACCATCTTCCACTGTGGTAAGGTAACCTGGAAAAGAAGAAACATTTTCCCATCACTCTCCTGCCAGAGGGGCTCCAATACTACAATTCTAAACTGCAAATATCCCTATACCTCCTTCAGAGTGTAGTCACTGCACTTTCCACCTCCAGGACTCAAGTTTGACTAGCCAGCTTCCCTAATCCCTTCATAAGTGTTGCCTTGCTAACTCTCCAACAGCATTTCAAGCCACAAATACCACTTGCCTCCACTCACTCCTATCTAAGAAGCTCAAACGCGCTTGCTGGATGTCTAAGTTCCTCGCACACAAAACCTCTAACAGGGGTGCCCCCTCCCTCCAACCTTTCCTAGGATGACCCCTACCCTCCCTTCCCTCCACTACAGATTTATATTTATAAGCACTCCAAATCACCCTATTGTGTTCCATCCTATCTAAGTATCTGAACTGCCTCAACAACCCCTCTTCAGCCCTCTGGACAATACTTTTAGTAGCTCTGCATCTCCTTCTAATTTCCACACTATAAATTCTCTGCATAATGTTCACACCACACACTGTCTTCAGACACGACGTCAACACTGCCTCCAGCCGCCTCCTTGCTGCAATATTCACAAGTCATGTTTCACACCAGAAACCGGTTAGCCAGACTTAAATTTTGGAGGTGGGAAGTACAATGCCTGCACTTTAAAGGAGGGGTTTGTGATATTTGCTGTTTCGAGTGACATCTGAACTGTTGTATCTAAATGCCTTTGCAAAGATGGTGATTATGTGTGATTGATGGTGAAAGTATTTCTTTTCTAGGTCCCCCTTCCTCGATGGTAGACTGCAGGCATTAAAATAAAAGAAAAAGGTGTTGGTATCACTATACTCTCATACATTCCCCCTTTTTGCCTCTATGGATAACATTCTATGTTTCTATAGATGCCTCAATGCACCCCTCACCTTTTTCCCTTTGTCAGTTCTATGATTTTCCAGGTCTTTCACAGACTCACCTGCTGACAAGTCCACTCCCAAATATCTGAACACATTCACTTCCTAAATACTCCTTCCCTTCAATCATATATCTAATCTTTCATTACCAAAAGTTTTTGTTAACCTCATCACCTTGCTCTTCCTTATGGTCACTTTCAATTTCCTTCTTTTACACACCCTCTCAAATTTATCCACCAACATTTTCAACTTTTCTTCAAAATCTCCCAAAAGCGCCGTGTCATCGGCGAAAAGCAAGTGTGAGAGCTCCCACTTTGAATTCGATTCTTCATCTTTTAATCCCACATGGTACAATATGTGAAGTACAGTATGCAAGTGTACAACTCTGCATTCATGGAAATACCTAATCAGCCAATCATGTGGAAGCACATCAATGAATAAAAGCATGCAGACATGGTCAAGAGGTTCAGTTATTGTTCAGACCAAGTGTCAGAATGGGGAAGAAATGACCATGGAATGATTGTTGGTTTAAGTATCTCAGAAACTACTGATCTGAGATTTTAATGCACAACAGTCTCTAGAGTTTACAGAGAATGATGTGAAAAACACAAAACATCCAATGAGTGGCAGTTCTGTGGGCAAAAAATGCCTTGTTAATGAGAGTGGTCAAATAAGAATGACCAGACTGATTCAAGGTGACAGTAATTTGAATAATTATGCATTACAACAGTGGTATGGAGAAGAGCAATCTGAATGCACAAAACATAGAACATTGAGGTGGACTTGATACAGCAGTAAAAGACCACACCGGGTTCCACTCCTGTCAGCTAAGAACAGAATACTGAAGTTACAGTGGACACAAGGTTCACCAAAACTGGACAGTTGAAGATTAAAAAAATGTTGAGTGGCCTGATGAATTGTGATTTCTGTTGCAACATGTAGATGTTATGAATCCATGGATCCATCCCGCTTTGTGTCAACAATGCTGGCATGGGGATGGTTTTCCTAGCACACCTAAGGCCCCATTATACCAAATGAAAATCATTTAAATGCCACAGCCTACCTGAGTACTGATGCTGACCATGTGCATCCCTTTATGGCCAGTCTACCCATCTTCCAATGGATACTTCCAGCACAATGCACCATATCACAAAACACATGTCATCCCAAGCTGGTTCCACAAACATGACAATGAGTTCAGTATATTCCAACAGTCACCAAATCTCAATCCTATAGAACACCTATAGGATGTGGTGGAATGGGAGATTCACAGAATGGATATGCAGCTGACAAATCTACAGTAACTGTGTGATGCTACCATGTCAACATGGAACAGAACCTTTTAATAAAAGTTACCAGCACCTTGAAGAATTCAGGCTTTTCTGAGAGCAAAGAGGGGCCCTACCCAGTACTAGAAGGGTGTACTTAATAAAGTGGTCACCGAGAGTACATAACATTGCTGATTACGACCAATTGTTTTATTTGAGAAATTCATCATTGAATTCAAATTCTTAACTGGAAATGTGTTTAAAAGCTGAGTAAAAAGCTTACCACATTAGTGCCATTAGTGAGAGGTTGTGTGACAGGAGCTGCCACTGTCGGAGCGACACTCCCCACTGTACCGTTAGTCAACCCCTGCACAGGTACACTATCAGACTGAAATTACATACATAACAGTCAAAAAGTTTTATAAAAGTCAAACAAAACTGTCAAAATTATAGATATCGGTCAAACAATTATACACAGTACAAGTCAAACAAAATTTGAAGGAAACCTTCACAAGGAAAAAGCTGCTGACTATTACAAAACTTCTGGATGTTTTCAATCAACAATAATTAAATCAGCGGATACATTTTGAAGACAATAATGTGGCAAAAAAAAAAAAAAAAAGCACCAGAGGAAAAAAAACTGCCAAGGACAAGTGAAAATTTTGCACATTTTAAAATAAATTTGAATATAAATATACAGCCCTTTTGAAGAAAGAGTAAAATGTCACAATACTATGGTTGGAACAATATACAAATAACTCGCACTTGCCGTCCTCACCATGAACTCTCCTTGCTAGATTCACTATTTACTTAACCTGACTTTGTTCACGGGAAAACCTGCAAAATTCTATATTACACTAGGCCATAATTTTCCCCACCCTGCATTTATTATTGATTGGGAAACTGTATCCCATTGCTTGCTGACATAAATTATTGCATGTGCATCTTTCAATTGACACCATAACTCTGGCATACCAGTGTCTGAGCTGTCATCCATTGCTGCCATGAGTTCCTGCATGACCTTGCATGTATAGTGGCACTTAAATGTTTTAAACACTTCTCACTCCAGTAGTTGTATCAAAGATGTCATATTTGGTGGTTTAAAGACACACATGAGCACACACTAGGACATATTTATTAGAAAACATTTTGGTCCTGGAACTGTGCTCACTTCTAAAGCTGATCAAAATCCTGGGACCAAAACACTTTCTAACAAACATGTCCTAGTGTTTGCTTATGTTTTAAACCAATCTGTGAGTATCTATTACCAAGGTTTATAACATATTTAGTGGTAAAAACACATGCGACATATTTGGGTAGAGACAACGTGATTTGATACTGGCTACAGGAAATATCAAGAGGAGAATGAAGAGTTCTTCTGGAATGAAATGAATGAAAGGTTCTTCTAGAAGAAGTAGATCTTGACTGAAGAAAAGTCATGAACCACTCAACAAACAAGCCTTCAGTCATCCATGCTGCTGTTTTTCTTTGGACAACAAAATAAGAGGCAAAGTGATTCTGTCTTTATGCATGCTTACTTTCCCTAACTTTACAGCAAGATCAGCCAGACACTTTTCCCAAGCACAGTAGACTTTAGTACAAAATCTCAATCATGATTTATTGAAAATATGAACCCTCAGTTTGAGATACGAGATTCTACTGTATATATAAAGACAGGTACAAACAACGGTGAGGTGCATGGGAGCATTTCAGGACAAGATAGATATGTAGTTCAATCACAACTACAGGAAAAGAGCACTTAAAATTAAGAATACACCCAAAATAGAGAAACAAACTGACAGGTACATTATTTTTCCCACCTGAAGTGTTCCCACCAACCAAGTCAACACACTACCTAGAAGCAACAACACTCAAGTCATCACTTCCACTACCATCACAGACCTTACTAGGGCCAAACACACACACCACAATGCAAAAAAAGTATGAGTTTAAATCATTCCTAGCAATGAATGTGACAAATTTTATGAAAGAAAAATTTCACAGGAAACTGTCAGATGGGTTAAAGAACACCAATATACATTCAGAATGTACTATACAATGTACATGTTATACAACAA
This sequence comes from Cherax quadricarinatus, assembly GCF_038502225.1. NCBI lineage: Eukaryota > Metazoa > Arthropoda > Malacostraca > Decapoda > Parastacidae > Cherax > Cherax quadricarinatus. The sequence continues at coordinate 37,262,142 of NC_091301.1, read as the reverse complement.
GAAACTGACAATCACCTCAAGAACTGGACAGATGCTAAACTAGTTATTAAAAATAAGACAGAGATAGATATTTAGAATCTGCCTTAACCAATACTTCTAACACAATTACACATAATCAGTAGATTTATACTACAAGAGGTTACACTATATGGCAAGATATCCAGTCATCCAAGAAAAATCATAACTGGTCTAGTGTATACCTCACTTGACCTCACCTTTGTCTCTACCCATATATACAGAATATTTCTTTTTCTCATATATTCCCTAGTGATTTTATCAATCTCACTGTGTGGGGGAAATATTGTCACTAATGAAGGTATTAACCTGTAAACGGTCCAAACTTATATACACATTCACTACCCCAGTGCCCCGAATATTTTGAAAAATAAAAAATCGTTTTTTTTTTTATTGAAAAAAAAGAGCACATTTTTCTAAGTGTTATAGGATAAAAAAAAAAATTTAGAGTCAGTACTTACCAAGATATGAGGCTGCAAAGTTGGCACTTGGGGATCACCTGATGGCAACATGGAGTGATGCCGCTAGCAAAAGTGTTGCCGACATACCTTTTTTTTCTATTTCTCATATTATTTTATATAATTTTCATGTTCTGATAATTACAATTTATAGTAGGGGTGGGAGGGAGGGGTGGGGAGGGGAGGGAGGGGTGGGGTGGGGTGGGGAGGGGTGGGGAAGGGTGGGGAGGGAAGGGGAGGGAAGGGGAGGGAAGGGGAGGGGAGGGAAGGGGAGGGGAGGGAAGGGGAGGGAAGGGGAGGGAAGGGGAGGGAAGGGGAGGGGAGGGAAGGGGAGGGGAGGGAAGGGGAGGGAAGGGAAGGGGAGGGAAGGGGAGGGAAGGGGAGGGGAGGGAGGGAGGAGAAAAATACATAATAATAAAATAATAAGTAGCCTTGAAGCATGAAAAACCAAGTCCACTCCTGACAGTGACATGATGAGATGAGATAACATCTGATAAGAGCTGATGTTTGATGAACATACATGAGGCTGGGGAAGGGTGCAGCAGATAAGAAAAGATTAGAGGTGACTTTTGATGAGCATCGCCCTGCTTTGTTTTTGCTGGTACACAAACATGTCTGTCTATTTGTCTGACTGTCAAGCTCCCTGTCTATCCGTCTAGCTCTCTGTCTCAGAGAGCCACAAGACTGCGTCATTACCTTTACTCACATCTTCAAGCAGAGTACAGCACTTTGTCTGGATTTTTTGGGTTATCCTAGGTAATTTACACTATGTATACGTGTATTTATGTGTACCTGTGAGACAGGGATAGAGACAGAAACAGATAGACACAAAGATAGACAAAGACAGTGATAGAGACAGAGACAGAGACAGACATAAATACAGACAGACAAACGGAGATAGAGCCAGGCCGCCAGCAGCCGGCCAGCCACACAGCTGGCCACCATGCAGCTAGCCAGCCAGCTAGCCAGCTAATCAGTCAGCCAGTCATCCAGCCAAGCAGCCAGCCAGCCTGCCAACCAGCCAGCCTGCCAGCCAGCCAGAATTGTTTCTCTTGACTTAGGACATAGATTATAAAACATTCTGATAGGGTGTTGCACAAATATTGCACATGGGTTATTATCGAGGTTTTCTGATACTTCCTTGACCACTTGTGGCCACATCCACCTCAAAGCCACTAAACTCAGGGTCAAAATCACTTTCCTCTTAAAATGGGAGTGTTAATACTACATGACATCAGTGAATCCCAGGTGTTTGCTGCGCTGTTTGCTCTAATACCGCGCACACTGAGTGTTAGGACCCATTCTATGCTGACAAGGCATCTCAGGCCAATTGTTTTGAAGGCAGGTATATATACTCAATAATTCTAGCAGCTTCAAATCAAGTGGGAGAAAGCTGGTAGGCCCACATGTGAGAGAATGGGTCTGTGTGGTCAGTGTGCACCACATAAAAAAAATCCTGCAGCACACATTGCGTAATGAGAAAAAAAAACTCTGATCGTTTTTTTGGAATAAAACGCCGACTTTGAGGTGTATTTTCGTATAGTATTTATCGTTGTATTCGCGTTTTCATGGTCTTAGGTGATAAAATGGAAAACATATTACAGAAATAGAGATGATTTTCCTTACTTTTATGATGAAAACGACCTTGAAACTGAGCTCAAAGTAGCGGAAATGTTCGATTTTTACCAATGTTCAAGAGTAAATAAATCACACCACACGTCCAATACACGTCAACTGGGGAGTCTAATATTCTTCCACTAGTGCACTGATATTATTTATACCATTTTTACAATAATGCAGTCGTCTGCATAACAGTAAATTTTGTATTTTTTTGTATGAATAAAAAATCAAAATAGAAAGCAATAATAATATAAGAGGGGCCTAGAGATGTGACTAATGAACAGAGCATATGTTATTTTAGTGCCACGAATGTCTAACTTGTTTATTCTGGACCCTATTTTGAAATTGGCATCTTTTTTATTTTTCGTGAAATTGGCCAAATTGCCAATTTCTGACCACCATATTGGGTAGTCCAAATTAGTAAATGGGAGGTTTCTTGTACTCAGCTGATAGATAAAATGGAGTTCTAAAGAAATAGCTATGAGTTTGGTCAACTGGAACAATGGAATTGGCTGAAAATTGGGCTCAAAGTCGGCGAAATCGCCGATACGCATATGTCGCCGAGACCGCTAACTTTGCGGGAGCATAATTCCACGAGTTTTCGACCAAATTTCGAACTTTTGGTGTCATTACCATCGGGAAAAGATTCTCTATCATTTCATAAGAAAAAATAATTATTTTTTTTTTCAAAAATTGAGCGACATAGAATGACAGTTTCAGAGAGGGGCCTGAAACAGTCAAAGGGTTAAAATGGGAGTGTTAATACTACATGACATCAGTGAATCCCAGGTGTTTGCTGCGCTGTTTGCTCTAATACCGCGCACACTGAGTGTTAGGACCCATTCTATGCTGACAAGGCATCTCAGGCCAATTGTGCCAAATTTGAAGGCAGGAAAAATAAAACGTATATATACATTTGGGGCATTAGCGGTAAAAACGTATATATACATTTGGACCGTTTACGGGTTAACTGAATCAGAGTGTTATTTATTCCACCAGCCACAATAATGTTTTGCTATGAATTGTGTTTGTAAATGATACAAAATCCTAAACTAAATAATAAATCAAAATAACTATAAATCCCTACAAGACTACTGTTAATTTGGGCAAACAGTAACAGAAATGTTTAATGAAATTTACTGTTGACAAGTGTCAACTATTGGAAGTGAGAGAAAGCAAAATAGAACACATGAGCACCGATTCATACAATATTGATAACATTAGAAAAATAGCACTGGAATCAATTATTAATAACATATTATCAACATTTCATATAAATGTAAAAGGCTCGAGCTATACTAACGTCAAAATAGCCTTTGGATATATGGATAGCAACAAGTTAAAAATTATATTCACGTAATATATTAAACCTAACTTGGAATATAATTTAGTTACAGTATGATCTCCAACCCCTAAAAAAAAGGGTACATAAAATAAAGTTGAGAGGTGTTACAAAATGGATCCCACAAAAAATTATGAAATACAAAATTACAGTGGTCCCTCCCATTTCATCGATCTCCGTTATCGCTGATTTTCGTTTTCGCCAAGTTTTCCTGTCAAAATATTGGTTCCATTTTCATCGATGGTACGGAACCTGTCCAGTGCCCAGCGCGTACACAAAGCTGCCTCCCAAACGCATTCTCAGGTAGTGTCGCGTTGTTTCTCGGTGAGTGAATGTATCCTGCGAGGTCATACGAAACCTTTTGCAATAATCCATTGTTTTTGGCACTTGTTTATTGTGTGTGACTGCTAAATAAGCCACCATGGCCCCAAAGAAAGCTCCAAGTGCCAGTCCTTTGGTAAAGAAACTGAGAAACACCATAGAAATGAAAACAGAAATCGCTCAAAAATATGACAGTGGCATACGCATTGCCGAACTCGGCAGGATGTACAGGTAGGTGCCATTAACCATCAGCTCCACTGTGGAGAAGAGAAATGAAATCATGGAAGCTGATGTTGCGAAAGGGGTGAATGCGATAACGAAACAGAGATCCCAAACAACTAATGATGTGGAGAAACTGTTGCTGGTGTGGATCAAAGTTAGCGGGAGATAGTGTTGTGCAGTCAATTATTTCTGAAAAGGTAAGGCAGTTGCATGACAATCTCATAAAGAAACTGCCTGGAACGAGTGCTGATGTTGGTGAATTTAAGGCCAGCAAAGGCTGGTTCTAAAAATTCAAGAAGCAAGGTGGCATACACAGTGTTGTAAGGCATGGTGAGGCTGCAAGTTCAGACAAACTTGCGGCTGAAAAATTCGTACGCGAATTCAAAGACTGTGTAGAGGCTGAAAATTTCAAACCCCCACAAGTGTTCAATTGTGATGAAACAGGCCTGTTTTGGAAGAAAATGCCAAAGAGGACCTACATCACGCAGGAGGAAACAGCACTGCCAGGACACAAGCCTATGAAAGACAGGCTAACTCTCTCGTTGTGTGGTAATGCTCGTGGGGATTTCAAAGTGAAGCATTTACTGGTGTATCACTCTGAAAATCCAAGAAAGTTCAAGAAAAACAGTGTCATCAAGAGTAATTTGTGTGTGATGTGTAAGGCTAATAGTAGGGCATGGGTCACAAGGAAAATTTTCCTGGAATGGTTCAATGAAGTGTTTGGCCCGAGTGAGAAGAAATACCTACTGGATAATAAATTGCCACTCCAGTGCCTCCTGTTAATGGGCAATGCTCCTGCTCATCCTCCAGACTTGGAAGACCAACTGTCTAAGTTTTGTAACAGTGAAGTTCTTGCCTCCTAACACCACCTTATTGAGGAATGATGGTTCTACAAACACCCAGGAGGGATTTGCGATATTGTTTACATCTTTGTTTTTAATGATTTTTTCCACATCTACTGACATTATCATTGAAATGGCTTGGTTTAACAATAATCTAGCCTTTATCTTTCATCTGATGTTAACTAGAGCATTGTACATCTTCCCAATTTAGTAGAAAAAGGAAAGTTTTATGATTCATAGAACTGTGCATAATTTTTTTTTCTATCTAACCTGAAGGCTAACAGTCAAAACAAACAGTCTATATGATTGTAGATGAATGGTTCACAGAACCGACATGTTGATAAATTAGACACATGTGCAACTCTTGGGTATCTTTATTAAGGAAACGTTTCGCCACACAGTGGCTTCATCAGTCCATACACAGGAGAAACTTGAAGAACAGGAGGAGAATGAGGTAATCAGTCCCTCAACCTTGAGTCTATGTGGTCAGTCCATCAATCTTGAATAGGATGCGGCATATGAGCGGAGAAGCAGCTTATAAACCGTAGGCAGGAGAGGTGCAGCAGTCGGTGTCACATTTGCCCAATAATGTGCAACTCGTGTCCAAACATATATATACCAAGGGTTACACAAGCGAAGAATTCCCAAGTATTAAGATCCCAAGAAGTTGCAGTGTCTGACAGGATTGTAGATGAATGGTTCACAGAACCGACATGTTGATAAATTAGACACATGTGCAACTCTTGGGTATTTTTATTAACCCTTAAATGGTCCAAACATATATATACGTTCACGCGTAGCGCCCCAAACGTATATATACGTTTTATTTTTCATTCGTTCAAAATTAGCGCGATAGGCCTGAGTCGCCTAGACATGAGAGAATGGGTGTGCGCACTCAGTGTGCGCAGTAAACAAAAAATCTGGGACACCTGGGTACCACATGGTAGGACCAGTTACATTCAGCTCCATCCTGGGTCAACATCATGGCATATCCTCGTGATTCACTCACGCCTCGTCGTATTAACACTCTACTATTCGAGGAAAGTGATAGAGATCGTGAGTTTAGTGGATTTGACACCAATGGGGCCAGTAATATTCAAGGAATTAGTGAAAATATCGACGATTACCCAGATGACCCCCAGCCCATCACCTCTGGGGTAGCGACACCTGTCCTAGGGCCAAGCACCTCTGGGGTAGCCAGTGTGGCCACATCAGACCCTAGGCCAAGCACTTCTGGGGTGGCCAGTGTGGCCACAGAAGACCCTGGGCCAAGCACCTCTAGAGTGGCAAGTGTTACCCATGGGCAACTTCGCAAAAGGAAACTATCATTTTCCCGGTTTTAGTAGTGATAGTGAAAGTGATGTAAGTGATGATGAGATTGATTTTATGCCAATTGAGGATTCGTCTAGTGATAGTGACGTTCATTATTCACCAGTGAAACGTACTTTTAGGCGTCGTTATCTATGTTCAGGCAGTGTGCCATATGCAATCCCCAAGGGTCGTGGCAGGTCACGGTCCAAAACCCCGGCCACTGATAGTGAAAGTGATCACGAAGGGGAGTATGTGGGGATAGAGGAAGTAGTGGTGGGTGGCATGGTGCCTGGACCACATGGCGCAGTGGGTGGACAGACAAAGGACCGCCTGGCACCCCCTCAACCATGTGCTGCCTCCACTCCTCTCCCTCCTCCTCCTGCCCCCCCTCGCCCCATGCCACAGGTCCACCCTGCACCATGTGATCATGAGTGGAACTGGACACAAAGTATATTCGTGCCACAGCCTTGTGATTTTGATGCTAGTGGAAGTGGTATCCAGCCAGAATGTCCCATAACGAATGAGTCTACAGAGTTAGACTATTTCCAGTTGTACTTTGACGAGCCTATAATGAACTTGATAGTGACTCAGACAAACATTTATTACCAATATGTCATGAACAACACAACAGAGGTTGGAGAATCATCACGGCTGCACAGGTGGAAAGACACAACAGTGGCTGAAATGTATTTATTCCTTGCCACTGTCATGCTTATGCCACATATCTATAAGAACAATATACGTAATTACTGGTCTACAGACCACTTCATCAGTACTCCAGTTTTCCGTGACCTTCTTCCCTGCAACAGATTTACTCTGTTGCTACGAATGTTGCACCTCGCAGACAGAAATACGCCAGACAGAAATGACCTTCTATACAAAATCCGGAAAGTGTTAATGTATTTGAAGCAGAAATTCAGTGCATACTTTTATCCCTTCAAGAACATTGTTGTTGATGAGTCCTTGATTCTGTTCAAGGGAAGCCTGTCATTCAAGCAATATATACCAAGCAAACGCAATCGCTTTGGTATAAAACTTTTTGTTATGTGTAACTGTGAGAGTGGTCTTGTGTTGGATGTAATTGTATACACAGGGAAAAACACACTCAATGATGACAGAAGGATGTTGGGCATTTCCGGTGATGTTGTTCACAGGATGATGGAACCATACCTTGGCAAGGGCCATACATTGTACACAGACAACTGGTATACAAGCCCTATGCTTGCTGATTTCCTACGTGTGAACAATACTGATATATGTGGAACAGTGAGAAGGAATAGGAAACATATGCCAAGGTTCACTGGAGGCAGTGTTGAAGGTGAAGTGCAAGCGTTTCATGCTAATGACATCATGGCACTGACGTGGCATGACAAACGAGACATGACACTGCTATCAACCATCCACAGAAATGAGATGGTACAAACAGACAGACTGAGCAAGTTCAACAACGAACCTATTGTGAAGCCACTTGCTGTCGTGGACTATACAAACAACATGCGACTAGTTGACAAGTGTGACATGATGATAGGGTTTGTTGACTGTGTGCGTAGGAGTCGCAAGTGGTATATAAAACTGTTTTTTCACCTTGTAGACATTGCAGTGCTCAATGCATTCAATATGTACGAAGTAAAGACTGGAAAACGACAACGTTTTGCAGACTTCTCTCTGAATCTCGTCAAACAGATAGCAAGAAAGTATGGTACCACACCTGTACCTTCCCCTCAACAGTGACCTGTCACACCACAATCTGTCCCCAACCACAGCCAGTGGGGGAAGTGCCAGACCGAATCACTCCTAAATGTCACTATCTGGTACCAATACCACCTACCCAAAAGAAGAAGAATGCCCAGAAAAAGTGTATTGTGTGTGCTACCACCAAAAAACGACCCCAACAGCAGAAGGACACGATTCATGTGTCACCAGTGTGGGGTGGCACTCTGTATGAATCCATGCTTCATGAAGTATCATACAATTGTGGAGTTCTAGAAACATAAGTGGGGCATGTAAATACTTGTATATAGTTGTAGATAATAATGTGTGATTCAGCCAGGTGTGCAAAATCACCTGTCAGTGTGTACATGTGTGTTTATGACAATATGATAAAAATTTTGTATGTAATATTGGTGTATAAACAAAAATTGGCATTGATATCAAATGACTTACTATGAAACATAATTATCATATCATGAAAACCAAGAAAATGAAAAAAAAAAAATGGAAGAAAACGGTAAATATGTTGAATTTCTGCAAGCAGCAGTGCTCCATGTTGCCGTCAGGTGATCGCCAAGTGCCAACTTCGCGGCCTCATACCTCGGTAAGTACTGACCCTAAATTTTTTTTTATGCTAAAACACTTAAAAAATGTGCTCTTTTTTCTATAAAAAAAAAATTCAAAATATTCGGGGTGCTGCGCGAGTGAACGTATATATACGTTTGGACCATTTAAGGGTTAAGGAAACATTTCACCACACAGTGGCTTCATCAGTCCATACACAGGAGAAACTTGAAGAACAGGAGGAGAATGAGGTAATCAGTCCCTCAACCTTGAGTCGATGAAGCCACTGTGTGGTGAAACGTTTCCTTAATAAAGATACCCAAGAGTTGCACATGTGTCTAATTTATCAACATGTCGGTTCTGTGAACCATTTATCTACAATCCTGTCAGACACTGCAACTTCTTGGGATCTTAATACTTGGGAATTCTTCGCTTGCCTAACCCTTGGGCACGACCTACTTCCACATTGGGCAAATGTGACACCGACTGCTGCACCTCTCCTGCCTACGGTTTATAAGCTGCTTCTCTGCTCATATGCCGCATCCTATTCAAGATTGATGGACTGACCACATCGACTCAAGGTTGAGGGACTGATTACCTCATTCTTCTCCTGTTCTTCAAGTTTCTCCTGTGTATGGACTGATGAAGCCACTGTGTGGCAAAACGCTTCCTTAATAAAGATATACAAGAGTTGCACATGTGTCTAATTTATCAACAGTCTATATGATTTTTTATGCTGCATAATCCACTGTCAAAATCTCATTGAAATCTGACAAAAAAAAAAGTGGTGATTTTGCTCGCCCCCTCCTTAAAATTGCATTTAAGTACTCTCATAAGAGGGAGAACAAGAGGCCACAATTACACTTTAAGAAAACCAGGCTTCAAGGATGTTAAGAGTTCAGTATTTCTTCATAAGTTGAATGTTAGATGACTACAATGGAATCCAAGAGAATGTATTATAATCACTGGAACATTAAAACACTAAATTAACTAAAAATAGAAGATGGAACACTACAAACAGTTCAGATAATAGAACAAAAATATAATAAAAAAGATCACATAATCAACTAAGCTATAATACCTGCACGGTTCCATTCCTAAGCATGAGCTGAAGCTTCAGTATGTCATCTTGGAGTTTCTGGATCTTGCAAACCTGTGCATCAGATAGTCCCTCGCTGTCACACTCCAACACCAGCCCAGGACCATTCTGCGATGCTGAGGGGTTTCCTGATAAAGGTAACTCACATGTTAAACACTGAATGTCCCAATGTATGTAAATGAGATACATACATACTGCTGAAACCCAGTAAGCACTATCTGTTAAAAGCTGAGAAAAAATGGCTCAAAGCTTAAAACCCATAAATTTGTGAACTAATAAACATACAGTATTGTAATTATTCAATAATTTTTGTTGGAAATTTCCTTAGCCACTTTGTCCAAATTTCATGAGTGTATGCTTAAATAGGTGTGCATACACTTAAGTGGTAAAGAGATGTACTTTGTATGAGTATTATGAAAATTTTAAATATCTTTCAGTATTAAAATGGGCAAAAAACAATTATTAATAATGTTTTTCTTGAGTCTCAACATTAACCCTCTCAAGGTCCAGAGGCCAAATTTCAAAGTACGCACCAGGGTCCAAAAATTTTTGTTATTTTTTCTTATGAAATGGTAGAGAATCTTTTTCTGAAGGCAATAAAACAAAAAGTACGAAATTTGATGGAAAACTGACGAAATCATGCTCTCGCGAATTTTGATGTGTCAGCAATACAGTGGAACCCCGGCTAACGATATTTTTTCATTCCAGAAGTATGTTCAGATGCCAGTACTGACTGAATTTGTTCCCATAAGGAATATTGTGAAGTAGATTAGTCCATTTCAGACCCCCAAACATACACGTACAAACGCACTTACATAAATACACTCACATAATTGGTCGCATTGGGAGGTGATCGTTAAGCGGGGGTCCACTGTATTTATGAATCAGCGATTTTGCCGACTTTGACACCCATTTTAGGCCAATTACATTATTCCAGTCGACCACATTCTTTGCTATTTCACTAGTATTACTTCTATTCTATTGATTGAGCAAAAGAAATCGCCAAGTTATCCGTTTCAACTACAAAATAAAGTGATCGGAAATTGGTAATTTGGCCTATTTTACACAAAGTTCAAAATATTCCAATTTCAATATAGGGTCCAGAATAAACAATGCAGGTATTCCTGACACTAAACTAACATTTCCTCTGTTCATTAGTTACGTTTTGAGGCATTACAAATGAATTCCATTTTGATTTTTTATTCACAATGAATTTTTATTCAAACCAAAAAATAGATTATTTACTATTAAGCAATAGTGTAATAATTGTATAAATATCATCACCACATTTGTGAATGTATATTAGACCCACCAGCTGGCGTGTACTAGATGTGTGAGGTCGTTTGTTTACTCTTGAACATCAAAAAAATTTAACATTTACCCTACTTTGAGCTCAGTTTCAAGCCATTTCCAGTGCTAAAACCAATCAAAATCATCTCTATTTCTGTAATATATCTTCCATTCTATCAAATGAGACCAAGAAATCGCAAATGCAACTATAAAAAACACACGAAAAAACACTGCAAAATCGCTGTTTTAATCGAAAATCACGGTCTCAGTTTTTTTCTCCTTATACACTGTGTGCTGCAGGATTTGTTTTATGTGGTGCACACATACCACATAGATATATTTTCTCATATCTAGGCCCAAATTTACCACTCACAGCTTATCAGAGTGAGCTGAGCTCATGGCGTAGATCTACGGTTTGGACCCTGAACGTAAAGTCATAGATCTACGGCATGGACCCTGAAAGGGTTAAATAATGACTAAAACACTTGTAGCAAACTTACATATGCATGCCAAAATGTACACGTTATCTTTTTAACCCTTAAACTGTCCAAACAGATCTACGTTCACATGCGTACTGCTCCAAAAGTAGATCTACGTTTTTTTACATACACCTACCATCCGACTTACGACCTGCTCGACTTACGACCACTCAACTTACGACCATGTTTTTATGCTAAATTTCTGGGAAATAAACAACTATTTGTGTTGTACACAGTGTTTATCCTAAACCTTACAGTATAAAATACAGTACTAACAGCATAAAAAGTAAAGTAAAACATGAAATACCAAAACAAAACAATAAAATAAAGTCATTACAAAAATGTTTTGTTGATATTCAGTAGTAAAGTTCGACTTACGACCATTTTGACTTACGACCGGTTTCTCGGAACCGAACTCGGTCGTAAGTCGGATGGTAGGTGTATTTTCAAATACTGTATAACAAAAAAAATGTAGATCAAAGCTTTTTTTAAACACTTTCAAATGTAAAAAAAAGAAAAAGAAGCTCTACATTTTTTTACATACTTTCAAATGTTGAAAAATCATAGATCTACGTTTGGACAGTTTAAGGGTTAACTAAAACTATAATGAACAGTACTAATAATTATAATGGCAGTTTTAACACTCACTATATCATATTCTATTAACATCTCTTCCTGCAACTGTGCCACATCTTTAGCTTTGCTTGCCTCCTCACCATATGTGCTCATTTGAGCCTTTGGATGAATCACATGTACTACATAGAGTAAAACCAGTATTAAATTCTGAAGAAACTTTATTTCTCACAACTAAGCTCACAGAATTTATTACTGATAACCAGTGCAATATTATATTGTCAAACTTGTGCCATAATAAGAGTTAGCATAATCCCTGCATTTTATAATTACTGTACTTATTTTAATCTACTATTATAAACTACGTATTAGTTTTGTTTCTTATTTTTCTTTTATAACTACCATTACCTGCAGACTTTTAACTTAACTCTTTCAGGGTCGAGAGGTCCTCTCCTAAACTTGTTCTCAGGGTCGAAAATTTTTCGGAAAAAAAAAAAATTTCTGATGAAATGATAATCTTTTCCTGATCATAACGACACCAAAGGTATGAAACTTGATGGAAAACTTACGGAATTATGCCCTTACAAAGTTAGCGGTCTCGATGATGTTTACGCATCGGCGATTTCGCCCACCTTGAGCTCTATTTTCGGCCAATTCCAGTGTACCAGTCGACAAAAATCATAACTATTTTGCTAGAACTCCATTTTTTCTATCGAGTGAGTACAAGCAACCATCCATTTACCTATTTCAACTATCCAATAAAGTGGTCAGAAATTGGCAATTTTGCCAATTCCACACAAATTTCAAAAGATGCCAATTTCCAAATAGGGTCCAGAATAAACAAGACAGACATTCCTGGCACTAAAATAACATTTCCTCTGTTCATCAGTCACGTCCCCAGGCCCCTCTTACATTTCTTTTGCTTTCCACTTCAAATTTTTATTCTCACAATAGATTTACTGTTATGCAGACTACTGCATTACTGTAGAAATGGTATAAATAATATCGGCGCACTTGTGAAAGAATATTAGACTCACCAGTTGACATGTATTGGACGCGTGGCATTTGTTTACTTTTGAGCTTTGGCAAAAATCAAACATTTCTGCTACTTTGAGCTCAATTTCTAGGTACTTTTCATTGTCAAACCAATCAAAATAATTTCAATTTCTGTAGTATGTCTTCCATTCTATAAAATGAGACCAGAAAAACTAGAATACAGCCATAAATACCATACGAAAATACAGAGCAAATTCGCTGTTTTAACCCTTTCAGGGTCCGTCCCGTAGATCTACGGCTTTACGTTCAGGGTCCAAACCGTAGATCTACGCCATGAGCTCAGCTCACTCTGATAAACTGTGAGTGGTACATTTGGGCCTAGATATGAGAGAATACATCTATGTGGTATGTGTGCACCACATAAAACAGATCCTGCAGCACAGTGTGTATAATGAGAGAAAAAAAATGAAATCATGATTTTTCGATTAAAACAGCAACTTTGCAGTGTTTTTTCGTATGTTTTTTATGGTTGTATTTGCGATTTCTTGGTCTCATTTGATAGAATGGAAGACATATTACAGAAATAGAGATGATTTTGATTGGTTTTAGCATTGGAAATGGCTTGAAACTGAGCTCAAAGTAGCGGAAATGTTAAATTTTTGCCGATATTCAAGAGTAAACAAACGACCTCACACGTCTAAGTGCCAGGAATGCCTACATTGTTCATTCTGGACCCAATTTTGAAATTGGAATATTTTGACCTTTGTGTTAAATTGGCCAAATTAACAATTTCCGATCACTTTATTTTGTAGTTGAAACAGTTGACTTGGCGATTTCTTGTGCTCAATCGATAGAATAGAAGTAATACTAGTGAAATAGCTAAGAATTTGGTTGATTGGAATAATGTAATTGGCCTAAAATGGGAGTCAAAGTCGGCAAAATCGCCGATTCGTAAATATCGCTGACACATCAAAATTTGCGAGAGCATAATTTCGTCAATTTTCCACCAAATTTCGTACTTTTTGTTTTATTACCTTCACAAAAAGATTCTCTACGATTTCATAAGAAAAAATAACAAATTTTTTTTTGAAAATTCTTGGACACTGGTGCGTGACTCCAGATTTGGGCCTTGGACCCTGAAAGGGTTAAGCCAAAAACATGGTCAAAGTTTTTTTTTCTCTCATTACGTGCTGTGTGCTGCAGGATTTTTTTATACTGTGCACACTGACCACATAGACCCATTCTTTCATATGTAGGCCTACTGCTTTCTCTCGCTAGATTTGAAGGCACTAGAATTTAGGCGTACTAGTACGTCAATAACCCTGGTGCGTAAGACGTACTAATACGTTGGAAACCCTGATAGGGTTAATTATCACTTCCAATGCGAAGCAATTTTATTGTGTTCAGTAAACTTCTATTCTAAATCTACAACTTTTGTCAAACTCTAAAACTATAACCGTTCAATATTAAATCATCAAATCTGTGCCATATGAAGAGTAAACTGTATCTCTGTATTTTTTAAAACTACTTGGAACAATCCATTAGCTATTAAGATAAATTAGTTTAGTATCATAATTATTAAGTTTAACATAATACAGTGGACCCCCGGTTAACGATATTTTTTCACTCCATAAGTATGTTCAGGTGCCAGTACTGACCGAATTTATTCCCATAAGGAATATTGTGAAGTAGATTAGTCCATTTCAGACCCCCAAACATACACGTACAAACGCACTTATATAAATACACTTACATAATTGGTCGCATTCGGAGGTAATCGTTATGCGGGGGTCCACTGTACTGTAATTTATTCAAAAGTCTAGTTGTAGAGTCACTCTCAAACTTATAATTACAAGCATTGATCCTGATATCAACCTTTTATTAACTAAATTACACGACTCAAGAAATCGTAATGACACGATTGCAAACAAACCATACCCCCAGCCGGGATTGAACCCGCGGTCATAGAGTCTCAAAACTCCAGCCCGTCGCATTAGCCAGTAGTGGCTAACGCGACAGGCTGGAGTTTTGAGACTCTATGACCGTGGGTTCAATCCCGGCCGGGGGTATGGTTTAAATTACACGAATCGAACAGCAACTGTAATTATTTTACAGCAGACCAAGCAAAGACATTACTCAGAGCCAACAATAACATAACAACAGGTACCATCCGACTTACGACCGAGCTTGGTTCCGACCAACCGGTCCTAAGTCGAAATGGACGTAAGTCGAACCTTACTACTGCATATCAACATCACATTTTTGTAATGGCTTTATTTTATTGTTTTATTTTGGTATTTCATTTTTTACTTTACTTTTTATGCTGTTAGTACTGCATTTTATACTGTAAGGTTTAGGATAAACACTGTGTACAACACAAACACTTGTTTATTTCCCAAAAATTTGACATAAAAAACAAGGTCGTAAGTTGAGTGGTTGTATGTTGAGCAGGTCATAAGTCAGATGGCAGGTGTTTCTTTAATTACAATGTCAGATGTTTGAGCAAACATTAAGATGACCTCACAGCATTACTCAATTCCCTGCATACCAGTATGTCAATCATCACACTCACAGAAACCTGGCTAAAGCCTAGTACTATAGATGTCTATGCCATTCCTGGTTACACAGCCATACACAACTGTAGGACAGACCAGCAAGGGGGTGAAACAGCTCTAGTATACTACTCGGATAAACTTGAATGTATCAATAATTCTTGCACAAGGGATGAACATGGAGAATATATTATAGCTAAATTTAAATCAAAAGACCTGCAAAAACCCCTCACAGTGATAAACATCTGCAGAGTACCACAGTGACATTATAATAAGATGGTAAACAACAAATATTAATAACAGATATTAATCAATTGTAAGTTGGAATATTTGGCAACAAAAATAAAAAGAAAAAGTAAAATAAAATAAAACTGTAAAAATAGATATTAAGAGGATTATAAATGGTAAAATAGGGCAACGATATGGTAAATTACAATTATGTAAAAAAAAAAGTAGAGGTAATAATAAAGAGCAATAGTAAAGAGATTTTGTAGTGATTAAAAACAATTAAGGCTATGAGGTAAAGTGGTGACTGTGAAATATAAAAGTAACAAAAGGGTATTAGAATTTAACTCCTTGACTGTCGCAACCCCAAATCCTGAGGTGTCTCCTGGTGTCGCAAAATCCCCCCCCCCCCAAAAAAAAATTCTTGTGAAATGATAGAGAATCTTTTCCTGATTGTAATGACACTAAAAGAACAAAATTTGATGGAAAACTGACGGAATTACAATTTCGCGAGGTTAGCGACCTAGGCGATATTTACAAATCGGCGATTTCATCCACTTTGAGCCCTATTTTTGGCTAATTCCATTATTCCAGTCAACCAAACTCATAGCTATTTCTTTAGAACTCCATTTTTCCTATCGATTGAGTACAAGAAACTGCCCATTTACCGATTTCAACTACTTAATAATGTGGTCAGAAATTTGCAATTTGGCCAATTTCAAGAAAATTAAAAAATATGTCAATTTGAAAATAGGGTCCAGAATGAACAATGCAGACATTCCTGGCTCTAAAATAACATTTTCTTTGTTCATCAGTCACGTCTCCAGGCCCCTCTGATATTACTCTTGTTTTCTATTTTGAATTTTTATTCAAAGAAAAAATAGAAGATTTACTGTTATGCAGACTACTGCAATATTCTAATAATTGTATAAATAATGTCAACCCATTCATGACTGCAGATTAGAATGGCTACCTGGACATTTACTGGAAAATGACATCATTTGTTTACTTTTGAACATTGGCAAAAATCAAACATTTCCCCTACTTTGAGCTTCATTTCCAGGTTCTTTTCATAGTAAAACCAATCAAAATCAAGGGTGACTTTAACCACAAGGAGATCGATTGGGAGAACTTGGAGCCACTTGGGGGCCAAGACGCATGGAGGGCTAATATGTTTTCCATTCTATCAAATGAGACCAAGAAAACGAGAATACAACCATAAATACTATACGAAAATAGACCACAAAGTCGGCATTTTAATTAAAAAGAAAACAGTCGGAGTTTTTTTTCTCATTAAGCACTGCGTGCTGCAGGATTTTTTTTTATATGGTGCACACTGACCACACAGATCCATTCTCTCACATGTGGGCCTACCAGCTTTCTCCTGCTTGATTTGAAGCTACTAGAATTTATGAGTATATATACGTCGAACACGGTGGCTCGTAAGACGTACATATACGACCGAAACAGCCAAAGGGTTAAAATATTTATAGTCTTAATATAGGAAGAGAGGTGTGTTTTATTTGTAGGAAGTCAGGCTTGTGAAGTATGGCATCCAGCCAGGGCAGCCCTCCCTGCCCCACCCCACCCACACAATGTAAACAAACCAGGCAAACGCGTCTGGTTTTTGTTCATATACTTTTTGTATTATACCATATTGCAAACACTTCACATTGTGTACAAGTTGTCTCCACATTGATACAGTAGAATAAATAAAGAGAAACACTCCCATTCCCATGTAACACCATTTTTAGAAGAAATGATGCTCTGAGTGAAGGCATATGGAAATAAGTCACTTTGTCTGACTTATTTAGGTTCTCCTAGATTCTCTACACATATGCTGCTATGCATGATAATTTATGTAACTGCATTTATGTATACTTGAATAAACTTACTTACATATGAAAGGAATAATTTTCTAGTTACCCCCAGTAATATTAAAGTGTACACATTTTTTCTGATGCTGGACTACAAGTCGCCTGGCTATCACAAATCCTACAAGTATTTATCATGTTTATATGTTAGGCAGTGTGTTTATTATATAATTTTGAAAAATATATCATAGATGGATGAATGGAAATGTCTATATTAACGTAATATACAACATTTAATGCACGCAAGAGATAATGTATTATTATTAACCCTTAAACTGTCCAAACGCAGATCTACATTCACGTGCATAGTGCTCCGAACATAGAACTACGTTTTATTTTATATGCTTTCAAATGTAAAAGAAAACATAGATCTACATTCGGAGTGCTACGCACGTGAATGTAGATCTACGGTTGGACAGTTTAAGGGTTACTATGGCATCAAGAGTAAAGACTAAGTGATTTTAACGTGTACCTGCACGCCAGCACAGTGTGTAAGCATATTTAGGTACAGGTACACATAAGTATAATTATCAGAGTGCATATAAAATATGCAATAATTTTAAAATACAGTGGACCCCCGCATAGCGAACGCCTTGCATAGCGAACAATCCGCATAGCGAACGCTTTGTTCGCTGAAATTTTGCCCCGCATAGTAGACAAAAACCCGCTCAGCGAACTTCGTCCGAGATGCGTCCAATGTGGGCCCTCAGCCAGCCTCACATGTGCCGCCCGTCCCATTGTTTACCAGCTAGCCTCCGCGGTAACATTCAAGCATACACTCGGAATATTTCGTATTATTACAGTGTTTTCGGTGCTGTTTCTGGAAAATAAGTGACCATGGGCCCCAAGAAAGCTTCTAGTGCCAACCCTGTGGTAAAAAGGGTGAGAATTAGTATGGAAATTAAGAAAGATTTTGAAGGGTTTGGGGCTAACCCTGAGAAGCCTATGCCAGTTGTGGAATCCATTGTGCCTACTTCAAAAATTAAGGAAATGTGTGCACAGTGGGTTGAACTGCAAACCTTTATGGATGAAAATCACCCTGACACAGCTGTTGCAAGCCGTGCTGGTGACTATTTCAATGACAATGTTATGGCCCATTTTAGGAAAGTCTTGAAGGAACGGGAGGTACAGAGCTCTATGGACAGATTTGTTGTGCGACAGAGGTCCAGTGACTCTCAAGCTGGTCCTAGTGGCATTAAAAGAAGAAGGGAAGTAACCCCAGAAAAGGACTTGCTACCTCAAGTCCTAATGGAAGGGGATTCCCCTTCTAAACAGTAAGAAGATAATGCTCTCCCCTCCTCCCATCCCATCAATCATCACCAGATCTTCAATAAAAGTAAGTGTCATGTAATTGTGCATGCCTTTTTCAGTTTGTGTGTACTAAAATTAACATTTTTTTGTGGTAAAAAAAAATTTTTTTCATACTTTTGGGTGTCTTGCACGGATTAATTTTATTTCCATTATTTCTTATGGGGAAAATTAATTCGCATAGCGAACATTTCGCATAACGACCAGCCCTCTTGCACGGATTAAGTTCGCTATGCGGGGGTCCACTGTACTTGAAATTTTGGAAAGTTTCCAGATAGTATAATGGAGAGATGTGCTCACGGAGAATGTAAACAAACCGGGTGGGGCGCGCCGTATTAGAAAAACAGGGAGCCGTATAGCAAGTTTTGGTCATAATTTGAAATCGCCGTATGAGCGGAACATCGTAAAGCAAAATGCCGTAAAGCGGGGCCTTACTGTACTTATGTTTATGTGAAGGTGGTCCTTGATAAGCTGTAGGGTGGTCTCCATGCACGTTTCTTGGGTGACTGTAGGTGGGAGATGGTGGCTATTGACTACAACAGTGTCAGATAGCTGTTCTTGATCATTATGGTCTTGAAAGTTGTTGATGACATCGGCGAGTAGGAGATTCACTCGTGATCTTCCTTATGTGAAGTTGGAATTTAGTTTAGTGACTTGCTCCAAAAGGCAATTGATGGTGTGCTCAATTTCAGTGTGGCTGTTATTTTGCTGGTCTATTGCATGAATTTTGTCTTCTAGGGTTGTGATTCTGTCAAGGAATTGATCATTGGCGGTTTTCAGTTGGTGTACTTCCTGGGTGAGTATGCTGTTTGTTGTTCTTAATTCCTGCATTTCTCGAGGTAATGTGGCAATTTTTTTTGTTCCTGTGTCTTCATGTATTTAGCCATCTCTGGGTCTTGTAGCTCTAGTTTGTCGAATCCCTGAAAGGAGTTCGCCTCTTTGCTTGGGGTGGGGGCCATGTTTGTTGATATTCAGTGAGTGTTGTGGGTGCAGCAGTGGGTGGTGTGGGTTGTGTCCTTCTTGCTGGGAGGAGGAGATGCTGTGCTGGTGTGAATCCTGGCTTGTTTACTGGATTTTCTTCTGTTGTACTGGCCCTTGGCTATTGACAATGGGTTCAGGTGGTTTGTTGAGTATGGGTAGTGGGCAGATGTTGAGATTAACTTCGCTTTGCAGTGGGGTAAATGGTGGGGTGACAACAAACCTTCTTGGTTGGTTCTATTATGTGAATTTCAGTGGTTTAGGTGATTTCTGGAGCTGATTTATAATATGGGCCTCCACTTCATTAGTGTTAAGTGCATCTTTGCTAGGCCATAACAGGGTTGATAGCATCCTCTGGTGATTGTAAAACAGAGGAGCAAAGACTTTGCTGCTGCTGCTACTAGCTATGACTGAAAACCAGTTACATGTACTGATTTTGCAAATTAAATTTCATTAAATAACTTTTATTCATTTCACATAATTCACTTATTCTCCAAATACTAGTACAGTATAGTTTCACTTTGGTTTATTTGTCAACTGATAACCTTATTATGAAGTAAAGTGATACTGAGAAGTATTGAGCACTGTTTTGTTTAGTTAAGAAAGGTATACATTACTTTTTATTCTCTCGTAAACAGTCTTACTGTTATTAACTCTTCAATTTTATTATTTGTTTAATATAGATCTGTATACTTTTTTTCTGTCTATATTAAACAGTTTTTATTTTTTAATAAGTTACTTCAAGTTCCCTTTGTCTAGTATAGTGCCATGTCCATTTTTTTTTTTACTGTATTAACAGTTTATGTTAGCATTTGTGAAATATTAGATGCTCAATCAGGTACTAAAGGGATATCTAATTTAATCGAGTGTATTATACCTAACAAATCATTAATTTTTTGCTTTAAATATAGTCTCAATCCATATAATCATCCTTGTTTGTTAGTAGTTATAACTTTCATTTCAATAACTACAACAGCTTTATTTACCTGTTACAGCATACTTTGCATAGCACAGTTTTGAACAATATAGATTTTGATATAATATGGAATATAAATTTAATAACAAATTTTATATAACTGCATTATGCACTGATGATGGACTGACGCTATGTACCTGACTAGCACAATGTGAACAACAGTATTGCTCCAGACTCTGAGCAGTGAAGTTGTGGGATCTTGTAGAGTACAAATGTATACACATTTTTTCTTTATTGTATAAAGCACTAGTACCCCTTTTATATGCAAATATGAGTGGAAAAAAGAAATGCAATGATGCTGAACGATCTAGCAACAGTAAATGGATAACATTTGATGAAAAACTAGAAATTATTGTAGCCCAAAAACAACCATTAATTTTGTTTAATAATGACCCCAAGGTGCTAAAGTATTGATGTGCCAGTTCTTCAGAGCCTAAGAAAAGCAGTGAAGCGCTTCTCATCAGTGAAAAAATGCTAATTTTTGACTTATTTTGTGTAATTTATCAAACTTTATCATAGGTATGTATGTAAACGAAAAACAACATATATAGCCTCTTCTCACTCAGCAACGTAATCATTTACCAATGACTCGGACTTATGACAGGCTCTCTGGCCAGTATTCATACCTAAATAATGTATATTAGAGCTGATTTCCTCTATTCTGTTTATTACAATATACAGTACACTACTGTATAAACATTTAAAAATATACCAGAAATGTTATACAGTGGACTCTCAGTTAACGACGTCATTGAATAACGTAAAAATCGGATAATGACATGTTTTTGCATCAAAATATTGGCTCAGTTAACGACAAAGAACTCTGTTGAAGTCATTCGTCCCGAACGTGTGTGCGGCCTGAGCGGCCCGGCCACTCCATGTACAGCCAGTGTGCCATTGCTTACAAGCCAGTGAGGACGATTCCACACGAACATGCAATACATTTTGTATTGTTCCATTGTTTTTAGTGCTTGTAACTGCTAAATAAGCCACCATGGGCCCAAAGAAAGCTTCTAGTGCCAGACCTTTGGTAAAGGATGTCAGAAACACAATTCAAGAAAAAGTTTGTAGAAAAATATGAAAGTGGTGGTGGTAGAGGGTGGTAGTGATGGTGGTAGAGGGTGGTAGTGATGGTGGTAGAGGGTGGTAGTGATGGTGGTAGAGGGTGGGAGTAGTTGTGATGGTGGCAGAGGGTGGTAGTGATGGTGGTAGTCATAGTGGTAGAGGGTGGTAGTGATGGTGGTAGAGGGTGGTAGTGATGGTGGTAGAGAGTGGTAGTGATGGTGTAGAGGGTGGTAGTGATGGTGGTAGAGTGGTAGTGATGGTGGCAGAGGGTGGTAGTGATGGTGGTAGAGGGTGGTAGTGATGGTGGTAGAGGGTGGTAGTAGTTGTGATGGTGGCAGAGGGTGGTAGTGGTTGTGATGGTGGTAGAGGGTGGTAGTGATGGTGGTAGAGGGTGGTAGTGATGGTGGTAGAGGGTGGTAGTGATGGTGGTAGAGGGTGGTAGTGATGGTGGTTGAGGGTGGTAGTGATGGTGGTAGAGAGTGGTAGTGATGGTGGTAGAGGGTGGTAGTGGTTGTGATGGTGGTAGAGGGTGGTAGTGATGGTGGTAGAGGGTGGTAGTGATAGTGATGGTGGTTGAGGGTGGTAGTGGTAGAGGGTGGTAGTGGTAGAGGGTGGTAGTGGTAGAGGGTGGTAGTGGTAGAGGGTGGTAGTGGTAGAGGGTGGTAGAGGGTGGTAGTGATGGTGGTAGAGGGTGGTAGTAGTTGTGATGGTGGCAGAGGGTGGTAGTGGTTGTGATGGTGGTAGAGGGTGGTAGTGATGGTGGTAGAGGGTGGTAGTGATAGTGATGGTGGTTGAGGGTGGTAGTGATGGTGGTAGAGGGTGGTAGTGATGGTGGTAGAGAGTGGTAGTGATGGTGGTAGAGAGTGGTAGTGATGGTGGTAGAGAGTGGTAGTGATGGTGGTAGAGAGTGGTAGTGGTGGTGGTAGAGGGTGGTAGTGATGGTGGTAGAGGGTGGTAGTGATGGTGGTAGAGGGTGGTAGTAGTTGTGATGGTGGCAGAGGGTGGTAGTGGTTGTGATGGTGGTAGAGGGTGGTAGTGATAGTGATGGTGGTTGAGGGTGGTAGTGATGGTGGTAGAGGGTGGTAGTGATGGTGGTAGAGAGTGGTAGTGATGGTGGTAGAGAGTGGTAGTGATGGTGGTAGAGGGTGGTAGTGGTTGTGATGGTGGTAGAGGGTGGTAGTGGTTGTGATGGTGGTAGAGGGTGGTTGTGATGGTGGTAGAGGGTGGTAGTGATGGTGGTAGTGATA
The DNA here is from genome assembly GCF_038502225.1 of Cherax quadricarinatus. NCBI lineage: Eukaryota > Metazoa > Arthropoda > Malacostraca > Decapoda > Parastacidae > Cherax > Cherax quadricarinatus. The sequence goes on along the minus strand of NC_091301.1, from coordinate 37,239,075 downwards.
GTGATGGTGGTTGAGGGTGGTAGTGGTAGAGGGTGGTAGTGGTAGAGGGTGGTAGTGGTAGAGGGTGGTAGTGGTAGAGGGTGGTAGTGGTTGTGATAGTGGTAGAGGATGGTAGTGATCATGGTAGAGGGTGGTAGTGATGGGGTTGAGGGTGGTAGTGGTAGTGATGGTGGTAGTGATGGTGGTAGAGGGGGGTAGTGACGGTGGTAGAGGGGGGTAGTGACGGTGGTAGATGGGGGTAGTGATGGTGGTAGAGGGTGGCAGTGATGGTGGTAGAGGGTGGTAGTGGTTGTGATGGTGGTAGAGGGTGGTAGTGATCATGGTAGAGGGTGGTAGTGATGGGGTAGAGGGTGGTAGTGATGGGGTAGAGGGTGGTAGTGGTTGTGATGGTGGTAGAGGGTGGTAGTGATCATGGTAGAGGGTGGTAGTGATGGGGTAGAGGGTGGTAGTGGTTGTGATGGTGGTAGAGGGTGGTAGTGATCATGGTAGAGGGTGGTAGTGATGGGGTAGAGGGTGGTAGTGGTTGTGATGGTGGTAGAGGGTGGTAGTGATAATGGTAGAGGGTGGTAGTGATGGGGTAGAGGGTGGCAGTGGTTGTGATTGTGGTAGAGGGTGGTAGTGATCATGGAAGAGGGTGGTAGTGATGGGGTAGAGGGTGGTAGTGATCATGGTAGAGGGTGGTAGTGATGGGGTAGAGGGTGGCAGTGGTTGTGATGGTAGAGGGTGGTAGTGATGGGGTAGAGGGTGGCAGTGGTTGTGATGGTAGAGGGTGGTAGTAATGGAGATTTGTGCAATGTAGAGCAAGATGGAAAGATTTGTGGCATTAAAAAACAAAGAAGGGAAGTGACCCTGGATAAGTACCTGGTACCTTAAGTCCTTATGGGAGGAGATTTCCCTTTCAAACAATTGTAAACTCCTCCATCCTCTGCCCTCCTCCCATCTCATCCCTCATCAAATACGTCTTCAATAAAGGTGTCATTTTATTAATTATTACTGTATTTATTCTGCATGTCTCATTGTATATTTCATGTAAAAAAATTATTTTGTTTAATACTTTTGGGTGTCTGGAATGGATTAAATGGATTTCCATTATTTCTTAGGGAGAATATTAATTCGAATAACAACAGAATCGGTTAAAGACAAGCTCTCTGGAACAGATTAATGTTGTTAACTGAGGGTCCACTGTATATGGTGCAAGGGTGACATTAAAACAATACCAAAGATGGTTGACACAAACCTACTACCACTATAGTATGCTCCTCACTTAGCGACGAATTCGTATACCAATGTGGTCTTAGGAACAGAACATAAGAACATAAGAAAGGAGGAACACTGCAGGAGGCCTGCTGGCCCATACTAGGCAGGTCCTTTACAATTCATCCCACTAACAAAACATTTGCCCAACCCAATTTTCAATGCCACCCAAGAAATAAGCTCTGATGTGAAAGTCCCACTCAAATCCAACCCCTCCCACTCATGTACTTATCCAACCTAGATTTGAAACTACCCAAAATCCCAGCCTCAATAACCCAACTAGGTAGACTGTTCCACTCATCAACTACCCTATTTCCAAACCAATACTTTCCTATGTCCTTTCTAAATCTAAACTTATCTAATTTAAATCCATTACTGCGGGTTCTCTCTTGGAGAGACATCCTCAAGACCTTATTAATATCCCCTTTATTAATACCTATCTTCCACTTATACACTTCGATCAGGTCTCCCCTCATTCTTCGTCTAACAAGTGAATGTAACTTAAGAGTCTTCAATCTTTCTTCATAAGGAAGATTTCTAATGCTATGTATTAATTTAGTCATCCTACGCTGAATGTTTTCTAACAAATTTATGTCCATTTTGTAATACGGAGACCAGAACTGAGCTGCATAATCTAGGTGAGGCCTTACTAATGATGTACAAAGCTGCAGTATGACCTCTGGACTTCTGTTGCTTACACTTCTTGATATAAATCCCAGTAATCTATTTGCCTTATTACGTACGCTTAGGCATTGCTGTCTTGGTTTAAGGTTGCTGCTCACCATAACCCCCAAGTCCTTTTTGCAATCTGAATGGCTAAGTTCTACATCATTTAACATATAAGTACTAGGGTTATGGGCACTCCCAAGCTTCAGAACCTTGCATTTATCTACATTGAACTGCATCTGCCACTTTTCTGACCAAGAATAGAGTTTGTTTAAATCCTCCTGAAGTTCCATAACATCTACGTTTGAATCAATTATCCTACCTATCTTTGTGTCATCGGTGAATTTGCTCATATCACTAGTAATTCCCTCATCAAGATCATTGATATATATTATAAACAACAACGGGCCCAAGACTGATCCCTGTGGAACGCCACTTGTTACAGATCCCCACTCGGATTTAACCCCATTTATGGACACTCTCTGCTTCCTGTCAGTGAGCCATGACTCGATCCACGAGAGCACTTTTCCCCCAATGCCATGAGCTGCCACTTTCTTTAACAGTCTATGGTGCGGAACTCTATCAAAAGCCTTACTAAAATCTAAGTAAATAATATCAAATTCTTTATTGTGGTCAACAGCCTCAAAAGCTTTACTGAAGAAAGTTAATAAATTAGTTAGACAAAACCGGCCTCTTGTGAATCCATGCTGAGTATCATTAATCAAGCTATGCTTATCGAGATGGCTTCTTATAATCTCAGCTATAATTGACTCTAGTAATTTGCCTACAATTGAGGTCAGGCTTATTGGGCGGTAATTTGACGGTAACGACTTGTCCCCTGTTTTAAAAATAGGAATTACATTAGCCATCTTCCACATATCAGACACTACGCCTGTTTGAAGAGATAAATTAAAAATATTAGTTAATGGTTCACAGAGTTCCATTTTGCATTCCTTAAGAACCCTTGAAAAAACCTCATCAGGACCCGGCGACTTATTTTGCTTCAGTCTGTCTATCTGCTTCACAACCATCTCACTAGTGACTGTGATGTTACATAATTTATCTTCTTCTAGCCCACTGTAAAAATTAATTACTGGAATATTGTTAGTGTCTTCCTGTGTAAAAACTGAGAGAAAATAATTATTTAAAATCAAGCACATTTCATTCTCTTTGTCAGTAAGGTGCCCATAGTTATTTTTAAGGGGACCTATCTTATCTCAAACTTTTGTTCTATAGACCTGGAAAAAACTTTTTGGGTTAGTTTTAGAATCCCTAGCAACTTTAATTTCACAGTCCCTTTTAGCTTTTCTTATCCCCTTTTTAATGTCCCTCTTAATGTCAATATACTGATTCATAAGATGACCCTCACCTCTTTTGATATGCCTATAAATTCCTTTCTTATGCCCTAGTAGATATTTGAGCCTATTATTCATCCATTTTGGGTCATTTCTATTTGATCTAATTTCTTTATATGGGATAAACGCTCTTTGAGCAGCATGTATAGTGTTTAGAAAACTGTCATATTGATAGCTCTCTTCGTTACCCCAGTCAACAGATGATAAGTGTTCTCTAAGCCCATCGTAATCTGCTAAGCGAAAATCTGGGACTGTTACTGAGTTATCGCTACTATCGTACTTCCATTCAATGCTAAATGTAATTGATTTGTGATCGCTAGCACCCAGTTCCTCTGAAATTTCTAAATTATTAACAAGGGATTCATTGTTTGCCATAACTAAGTCAAGCAGGTTATTTCCCCTTGTAGGTTCTGTCACAAACTGCTTCAAAAAACAATCCTGAAATACTTCTAAGAAGTCGTATGATTCTAAATTCCCAGTCATTAAGTGAGGTGAGGCTGTATAGGGTTCACTACTATCCGTGGATTCAGATATCCACAGTAGGTGTTGGAACGTATCACCTGCGGATACTGAGGAACTACTGTATAAATAATGTCGGTGCATTTGTGAATGCATATTAGATTGAACAGTTAGACACATATTGAGAGAGTGATGTGATTTGTGTATTCTGGAATATTGGCAAAAACTGAATATTTCTGCTCTTTTGAGCTCAATTTCAAGCTACTTCCAGTCTTGAAACCAATCAAAATCAACTCTACTTCTGTAATGTATCTTCCATTCTATCAAATAATACAAGAAACCGAGAATACAACCATAAAGTACACAGCAAAGTCGCTCTTCTAAACCAAACTAACAGTTGCAGTTTTTTCCCCATGATGCACTGAATGGGGCAAGATTTGTTTATATGGCGTACACTTACCACAGTGACCCATTCTCTCATATCTAGGCCCAATTTGCCACTCATTGCTTATCTGAGTGAGCTGAGCTCATCACGTAATTCTACAGCACGGACAGAGACTTTAACCCTTCGAGAGTCCAAGCCGTAGATCTACGTCATGAACTCAGCTCACTCAGAAAAGCGGTGAGAGGTAAATTTCAGCCCAAATATGAGAAAGTGCATCTATGTGGTAAGTGTGCACCATATAAAACAAATCCTGCAGCATGCAGTGCATAATGAGAAAAAAAATGCAACTGTGTTTTTGGACCAACCCTTTCAGTGTCCGTGCCGTACATCTACGGCTTTACATTGAGGGTTCAAACCGTAGATCTACGCCATGAGCTCAGCTCACTCTGATAAGCTGTGAGCGATAAAATTGGGCCTAGATATGAGAGAATACATTATGAGGTATGTGTGCACCACATAAAACAAATCCTGCAGCACAATGAGCATAATGCAGCATAATGAGAGAAAAAACAGAGACCGTAATTTTCGATTAAAACAGCGTGATGATATTATTTATACAATTATTACAATATTGCATAACAGTAAATCTTCTATTTTTTGGTTTGAATAAAAATTCATTATGTGAATTAAAAATCAAAATGGTATTCATTAGTAAAGCCTGAAAACACAACTGATGGACAGAGAAAATGTTAGTTTAGTGCCAGGAATGCCTGCATTGTTTATTCTGTACCCTATTTTGAAACTGGAATATTTTGAACTTTGCATTAAATTGGTCAAATTACCAATTTCCGAACACTTTATTTTGTAATTGAAACAATTGACTTGGTGACTTCTTGTGCTCAATCGATAGACTAGAAGTAATACTAGTGAAATAGCTAAGAATTTGGTCAACTGGAATAATGTAATTGGCCTAAAATGGGAGTCAAAGTCGGCAAAATCGCCGATGCGTAAATATCGCTGACACATCAAAATTCGCAAGAGCAAAATTTTCCATCAAATTTCGTACTTTTTATTACCTTCAGAAAAAGATTTTCTACCATTTCATAAGAAAAAATAACAAAATTATTTTTTTTAAATTCTTGGACCCTAGTGCACACTGAAATTTGGCCTCTGGACCCTGAAAGGGTTAAAACACACTTTGCAGTGTATTTTTGTATGTTTTTTTTACGACTGCATTCGCAGTGTCTTGGTCTCACTTGATAGAATGGAAGATATTTACAGAAATAGAAATGATTTTGATTGATTTTATTACTGAAAATAGCTTGAAATTGATCTCAAAGAAGTGGCAAATGTTCAAGAGTAAACAAATGACGTCACCCGTCCAATACACATCAACTGGTGGGTCTAATACATATATGTTCACAAATGTGCTGATATTATTTATACAATTATTACAATATTGCATAACAAATCTACTATTTTTTGGTGTGAAAAAAAAAATTCTTATGTAAATCAAAAATCAAAATGGAATTCATCTGTAAAGCATGGAAACATAACAAATAAACAGAGGAAATGACTGCACTGTTTATTCTGGACCTTATTTTGAAATTGGAATATTTGGAACTTTGTGTGAAATTGGCCAAATTACCAATTTCTGATCACTTCATTGGGCAGCTTCATGTGCTCAATTGATAAAACATAAGTAATACTAGCAAAATAGCTAAGAATTTGGTCGGCTGGAATAATGTAATTGGCCTAAAATAGGCAAAATCGCCGATGCGTAAATATCACTGATGCAGTAAAATTCACAACAGCGCAGTTTTGTCAATTTTCCATCACATTTCATACTTTTTTGTTTTATTACCTTCAGAAAAAAGATTCTCTAACATTTCATAGGAAAAAATAAAAAAATTTTTTTTAAATTCTTGGATCCTCAAAGGGTCCAAGATGGCAAAGGGGTTAAATGAAATTTGGAAAGGTCACCTCAGATTAGAAGCTTTGGGTTGTGAAAATGTGCGTCAATGTACTGACTCACATTCTGATGACCCTGATGATGCAACACTCATGGAAATGGATCAGCAACGTTTATATGATGAAACAGAAGAAAACCAAGGACAAAATACTGCACCCATGAAAAAATTCACACTGAATGAACTATCAATGTTAACTGCAAAATTAGAAGAGGCTTGTGACTTCATAATGACTGCAGATCCAAACACTGAATGAGGCATTAAAGTTAGGTAGGCATTACAAAATGATAATCATTGCTATGAAGATAAGTATGAAAATGAAAAATGAAAATGAAAAATGAAAATGAAAATGTTTATTTCCTTGCAAAGCTTACAATGTGTGGTTTACATATTATAAAAAAAATTAATTACAAGGAGGACTCTAGCATGCCTAGGCATTTAGGGCAGATTAATCCTAATGCTTACGGTATACAGTGGAACCCCGGTTCGTGATGCTATCGGTATCCGATAAATCCGGTAACCAATGCATTATATCCCAGAAAATTTGCCTCGGTTCCCGTTACAAAACTCGGTATGCAATGCGATTCACACGAGACGTGTCCACGTGTGGCCTGAACTGCCCCATGTGTGCCAGTGTTTACAAGCCAGCCAGTGTGCGCGCATCTAAGGATACATTCAGTACATTCCATATTATCCATATTATCACTGTTTTTGGTGATTGTTTCTGCAAAATAAGTCACCATGGGCCCCAAGAAAGCTTCTAGTGCCAACCCTTCGAGACCAAGGGTGCCAATGACTATTGAAATGAAGAAAGAGATAATTGCAAAGTACGAAAGTGGAGAGCGTGTGTCAGAGCTGGCCAGGTTGTATAGTAAACCCCAATCAACCATCTCTACTATAGAGAGCAGGAAAATGGCAATCAAGGAAGCTGTTCTTGCAAAAGGTGCAACTGTGATTACGAAACAGCGACCGCAAGTGTTAGAAAATGTTGAGAGACTCTTATTGGTGTGGATAAATGAAAAACAGACAGCAGGAGATAGCATCTCTCAAGCAATCATTTGTGAAAAGGCTAGGCAGTTGCATGACGATTTGGTAAAGAAATTACCTGCAACTAGTGGTGATGTGAGTGAATTTAAGGCCAGCAAAGGTTGGTTTGAAAGATTTAAGAATCGTAGTGGCATACATAGTGTGATTAAGCATGGTGAGGCTGCCAGTTCAGACCACAAAGCGGCTGAAAAATATGTGCATGAATTCAAGGAGTACATAGAGGCTGAAGGATTGAAACCTGAACAAGTGTTTAATTGTGACGAAACAGGCCTGTTTTGGAAGAAATTGCCAAGCAGGACCTACATTACTCAGGAGGAAATGGCATTCCCAGGACATAAGTCTATGAAAGATAGGCTTACTCTTCTGATGTGTACCAATGCTAGTGGTGATTGCAAAGTGAAGCCTTTATTGGTGTATCACTCAGAAACTCCCAGAGCATTCAGACAAAAGAATATCCTCAAGGCTAATTTGTGTGTGCTGTGGAGTGCAAGCAGTAAAGCATGGGTCACTAAGGACTTTTTCTATGACTGGTTACACCATGCATTTGCCCCCGATGTGAAAAATTACCTAACTGAAAAGAAATTAGACCTCCTGGTATTAGACAATGCCCCTGGTCATCCTACAGACTTGGCAGAGCGACTTTCTGGGGACATACGTCTTCTCTCACCCAAGCCCAGACACGCTAGCCAATACTGTAAATACCGAATTACAGAAAATATCTACCTGGATGAGGACTAACAAACTTACACTAAACATTGACAAAACCTACTTCATTCAGTTTGGTAACAGAGCTACAGATGTCCCTCTTAACATAATGATAAACGAATCACCTATCACAAAGCTAACAGAGGGAAAATTCTTAGGAATCCACCTTGATAATAGACTCAAATTTCGTACACATATACAACAAATTTCTAAGAAAATTTCCAAGACAGTAGGCAGACTATCGAAGATACGGTACTATGTTCCACAGTCAGCCCTCCTGGCCCTATATCACTCTCTTATTTACCCCTATCTCACCTATGGAATTTGTGCATGGGGCTCAACAACAATTAACCATCTCAGACCACTAATTACCCAACAAAAGGCTGCAGTCAGAATAACAAATTCCCACTACAGGCAGCACACTCCACCAATATTCAAAACACTAAACCTACTCACCATACAAAACATCCATACTTATTACTGCACCTATTACATACATAGAACGCTTAACTCTGATATTAACCCTTTGACTGTTGCAACCCCCAATCCTGAGGTGTCTCCTGGTGTCGCAAAATTTAAAAAAAAAAAATATTTTTTCTTATGAAATGATAGAGAATCTTTTCCCGATTGTAATGACACCAAAAAAACGAAATTTGATGGAAAACTGACAGAATTATGCTCTCGCGAAGTTAGCAACCTCGGCGCTGTTTACAAATCGGCGATTTCGCCCACTTTGAGCCCTATTTTCGGCTAATTCCATTGTTCCAGTCGCCCAAACTCATAGCAATTTCTTTAGAACTCCATTTTTTCTATCGATTGAGTACAAAAAACTGCCCATTTACCGATTTCAACTACTTAATAATGTGGTCAGAAATTAGCAATTTGGCCAATTTCACGAAAACTAAAAAATATGACAATTTCAAAATAAGGTCCAGAATGAACAATGCAGACATTCCTGGCTCTAAAATAACATTTTCTTTGCTCATCAGTCATGTCTCCAGGCCCCTCTGATATTACTCTTGCTTTCTATTTTGAATTTTTATTCAAACAAAAAACAGAAGACTTGTAGACAGCCTGTACTGTCTGCACAGACAGCCCATGCTGTCTGCCAGCTTAGTTCATATTTCGCACCACTCAGGTGCTGCCATCTATAGGCCTTGCCACTTCAGTATGCCCAGACATGCCTCCGCCTCACTCACACAGCGGCCTAGCAGGAAGACACAAGGACTCCCAGCTCTCTCTCGTGGGCATGGCCCTCCCGGGCCATGGGCACAACACACGCCTGTGTACCCACCACGACTTAAGAATAAACAAAGAAGCCTCCGAAGAAGTTTATCATTAACCACCCCCTACCAGAATACCAAATAATCCTCTTTTCCGTTATAAATGGTAGCAGCTGTGGTCGCAGCAGTGTGTTTGCCCAAAGCGAGGAAGGAAGAGGGATGAAGTCATCTTCACTTCATCATCCCATGCAAGAAGCATCCGTCTCTCAACAAGTTATCCTGATGTCTTGTCTGCACGTTTGAGCATCCAGATACAGGTACAAGCAGGATCCAGGCCGAAATTTGCCGAAATTCTCCGAGAATTGTAAGTGGCGTCACAGCGACCCCACGCTACAGTGACTCCACGCTGCAGTGTCCCACGCTGTTTCTCAAGTCACGTGTTCAGCGTCACTTGTATGTTGCTGTTGTTGTTGTTCAGCTCAGCACAGCCGTTTCAGCAAGCCAGAGGTGAGTTTTGTGGTGATTCCTGCGTCCAGTGTGTTTCCCTGTGTTTGTGGGTGGGAGGAGGAGAGACCGCCAGATGCTCCCCTGCCATACACTCACCCACGCTCCTCGCTCACCCGTCTACCATACACCACTCACCACTGCCCACTCCCTCTGCTGTGTTTTCTGCTGTTTTTCATGTGATTCATTGCCAGAGCTGTGTATCCGAGTGCCAGAGGCCACTCGAAGCTATGTGGACCAGCATGCCACGTAGATCACGACACCATGTGGGTGTGGGCGATGTCACGTGGATCTACATGCCACGTGAGTTACCAGATGTCCCAGGCCACATGCTGTGGTCTGCTGCCCGCATCACATTGACGTCACCCACGATGTCTGCCTGACGTCACCTCGAGATGTCTGCTGACGTCACCTCGAGATGTCTGCTGACGTCACCTCGAGATGTCTGCTGACGTCACCTCGAGATGTCTGCTGACGTCACCTCGAGATGTCTGCTGACGTCACCTCGAGATGTCTGCTGACGTCACCTCACGATGTCTGCCTGACGTCACCTCGAGATGGCTGCTGACGTCACCTCGAGATGTCTGCTGACGTCATCACGCCTGACATCACATGATGTCACATCGAGTGTTCTAGTAATTATTTTAGTATTGTCGAGAAGATTGAGAGAAAATATATGTCGTGTGTTAATTAATTCCTCTCAGTCAGTGTTCTCACATGTTGTACCGTGGTGTGTTTTTAAAGTTTCCGTGTGTCCAGTGAGGTCTGAGCCAGACCTGAGTAGCACCTCTGTGCTAAGTCACCCGTGTGACCCGTACGTTTGACAGCTGATTACTCAGCCCTGAGCCCGAGCCCTCTTGTACAGAAAGCTTTTATGCTCGTCGCTCGTGTTGTTCTGCAGAATCGTACCTGCTACGATTCCCATCGAGATTTGTTTCACTTCACCTCCAGACCGTCAGAGTGCAGTTATATGTAGAGAAACAAGTCTGGGGACGCTTAGGCTAACCTCTGCTATAACTCCAACTGTCGAGAGATGATACTCGTCAAGCCGCAGGCAGGCCTGTCGGCAGACGCTGTGTCAGCCTCGTGTCACAAGCTTCAGTGAGCAGCCTGCACAAAGAAGATGTCACTTTGACTGCTAGCTCTCTCACTGCAGTCTGGTGTATGATGTTACGACTCCCAGATGTTTCGCCCAGTCGTCTCTGCCATGACTCGCTCCACAACTCACTCCACGCTCGCCGGCAGTGACAGCCCAGCGACAGTACCAGTCGAGAAGTGTCCTCCTGAGTCGCTTGCCAGAAGTCCTGCCCAGTTGCCGAGTTTTGTCGACGCCTCACTCGAGGGCACCAGCATGTTGTGCCCCAGGTTGAGTGAAACCTGCAGCGACTCCTACGATGTGTGCTTCACCGTTCCAGAGGAGACCGTAACCTGTTACGTCACAGCTCAGCCGCAGCGATGTCTCCCGTGTTGCAGTATCTGTCCAGACGCAGGAAGGCGTGCAGTGATGCACTTCGATGCTCACTGCCTATGACCACGATGTTTAGCACACCCCACATGTTTTTTTTTTCTTCCCTCCCTGTAGGAAGTTTTTTTTCCATGTTCATATGTATATATATGTTTTTATTTTGTGTTCTGTGCCCTGTTCCTACGAGAGAGAGACCGAGTTCCTTTTACCACCAGTATTGTCGCGTCGGGACGACTCGCGGTAGGTGGCCGAGCGTATGTAGACAGCCTGTACTGTCTGCACAGACAGCCCATGCTGTCTGCCAGCTTAGTTCATATTTCGCGCCACTCAGGTGCTGCCATCTATAGGCCTTGCCACTTCAGTATGCCCAGACATGCCTCCGCCTCACTCACACAGCGGCCTAGCAGGAAGACACAAGGACTCCCAGCTCTCTCTCGTGGGCATGGCCCTCCCAGGCCATGGGCAGAACACACGCCTGTGTACCCACCACGACTTAAGAATAAACAAAGAAGCCTCCGAAGAAGTTTATCATTAACCACCCGCTACCAGAATACCAAATAATCCTTTTTTTTTATAGACTTACTATAATGCAGACTACTGCAATACTATAATAAGTGTATAAATAACATCAATCCATTCATGACTGCATATTAGAATGGCTAGTTGGACATTTATTGGACAATGGCATCATTTGTTTACTTTTGAACATTGGCAAAAATCAAACATTTCCCCTACTTTGAGCTCCATTTCTAGGTTCTTTTTACAGTAAAATCAATCAAAATCACCACTATTTCTATATGTTTTCCATTCTATCAAATGAGACCAAGAAAACGAGAATACAACCATAAATACTATACGAAAATAGACCACAAAGTCGGCATTTTAATTTAAAAAAAAACGGTCGGAGTTTTTTTTTCTCATTATGCACTGCGTGCTCCAGGATTTTTTTTATATGGTGCACACTGACCACACAGACCCATTCTCTCACATGTGGGCCTACCAGCTTTCTCCTGCTTGATTTGAAGCCGCTAGAATTTATGAGTATATATACGTCAAACACGGTACCTCGTAAGACGTATATATACGGCCGCGACAGTCAAAGGGTTAACCCTCCCCTCAAACATCTCCTTGCCAACCTCAACAGAACACATGACCATAACACAAGGCACAGGTCACTCTTTGATGTTCGTGTCCATCTCATGCTATGCAAAAACTCAATGAACATAAAAGGCCCTAAAATCTGGAATTCATTACCTGTAAATATAAAAGAAACACTACCTGTTTATAAATTCAAGTCTCTTCTCAAAGATCACTTACTCACCCAAAACCAAATAAATATTGAATAACTGAATCTTATAAATTGTATATCTTAAATGTTTCTCACAATTATATCACATAAATGTTAAACCTAAGACCCAATCTAACTTTGTTATTATTTAAATACACTACCTAACGGAATACTCCATTCTACTGAAAGTACAGCAATGCATCCAACCATATGACCTGTCTTTGTAATACTCATTTGTGCTTTATTGTTATTTGTTTACAATAATGTTTTATCACTGATTACATCATTGCTTAGTTAATCTTAAGTTAATTTTAAGCCAGCCTGTAATGCTATGCATACAAGTGGCTTTGGCATGCTGCTCTTACCTGTATTTTTTTGTACCTCTGTATGTATGTTCAAATTATTATAAAATAAATAAATAAATAAATTAAGGTCAGGTTTTTGCCTCCTAATACCACTCCTCTCCTGCAGCCCATGGACCAGCAGGTCATTTCCAACTTCAAGAAACTGCACACAAAAGCTATGTTTGAAAGGTGCTTTGAGGTGACCACAGATACTCTATTGACTCTAAAGGAGTTTTGGAAGGATCACTTTCTCAGTAGTACCAGTTACCAGTAGATGACTCGCTACCAACCGTCTGTGTGAATCACTGACTGTTATTCACGTTGCTGCTGACCATAGCATGCTTTTGAACACCGCTCACCCTCTAGGCACTGGTGGGTCAGTCTGAGATAGAGAGCAGAGAGAGGCAGGGCAGCTGATGGTGCTTCCCATACTTTCCGTTATAATTATACGTACTAACCAGCCTACGTGAGTGTTTTTACCCTATCCACATTTTAAACCCCACATGACAAATTGGTGACAGTGGTGTGGGCGTGGATTAACGGGTATTTCCGACGTTAGAAGATTGTTTGTGGGGTGCCGGCAGGTCAGAGGTGAACTGTCTCTGCCACCTCCAGCTAGCCGCTTACCCTCACTCGCCTCCACCCTGTGTACTCCAGCCTGCAAGCAAGTTGCAGCCGTCTTTCAAGCTTCCTGGCTTAGTTCGTGTGCTATTTGCTTCAATCTCCAAGGGGTTGACCCGGATTTTGCAATTTAGCCAGCCAGAAAGCCAGACTGTGGAAGTGAATGCCAGTCAGCCTGCCTCAGCCTATCATCCAGCCTGTCTCCTGTCATCCACCTGCTCCTTCATGCTGTGTGCATCGTTACACGTCTTCCAGTCAGCCATTCTCATGGGTTAAGCCAGTCAGCCAACCCAGCTGAGAGAGAGAAGTAAGCCACGCAAGTTCCTCTGAAGTATTGTCTCATATATCGCTTTGTGCTCCCAGTTGGATGCTAAGAGTGGTCTTCACCATCCTTGTGGCATATTGTGGCTTAGTCAAGCCACCTGGGTGTTTCTTGAGTAGTGAGTGGCAGTGCGCGCCAGTGGGCCAGGTTGCCACACCCACCCACCACCCACTCCCCACCTCATCTACCTGTGGGCTTTTCCACCCTTGTACTGGGTCGTAGTACTGTTTTGGCTCACATAATTGGTCAAGAGATTGTATCTGTGCGCCAGCGATAAAGCCAGTTGTGTGAGTTCACCTAGAAAGCGCATTTCTTCACGACAGCAATGTGAGTGTAGGAGGAATCATCACCCGCCCACAGGACCACGTCTTCACCTCATCACCCGTCACCGCCCGTCTACCACTCCAGACTTCAGTGATAATTTCCTGTTTAGAGACATTTTCCTGAATTTAAAGACATTTGCGTGTGTGAGACATTTACAGTGAATTTCTTGTGTACTCTAAGCCTTGTGTTTTCAGTGTAGACTCAAGTTCCTTATCGACTGGCAGACCGACCCAGACACTGAGACACTATAGTTTTACTCGTGATTCCCTTGATGCATTACCTTTATTCAATGGCCATGTACATAGTCTTGAAGCATGGTTTACTGCCATTCGTTCTCTGTGTTTCTTTGACTCATTATTTTTGCAATATTTTTCAGTGTTATCGCTCATCTTTCGTGTTTCACTTCTATATTTTTTATCTGTGTTTCTTTTTATACTACTCTCTGCCTTTAGTAAGTATTATTTTGTAGTGTTCAAGTGTATTCCTTATTTCTGTGCAGTATTTTGTTCCTTACCCCAGTCATTCACTGCGTGTAAAGTAATTCATTCATTTTGTTTTATCTTGTGTTCTTTCAGCATTGTATTCTCAAGTATTTGTCATTATTGTAATTCATGCAGTGATATTCATCCAAGTATACTAAATTATCAATTTATTTCTATGTGTACCTTTTTTATTTTTTTTTCTCGTATGCCAGCAGTGTCTCATTCCCTTGATTTTTTCACAGACTCGTGTACCATTATTTTTGCCAGCAATTTTTGTCGTATCAGTCACAGCAAGATTTTGTTGTAAGAACATACCTAATAAGTGTACAATCCTTGTTGTGTGTGCCCCGCCACTTGTAAGTGTTGTGTGCCCCGCCACTTGTAAGTGTTGTGTGCCCCGCCACTTGTAAGTGTTGTGTGCCCCGCCACTTGTAAGTGTTGTGTGCCCCGCCACTTGTAAGTGTTGTGTGCCCCGCCACTTGTAAGTGTTGTGTGCCCCGCCACTTGTAAGTGTTGTGTGCCCCGCCACTTGTAAGTGTTGTGTGCCCCGCCACTTGTAAGTGTTGTGTGCCCCGCCACTTGTAAGTGTTGTGTGCCCTGCCACTTGTAAGTGTTGTGTGCCCCGCCACTTGTAAGTGTTGTGTGCCCCGCCACTTGTAAGTGTTGTGTGCCCCGCCACTTGTAAGTGTTGTGTGCCCCGCCACTTGTAAGTGTTGTGTGCCCCGCCACTTGTAAGTGTTGTGTGCCCTGCCACTTGTAAGTGTTACACTTCCAGTTTTGTTTCTTGTTTTATTTTTATTCATATTTTTCTTATTTCTCTGAGCAAATTCACTCTTAGTGTAATTTCAATTTCTTTTTAACGTAAAGTGTTTTCTTTACTCTGTTTGAGTAAATTGTTTTGTTTAATTTGCAATTAAGAGTTAAAGTGTTCAATCAGTCTTTCTTCATATTTTTATTTTTATTATTTAACCTGCGTTTTCTCAATGTAACTTTTATTGCTGCATTGATTATTTCTGCGCCTTATTTTGATGCACTTGTTCTGCAGTGAATTTTCTTTTATTGATATTTTTACCCATTATTATTCTCAGTTCATTATTGTTTGAGTGTCCTGTTTTTTATTTTATTATTTTTCCTGATATTGTCTTTGCATTATATTTTAATTTTGTTTATGCATTCTTAGAAAATATTTAAATTTCCCAGTTCTCTCTCTTTGCATACAATTTAGTGATTTTATTTTATACTTTTTACATTGAATTACAGTTTTATTAGTTAATTTCTTTATTAGCATTTAATTCAGCCTCCAGTAATATTTTTACTTGTAAATTTCAATGTGTTTCTTTATCTTGGCCAGCAGTCTCTTACACTGTTTCTTTATCTTGGCCAGCAGTCCCTTACATTGTTTCTTTATCTTGCCCAGCAGTCCCTTACATTGAGTTGTTCTTCCTCTTGCAGTGTATCTTAGATATTTTTTTTATTACTTCTGCAGAATTAGTTGCATCTCTTATTTCAATTTTAGCATTTTGTATCATTTTTATTATTCATTATTTTTTGCCTTATTTGTTCTTGTGCAACTTCTTTGCCATTATGCCTCACATACCAAGTGATACTTAGTGAATGGCGACACTCAGACCTCTCAGGCTACTGCTGCTCCTGTCATCAGTCCTCATAGTTTCTTATCGACTGACAGACTGTCCCAGTCACTTTCGAATGCTCACTTAGTGTACCATGCCGGTCCAAGTAAACATGAATCAGTCCACAGTCCTAATATTCCCTTACTGACTGAAAGACAATACCTAGCTCTTAGACAACGTGTTTGTTCTCACAGCCTGTATCTGAGACTTGTTAAAATGCTGCAGAATGTGAAGTTCAGATTAAGTTCCTCTTTGAATTACTTATTAACGTAGCCGAGTGGTCCGGCACTAGTAATACTGTCACTCCTGTCTGGAATTCAGCCACAATATTGTGCATGCAGGATAGTGTACAGTTACCTTGGGTTTCAGAGGAACCTCAGACAACCCTGGGTGCTGAGACTACTATCCCTGCGATGGCGACTTGTTCAAGTAGCCGTTCCTTCCAGGGGACACTGTGAAGAACGTTGCTTGTAATGAGTTATGCCATCTCTTGCTGTCACAAGCCGTTGCAGAAAGACGTTTCTGTGGCTAGTGTACTCACTCGAGTGTTGTTGTTGTTCCTTGTGTTCCAGATGGTGATACTATCCTCGTTGACAGTAATCCGTGTAATGTAAAAAGTTGTTTCTCGAGTAACCTTCACATGTTGTTAACGTTTGTAAGTATAATCTCCTTATAGTTGATACCTCGTGTCACTGTGTGCGACTCAGAATGAATACCAGTACTGTCGACCATGTTCATTTCTTATCCCCTGTGCTTGCAGTGAGAGAGAGATCCGTTTTCTCCCTTGCTCATATTGCGTGTTATAGTGCTATTTTTTTCAACCGGGGAGAGTCATCCACTCCACCGAGTTTGTTCATTCCTCCAATAAGAACAAACAGATCCCATGTGGTCTGGTGTGATTCGATTCCTGCTTATTCTGACTGTGAAGCCACCAGCACCCATCAGTGACTGTCATGAACAAAGAATTACTGTACCGAACAGCCGAGTTGGGTACTCCTAGCAGAAGGGTATACCAGTTAGTAATTCCACAGTCACTAGTGAATGTAGCCTTACAGCTAGTTCACGATGTATCAGGTGTTGCACACCCTGGTATGGATCGTTCAGTAAAACAAGCCAGATTGAAATACTTTTGGCCTCGTATGGCAACTGATATTTCTGAGTATGTTAAGAAATGTAGTGTCTGTATGCAACATAAAGGTAATGCTAATGGTCCTAATCCAATCCAAATGTATCCAACTACTAGCAAACCGTGGGAGAGAGTTGCGCTAGATTTGTTAACTAATTTCCAATGTTCCCTCCAGGGCAACAAACATCTGTGTGTTATGGTAGACCATTTCACCAGATATTGTGAGTTTGTTCCTATTGCAGATAAGACTGCCGAGACAGTAGCTAAAGCGTTTAAAGAACACATTATCTGCAGGCATACCACCCCTAAGTCCCTAGTAACAGATAATGGAGGTGAATTCTGTAATGAGATTCTTGAAAACTTGTGTACCATGTACAAGATCTCTAAATCCACCATTGTTCCTCATCATCCTGCCAGCAATGGGTTAGCTGAACGAACCAATAAGAAAGTACTTGATGTATTGAGAGCCACTATCAATCCCAACAGTGAAACTTGGGATGAAGTTATACCTGATGTGCAGTGTGCTATAAATTCTGCTTACAATGTTTCTATAGGTGACACTCCACATCATGCATTGTACGGTGAAGATAAACGCTTGCCTTATGAGTTGCTATATTCTAATTCAAAACCAAATTACAACCCTGATGATTTCATAGCAACTCACACCAGCTTAGCTCAAAGCGTCTTTAGAAGAATCCGTGAAACACTTCATAAATCAACAGCAAAATTTACAAGAGTCGCAAACACTCGAGCAAAGCCGTCCAAAATCAAAGTAGGCTCAAGAGTTATGCTGACTAACTTTAACAAAACGTCTGCAGTGCCCAAGCTTGATCAAAAGTTTGTTGGTCCTTATTGAGTAGTTGAACATATCACTGGTAATAAGTACAGTGGTCCCTCAATAATCGTCCGGCCTGAAAGTCGTCCATTTCGGAAATAGTCCTGTTTTTTCGTCAAAATATTGGCTCGGAAATGGTCCGGTAACTCGCTAATAGTCCTTCGTCCCAGACGCTTATGCACAGTCTGAGCGGCCTCGAGCCACCTCAGCCTTTCCTTCCCAGCCAGTGTGCCATTGTTTACCAGTGAGCGACGGTCCCCTCACGTGCTCCAGTGAAATATTTCATAATATTTCATTTATTTTAGTGCTTGCAAGTTATTTAAGAACTAAATAAGCTACCTTGGCTCCAAAGAAAGCTCCTAGTGCCAAGCCTTTGGTAAAGAAGGTGAGAAATACGATTGAATTTAAGAAAAACATCATTGAACAATATGATAGTGGCGTACGTGTGGGCGAACTGGCCAGGATGTATAACAAATCCTGTACAACCATATCTTCCATCATAGCCAAGAAAAAGGAAATGAAGGACGCTGTTGTTGCAAAGGGGGTAAATATGCTGACAAAAATGAGATCACCAGTACTCGAAGATGTTGAGAAGTTATTATTGGTGTGGATAAATGAGAAACAATTAGCAGGAGACAGTCTTATGATGTCGCTTATTTGTGAAAAGGCTAGGCAGTTGCATGACGATTTGCTAAAGAAATTGCCTGCAACTAGTGATGATGTGAGTGAATTTAAGGCTAGCAAAGGCTGGTTTGAGAGATTTAAGAACCGTACTGGCATACACAGTGTGGTAAGGCATGGTGAGGCTGCCAGTTCGGACCACAAGGTGGCTGAAAAATATGTGCATGAATTCCAGGAGTACATAAACAGTGAAGGACTGAAACCTGAACAAGTGTTCAATTGTGACGAAACAGGCCTCTTTTGGAAGAAAATGCCAAAGAGGACCTTCATTACACAAGAGGAAAAGGCAATGCCAGGACACAAGCCTATGAAAGACAGGCTGACGCTAATGTTCTGTGCTAATGCTAGTGGGGATTTCAAAGTGAAGCCGTTACTAGTGTACCATTCTGAAAATCCCAGAGTGTTCAGGAAAAACAATGTTATGAAGAGTAAATTGTGTGTGTTTTGGAAATCTAATAGTAAGGCATGGGTCACGAGGGAAATTTTTGTAGAGTGGTTCAACGAAGTGTTTGGCCCTAGTGTGAAGAATTACCTCCTGGAAAAGAAATTGGATCTCAAGTGCCTCCTAGTAATGGACAATGCACCTGCTCATCCTCCAAACTTGGATGACCTAATTCTGAAGGAGTTTGGGTTCATCACAGTAAAGTTCTTGCCCCCGAATACCACTCCTCTCCTCCAACCCATGGACCAGCAGGTCATTGCAAACTTTAAAAAACTCTACACCAAAGCAATGTTTGAAAGGTGCTTGAATGTGACCTCAGACACTCACTTGACCCTACAAGATTTTTGGAAAGAACATTTCAGTATTCTCCATTGTGTAAGCCTTATAGGTAAGGCTTGAAAGGGAGTGACTACCAGGACTTTGAACTCTGCTTGGAGAAAATTGTAGCCAGATTGTGTCCACAAGAGGGATTTTGAAGGGTTTGGGGCTGACCCTGATGAGCCAATGTCAGTTGTTAAATCCATTGTGGCACTGGGGGCTTCCATGGGGTTGGATGTGAGTTTGGAGGATGTGGAAGAGTTGGTAGAGGACCACAACAAAGAGCTAACCACTGAGGAGCTGCAAGAGCTTCAGCAGGAACAGCAACAGATGGCAACTCTGAATCTTGCTGCAGAGGAGGAGGAAGAGAGATGGAGGAAGGTGCCTTCTTCAGAAATTAAGGAGATTTTTGAAATGTGGGGTAGGATGGAAAGATTTATGGAGAAACATCACCCAGAGAAGGATGTTGCAAGCCATATCGGCAACTTATACAGTGACAGAGTCTTGGCCCATTTTAGGGAAGTTTTAAAGAGACACCAGAAACAGAGCTCTCTGGACAGTTTTTTTGCGAGACAGGACTCCAGTGACTCTCAAGGTGGTCCTAGTGGCATTAAGAAACAGAGAAGAGAAGTAACCCCAGAAAAGCAATTTGTACCCAAGGTGTTGATGGAAGGGGATTCCCCTTCCAAACAGTAATTCATCCAATCAGTCTCCTTCTCCAGTCTTCCATACACAAAGAAGAATCGCAAGTTTGCTGATGATACAAAGATAGGCCGTATAATTCACTCTGAGGAGGATATCAATGAACTCCAGGACGATTTGAACAAATTAATATCTTGGTCTGAAAAATGGCAGATGAAGTTTAATGTGGATAAGTGTAAGGTACTTGCCCTTGGTAATGAAAATAACCCTCTATGCTATAATCTAGGTGAAGTAGAGCTTGGTCATACAGAATGTGAAAAAGACTTGGGAGTCATGGTAAGCAGAAATCTAAAGCCAAGACAGCAATGCCTTAGTGTGTGCAACAAGGCCAACAGATTACTTGGATTTATCTCAAGAAGTATAAGTAACAGAAGTCCAAAAGTTATTTTACAGCTCTATACATCACTAGTGAGGCCTCATTTAGATTATGCTGCTCAGTTTTGGTCCCCTTATTACAGGATGGACATAGACTCATTAGAGAACATACAGAGAAGAATGACTAAAATGATTTACTGTGTAAGGAACCTCCCGTATGAAGATAAACTTAAAGCCTTGTGATGAATGGTTTGAAAAACCGACAAGTTGATGGACTGAACACATCGACTCCAGGCCGAGGGACTGATTACCTCATACTCCTCCTCTCCTTACGCCTTCCTCTTTGTATTGGACTGATGAAGCCACTGTGTGGCGAAACGTTTCCTGAATAAAGATTCCCATATGCTGCATAAGTGTCTCAATCTTCAACTTAAAGCCTTAAATCTCCACTCTCTGGAGAGGCGTAGAATGAGGGGAGATATCATTGAAGTGTATAAGTGGATGACGGGCATAAACAAGGGAGACATTAATAAAGTACTGAGGGTGTCAAACCAGGTAAGAACCAGGAATAATGGATTTAAGTTGGATAAATTTAGATTTAGAAAGGACATAGGTAAGTACTGGTTTTCTAACAGAGTTGTAGATGCGTGGAACAGTCTTCCCAGTGGGGTGATAGAGGCTAGGACCTTGGGTAGCTTTAAGAAGAGACTGGACAAATATATGAGTGGGAGGGGCTGGGTTTGATTGGTGTCATGGGGTACGGGAGTTATTTCTTGGGTAGCTTTAGGTAGATGTCGTTTTAATAAGGACCTGCCTCGTATGGGCCAGTAGGCCTTCTGCAGTGTTCCTACATTCTTATGTTATGTTCTTATAAAGGTAAGTGTTATTCTGTTAATGTTTAATTCATCATGTGCCACTGTATTGTTCATGTACTACATCTATATTTCATGTAAAAATTTTTTTTGTTTTAATACTTCTGGGTGTCAGGAACGGATTAATTGAATTTACATTATTTCTTATGGGGAAAATTGATTCGTAAATTGTCCATTTTGATAATAGTCCCACTTCCAGGAACGGATTACGGACGATTATTGAGGGACCACTGTATAAGGTTAGAGATATAAGTACTGGTCAGTATAAAGAATCGCATTTAGATCATATGAAGTTAGTATGTGATGATAATGATGTTCCAACCCAGACTAATGTGACAGACTCTGACAATCCTCCTGATCCTGTACTCTCTACCTCTAATACTCAGTCAGACGATCAACCTGAATGTCATTATTCCCTTCATACACGACTGGTATTGAGAAATCCTCAAGTATCATTTGTAACTACCAATTCAGATTTGCCTCAAATACAGCATGAGTTAGCCAGTTCAACAGAGTTTGATCCCCCCAGAGATGAAACCCATTCTGCATGTCAATCTCACCCTAGCAGAGTTATTATCATTATCACACCGGCCGATTCCCACCAAGGCAGAGTGGCCCGAAAAAGAAAAACTTTCACCATCATTCACTCCATCACTGTCTTGCCAGAAGGGTGCTTTACACTACAGTTTTTAAACTGCAACATTAACACCCCTCCTTCAGAGTGCAGGCACTGTACTTCCCATCTCCAGGACTCAAGTCCGGCTTGCCGGTTTCCCTGAACCCCTTCATAAATGTTACTTTGCTCACACTCCAACAGCATGTCAAGTATTAAAAACCATTTGTCTCCATTCACTCCTATCAAACACGTTCACGCATGCCTGCTGGAAGTCCAAGCCCCTCGCACACAAAACCTCCTTTACCCCCTCCCTCCAACCTTTCCTAGGCCGACCCCTACCCCGCCTTCCTTCCACTACAGACTGATACACTCTTTAAGTCACTCTGTTTCGCTCCATTCTCTCTACATGTCCGAACCACCTCAACAACCCTTCCTCAGCCCTCTGGACAACATTTTGGTAATCCCGCACCTCCTCCTAACTTCCAAACTACGAATTCTCTGCATTATATTCACACCACACATTGCCCTCAGACATGACATCTCCACTGCCTCCAGCCTTCTCCTCGCTGCAACATTCATCACCCATGCTTCACACCCATATAAGAGCATTGGTAAAACTATACTCTCATACATTCCCCTCTTTGCCTCCAAGGACAAAGTTCTTTGTCTCCACAGACTCCTAAGTGCACCACTCACCCTTTTCCCCTCATCAATTCTATGATTCACTTCATCTTTCATAGACCCATCTGCTGACATGTCCACTCCCAAATATCTGAATACATTCACCTCCTCCATACTCTCTCCCTCCAATCTGATATCCAATCTTTCATCACCTAATCTTTTTGTTATCTTCATAACCTTACTGTTTCCTGTATTCACTTTTAATTTTCTTCTTTTGCATACCCTACCAAATTCATCCACCAATCTCTGCAACTTCTCTTCAGAATCTCCCAAGAGCACAGTGTCATCAGCAAAGAGCAACTGTGACTACTCCCACTTTATGTGTCATTCTTTATCTTTTAACTCCACGCCTCTTGCCAAGACCCTCGCATTTACTTCTCTTACAACCCCATCTATAAATATATTAAACATCCTTGTCTAAGGCCTACTTTTACTGGGAAATAATTTCCCTCTTTCCTATATACTCTAACTTGAGCCTCACTATTCTCGTAAAAACTCTTCACTGCTTTCAGTAACCTACCTCCTACACCTGCAACATCTGCCACATTGCCCCCCTATCCACCCTGTCATACGCCTTTTCCAAATCCATAAATGCCACAAAGACCTCTTTAGCCTTATCTAAATACTGTTCACTTATGTGTTTCTACCTTTACACACACTCCCAAACTCATCCACTAACCTTCGCAATTTTTCTTTAGAATCTCCCATAAGCACAGTATCATCAGCAAAAAGTAACTGTGTCAATTCCCATTTTGTATTTGATCCCCCATAATTTAATCCCACCCCTCTCCTGAACACCCTAGCATTTACTTTTTACAACCCCATCTATAAATATATTAAACATCCATGGTGACATTACACATCCCTGTCTAAGACCTACTTTTACGGGGAAGTAGTCTCCCTCTCTTCTACACACTCTAACCTAAGCCTCACTATCCTCATAAAAACTCTTTACAGCATTTAGTAACTTACCACCTATTCCATACACTTGTAACATCTGCCACATTGCTCCCCTATCCACTCTGTCATATGCCTTTTCTAAATCCATAATTGCATATACTCTTCCCTCCTTGCATCACTTCTACTTTGTAAAAACTTCTCATATGCTAACTTTTTCTCCCTTACTACTCTCTTTACATCATCATTCCACCAATCGCTCCTCTTCCCTCCCGCACCCACCTTCCTGTAACCACAAACTTCTGCTGAACACTCCAACACTACATTTTTAAACCTACCCCATACCTCTTCGACCCCATTGCCTATGCTCTCATTAGCCCATCTATCCTCCAATAGCTGTTTATATCTTACCCTAACTGCCTCCTCTTTTAGTTTATAAACCTTCACCTCTCTCTTCCCTGATGCTTCTATTCTCCTTGTACCCCATCTACCTTTTACTCTCAGTGTAGCTACAACTAGAAAGTGATCTGATATATCTGGGGCCCCTCTATAAACATGTACATCCTGAAGTCTACTCAACAGTCTTTTATCTACCAATACATAATCCAACAAACTAGCAGAGTTGGGGTTAAATATAAATAACCTGTATAGATGAGTAATTACAGTATCAACTTATTAATATTCAAAAAAAAAAATTTTGTGTTCACGTTCTCTCCGAATTCTGAGATTTAACAGTCTAGATTTGAGTGCACCGAATCTGCTTCTGTTAAACACTTCTTTCTTTGTATATATTTCTTCCTCAGAATCCGTAGATCACATGAACACAGATCAATCGATCAAATTTTTTTTTTTATCACTTCTATTGTGCAATCCCAATGTTGAGTTTCATTCGATGAATTGTGCTATATCATACCTTGTAATGCATTACTTCATTACAGTTTCATTACAGTAAATTACATTAGCTTCCATTCCCATATTCTCCTTATGTATGTTACAATGTTCAATTGTTGTGTACTTTGCCATTGTATAGAATCAGCCCAAGCCGTACACCTGCCGTCTCTAGTTTGTATTAGCTGTATGTCGGGACGACATACGTTAGCATCGCCGAGCTCTCAGTAGTACCAGTTACCAGTAACCAGTTACCAGTAGATGACTCACTACCAACCGTCTGTGTGAATCACTGACTGTTATTCACGTTGCTGCTGACCATAGCATGTTTTTGAACATCGCTCACCCTCTAGGCACTGGTGGGTCAGTCTGAGATAGAGAACAGAGAGAGGCAGGGCGGCTGATGGTGCTTCCCATAATTTCCGTTATAATTATACGTACTAACCAGCCTACGCCAGTGTTTTTACCCCATCCACGTTATCGAACCCACATGACAACTTTAATATCCTCAATTGTGTAAACCTTATAGGTAAGGCTTGGGAGGGAGTGACTAAGAGGACCTTGAACTCTGCCTGGAAAAAACTGTGGCCAGAATGTGTAGACAAAAGGAATTTCGAAGGGTTTGAGGCTAACCCTGAGAAGCCTATGCCAGTTGAGGAATCCATTGTGGCATTGGGGAAGTCCTTGGGGTTGGAGGTTAGTGGGGAGGATGTGGAAGAGTTGATGGAGGAGG
Source organism: Cherax quadricarinatus (assembly GCF_038502225.1). Classification (NCBI taxonomy): domain Eukaryota; kingdom Metazoa; phylum Arthropoda; class Malacostraca; order Decapoda; family Parastacidae; genus Cherax; species Cherax quadricarinatus. The sequence continues at coordinate 37,213,924 of NC_091301.1, read as the reverse complement.
ACAATGATGAACTAACCACTGATGAGCTGCTAGATCATCTTCAACAGCAAGAGGCCACACCTGAGGAAACTGCTCCGGAGGAGGGGATAGAGAAATTGAAGAAGTTGTCTACTTCAAAGATTAACCCTTTGAGGGTCGACAGGCCCTCTCCGAAACTCGTTCTCAGGGTCGGCCAAATTTAAAAAAAAAAAATTATTTTCTCTTGTGAAAAAATAGAGAATCTTTTCCCGATCATAAGGACACCAAAAGTTTGAAATTTGATGGAAAACTTAGGGAATTATGCTCTTGCAAAGTTAGCGGTCTCGGCAATGTTTACGCATTGGCGATTTTGCCCACTTTGAGCCCCATTTTCGGCCAATCCACTGTACTAGTCGACAAAAAACATGAATATTTCGCTAGAACTCCATTTTTTCTATCGAATGGGTGCAAGAAACCACCCATTTATGAAATTCAACTATCCAGTACAGTGGTCAGAATTTAGCAATTTTGTCAATTTCACACAAATTTCAAAAGATGCCAATTTCCGAATAGGGTCCAGAATAAACAAGAAAGACATTCCTGGCACTAAAATGACATTTCCTCTGGTCATTAGTCACGTCTCAAGGCCCCTCTTATATTCTTTTGCTTTCCACTTTGAATTTTTATTCTCACAAAAAATATAGGATTTACTGTTATGCAGACTACTGCATTAGTGTAAAAAATGGTATAAATATTATTGGTGCACTTGTGAAAGAATATTAGACTCACCAGTTGACGTGTATTGCACGCTTGGCACGGTTTGTTTACTTTTGAAATTTGGTAAAAATCGAACATTTCTGCTACTTTGAGCTCAATTTCAAGGTACCTTTCATTGTAAAATCAGTCAAAATCATCTCAATTTCTGTAATATGTCTTCCATTCTATAAAATGAGACCAAGGAAACTAGAATACAACAATAAATACCATACGAAAATACAGTGCAAAGTCGCTGTTTTATTCCAAAAAAATGGTCAAAGTTTTTTTTTTCTCATTATGCACTGTGTGCTGCAGGATTTTTTTTAGACTGTGCATACTGACCACATAGACCCATTCTTTCATATGAAGGCCTACCAGCTTTCTCCCACTAGATTTGAGGGCGCTAGAATTTAGGCGTACTAGTACGTCAAAAACCCTGGGTCGTAAGCCGTACTAGTACGTCCGAAACCCTCAAAGGGTTAAGGAAATGTGTGCAATGTGGCTTAAAGTGCAAACCTTTTTTGATGAAAATCACCCTCAGGCAGCTACTGCAAGCCGTGTTGGCAGCCTGTACAATGACACTGTTGTGAACCACTTTAGGAAAGTCATAAAGGAACGAGAGGTACAGGCCTTTATGGACTGATATGTTGTGCGACAGAAGTCCAGTGACTTTCAACCTGGTCCTAGTGGCATTAAAAGAAGAAGGGAAGTAACCCCGGAAAAAGACTTGCTACCTCAAGTCCTATGGAGGGGGATTCCCCTTCTAAACAATAGGTTCAACATTCTCCCCTCCTCCCATCCCATCAATCATCACCAGATCTTCATTAACCCTTAAATGGTCCAAACGTATATATAAGTTTTTTCAACATTTGAAAGTATGTAAAAAATGTACATCATCTTTTTTTTTTCTTTACATTTGAAAATGTGTAAAAAAAAACTTTTATCTACTTTTTTTTTGTTACATTTGAAAATGTGTAAAAAAAAACATAGATCTACTTTTGGAGCACTACGGATTTGAACGTTGATCTATTTGGACCGTTTAAGGGTTAAAGGTAAGTGTCAATTATTCTATTGTTATTATTCTATTGTTATTGTTGTTATTGTAATTATTCTATTGCATTAAACTTAATATTTCATGTGGTAAAAGTTTTTTTTTTTTCATATTTTTGGGTGTCTTGCACGGATTAATTTGATTTCCATTATTTCTTATGGGGAAAATTGATTCGCTTTCCGATAATTTTGGTTTACGATGAGCTCTCAGGAACGGATTAATATCGCGAACCGGGGGTCCACTGTACTGACAGGTTATGGAGCAGTACATTTTAATATACCTTACTGCATATTAGGTAATTGAAGTGATTAATTAGATTTATAATAATGAGGTAGTACTAAATATATAACAATATTACAATTAGTAAATTTAGCAATGGGAATGGTTAAGTGTTGGCGTGATACACTGTTTCTATTAAAGCTCCTATATGGGGAGAGTATCTTAGGCAAACTTAGGGATTACTTAAGATTGATCAGGCAGTAGCTATATTAGGAATTTTATGTTTACAGTAATTTGGGTGAGTGTGTAAATTAGAGGAAAAACATTGTGCAAACTACATTGTTTAACTATTTTTAAAAATAAGTTATCTTTGTCTTTACTGTATGTATGGTACACTGTTTATTGACCACTGTAATAAAAATCTTGACTACTATTTTTTTGTTTTTACTTTTGTAATTTATTTGCAAGTGTGTACATGAGTTCCATGTGCATTGATTTGTACTAAGCAAATGGCTATAAATTTTTGCAATTTCACCCTTTGACTGTTCTGGTTGCATATATACGTCTTACGAGCCAATGTGTTTGACGTACATATGCTCAAAAATTGTAGCAGCTTCAAATCATGCAGGAGAAAACTGGTAGGCCCACATGTGAGAGAATGGGTCTGTGGGGTCAGTGTGCGTAGTATAAAAAAAAATCCTGCAGCACCCAGTGCATACTGAGAAAAAAAACTCCGACAGTGTTTTTGGATTAAAACGCCGACTTCGAGATGTATTTTCATATAGTATTTATGGTTGTATTCTTGTTTTTCTTTGGCTCATTTGATAGAATGGAAAACATATTGTAGAAACATAAGTGATTTTGATTGGTTTTACTATGAAAAGGATCTTGAAATGGAGCTCAAAGTGGCAGAAATGTTCAATTTTTGCCGATTTTCAGTAAACAAATGACGTCATTGTCCAATAAATGTCCAACTAGCCATTCTAATATGCAGTCATGAATGAGTTGACATTATTTATACAATTATTACACTATTGCAGTAGTCTGCATAACAGTAAATCTTCTATTTTTTGTGTGAATAAAAATTCAAAATAGAAAGCAAGACGATTATAACTGGGGCCTGGAGACATGACTGATTAACAAGAAAAATTTTTATTTTAGTGCCAAGAATGTCTTCATTGTTCATTCTGGACCCTATTTTGAAATGGACATTTTTTAATTTTTGTGAAATTGGCCAAACTGCCAATTTCTGACCACTTTATTGGGTAGTTGAAATTGGCAAATGGGCGGTTTCTTGTACCCAATCAATAGAACTAATGGAGTTCTAAAGAAAGAGGTATGAGTTTGGTGGACTGGAACAATGGAATTGACCGAAAATAGGGCTCGAAGTGGGTGAAACTGCTGAGGCATAAATGTCGCCAAGGTCGCTAATTTCACGCGAGCGTAATTCCATAAGTTTTCTATCAAATTTCATACTTTTGGTGTCATTACCATTGGGAAAAGATTCTCCATCATTTCATAAGACAAAATAATTTTTTTTTCACATATTTTGCGACACCAGGAGACATCTCAGGATTATATTAATACAGTGGACCCTCGCCTAACGAACGCATCGCATAACGTTAAATCCGCCTAGCGATACATTTTAACACAAAAATTTTGCCTCGGCTAGCGCTAAAGAACTCGCTCAACGCGATTCGTTCGAGACGCGTCCACGTGTGGCCTGAGCCCGCCTCACTTGTTCCGTGGGTGCCAGTGTTTACAAGCCAGCCACCGCGGTCGCTTCCAAGCATACAATCGGAACATTTCATATTATCACAGCCTTTTTAGTGATTGCACCTGCAAAATAAGTCACCATGGGCCCCCAAGAAAGCTTCCAGTGCAAACCCTAAATAAGAGTGAGAATTACTATGGATATGAAGAAAGAGATCATTGCTAAGATGAAAGTGGAGTGCGTGTCTGCGAGCTGGCCAGGTTGTACACAAAACCCCAATCAACCATCGCTACTATTGTGGCCAAGAAAACGACAATCAAGGAAGCTATTCTTGCCAAAGGTGCAACTTTGTTTTCGAAACAGAGATCGCAAGTGATAGAAGATGTTGAGAGACTGTTATTGGTGTGGATAAACGAAAAACAGACAGCAGGAGATAGCATCTCTCAAGCGATCATTTGTGAAAAGGCTAGGAAGTTGCATGACGATTTAATTAGAAAAATGCCTGCAACTAGTGGTGATGTGAGTGAATTTAAGGCCAGCAAAGGTTGGTTTGAGAGATTTAAGAATCGTAGTGGCATACATAGTGTGATAAGGCATGGTGAGGCTGCCAGTTCGGACCACAAAGAGGCTGAAAAATATGTGCAGGAATTCAAGGAGTACATAGACAGTGAAGGACTGAAACCTGAACAAGTGTTTAATTGTGATGAAACAAGCCTGTTTTGGAAGAAAATGCCAAACAGGACCTACATTACTCAGGAGGAAAAGGCACTCCCAGGACATAAGCCTATGAAAGACAGGCTTACTCTGTTGATGTGCCAATGCTAGTGGTGATTGCAAAGTGAAGCCTTTATTGGTGTATCACTCTGAAACTCCCAGTGTGTTCAGGAAAAACCATGTCCTCAAGGCTAATTTGTGTGTGCTGTGGAGGGCAAACAGTAAGGCATGGGTCACTAGGGACTTTTTCTATGACTGGTTACACCATGCATTTGACCCCACTGTGAAAAATTACCTAACTGAAAAGAAATTAGACCTTAAGTGCCTCCTGGTATTAGACAATGCTCCTGGTCATCCTTCAGACGTGGCAGAGCGACTTTCTGCGGAAATGAGCTTCATTAAGGTGAAGTTTTTGCCTCCTAATACCACTCCTCTCCTGCAGCCCATGGACCAGCAGGTTATTTCCAACTTCAAGAAACTGTACACAAAAGCTATGTTTGAAAGGTGCTTTGTAGTGACCTCAGAAACTCAACTGACTCTAAGAGAGTTTTGGAGAGATCACTTTAGCATCCTCAATTGTGTAAACATTATAGGTAAGGCTTGGGAGGAAGCGACTAAGAGGACCTTGAACTCTGCTTGGAAGAAACTGTGGTCAGAATGTGTAGACAAAATGGATTTTGAAGGGTTTGAGGCTAACCCTGGGAATCCTATGCCAGTTGAGGAATCCATTGTGGCATTGGGGGAAGTCCTTGGGGTTGGAGGTTAGTGGGGAGCATGTGGAAGAGTTGGTGGAGGAGGACAATGAAGAACTAACCACTGATGAGCTGCTAGATCATCTTCAACAGCAAGAGGCCACACCTGAGGAAACTGCTTTGGAGGAGGGGATAGAGAAATTGAGGAAGTTGCCTACTTCAAAGATTAAGGAAATGTGTGCAATGTGGCTTAAAGTGCAAACCCTTTTTGATGAAAATCACCCTCACACAGCTATTGCAAGCCGTGCTGGTGACTATTACACTGACAATGTTGTGAAACACTTTAGGAATGTCATAAAGGAATGGAAGGTACAGGCCTCTATGGACAGATATGTTGTGCGACAGAGGTCCAGTGACTCTCAAGCTGGTCCTAGTGGCATTAAAAGAAGGGAAGTAACCCCAGAAAAGGACTTGCCACCTCAAGTCCTAATGGAAGGGGATTCCCCTTCTAAACACTAACACCATCAACACTCTCCCCTCCTCCCATCCCATCAATCACCACCAGATATTCAATAAAGGTAAGTGTCATGTAACTGTGCATGTCTTCTTCAGTTTGTGTGTATTAAAATTAATATTTCATGTGGTAAAAAAATTTTTTTGTTAATACTCTGGGGTGTCAGGAACGGATTAATTTGATTTCCATTATTTCTTATGGGGAAAATTAATTCGTCTAACGATAATTTCGCCTAACGTTGAGCTCTCAGAAATGGATTAATAGCGTTAGGCGAGGGTCCACTGTACTGGTTGACCGTCACTAATCCGGCATCATCCGTAGGGTGCTGTAGGGTGCCAGATTAGTGATTTTGCCGGATTACAGAGTGGTTAGGTTAGAATATATTTAAACCAGCGGCGATATTTATGCATCAACAATTTCACCCACTTTACGCCCTATTTTTGGCCCATTCCATTGTTCCAGTCTACCAAACTCAGCTATTTCACTAGTATTCCTTCTATTCTGTCGCCTGCATACAAGAAACTGCCCATTTACCTATTTCAACTACCCAATAGTGGTCAGAAATTGGTAATTTGGCCAATTTCACACAAATTTAAAGAGATGCCAGTTTCAAAATAGAGTCCAGAATAAACAATGCAGACATTCCTAGCACTAAAATAACATTTTCTCCGTTCATTAGTCATGTCTCCAGGTCCCTCTTATATTACACTTGCTTTCCATTCTGAATTTTTATTCACAGAAAAAATAGAAGATTTACTGTAGTGCAGACTACTGCATTACTGCAATAACTGTATAAATAACATCAACCTATTCGTGACTGCATATCAGACCGTCCAGTCGGACACATACTGGATGATGACATCACTTGTTTACTCTTGAACATTGGCAAAAATCGAACATTTCCGCAACTTTGAGCTCAATTTTAAGGTACTTTCCAGAGTGAAACCAATCAAAATTATATCTATTTCCATCAAATGAGATGGAAAAAACGAGAATACAACCATACAAACCATACGAAAATACTGTGTTTTACACAGTCGCCTTTTTTTCTCATTATTTACTTCGTGCTGCAGGATATTTTTATACAGTGTATACTTACCACACAGACTTATTCTCTCATATATAGGCCCAAATTTACCGGTTACAGCTTATCTGAGTGAGCTGAGCTCATGCTGACTGACAGTGGCTTCAAAGCCACCTTATCTTTTATGGATAATATACGGTGAATGTGCTTTACACAACGAGAAGCGTTTCTTTTATTCATTGGAACTATAGCTAGGGATAAAAGTGAGCAGGTTATAACAATAAACGGAGAAAAAGAAATTGGAATGACTTATGCAGCAAATAGTATCACCAAATGGTAGCAGCAGGTTGGTGTGGTGAGCCCGGAAATTTGAAATTATGTTAGCCAAAATTAGTGCCCAATTATTGATGGAACCGGATTACTGACTGCCGGATTAGTGATGGCCAACCTGTACCTTACCTTGTTCAGTACGGTACTGAACAGTACAGGATTTTTTTTGACACACATTAGCCAAACTATGCAAAGTACTGTTGTACTAGTACATACTTAAATTCTCCATTAGTCTTACAAATGCAAATATCTATCCTGATATTATTCTCTTGTTAAACAGCAATAACAATCCTGAAACTAACTGAAGCAACTCAAAAACTCCCAAAAAAGTTTATGACCGCTTCATTAACATTAATACATACTTATAATTGTACTATTGAATCATTATTGGTTGTGCTGAAGAGTAATACTGTTTATTTGTTTGATATGCTACACCACAACTATATATATTTTATCACAGTAAACCATTAGCTACCTCACTGTTGTAATAAGGAAAATAATGTGTAATTAAAATTGACCACTCTTTACCATTCTAGTCTTAAGTAGTCTGTAAGCATTAGGAAGTATGCTTGAAATGCCCCGGCATGTTAGTGGCTTTCTTTGTATCTAACATGTATAAAATGTAAACACCCACTGTAACTTTTGTGAAGAAATAAATTTTGTCTTTGTCAATATTACATAGCAAGTCAGGCAAAAACTGTACTCAGTACCTCCAAGACCATAACAGTATTCACTTAAAATGTTAGATCAATGAGAAAACACTATGATGACCTCTCAGCACTGCTTAATTCTCTAAATGTTAACATGTCTATTATTATTCTTACCAAAACCTAGCTCAAACATGAATTAAGACATCTTTGTCTTACCTGGTTACACAGCCATACAGAACAGTAGGCTTGATCATACATAACTGAAGGCACAGCTATCTACTACTATGATGAATTAGAATGTATTAAATCTACTTGCACCAGGGACAAAAATGGTGAATACAGCCTCTCCTCACTTAACCCTTTCAAGGTCCACAGGCCCTCTCAGAGACTTGTTCTCAGGGTCCCCCAAATTTCAAAAAAAAAAAAATTATTTTTTCTCGTGAAAAGAGAGAGAATCTTTTCCCAATCATAATGACACCAAAAGTATGAAATTTGATGGAAAACTTACAAAATTATGCTCTCACGAAGTTAGCGGTCTCGATGACGTTTACGCATCGGCGATTTTGCCCGCTTTGAGCCCTATTTTCGGCCAATTCTAATGTACTAGTCGACAAAAATCATAACTATATCGCTAGAATTCCATTTTTTCTATCGAATGAGTACAAGAAACCACCAATTTACCGATTTCAAATATCCAATACAGAGGTCAGAATTTTGCAACTATGCCAATTTCACACAAATTTCAAAAGATGCCAATTTCCAAATAGGATCCAGAATAAACAAGAAAGACATTCCTGGCACTAAAATAACATTTCCTCTGTTCATTAGGCACGTCCCCAGGCCCCTCTTACATTTCTTTTGCTTTCCACTTTGAAATTTTTATTCTCACAAAAAAATAAAATTTACTGTTATGCAGACTACTGCATTAGTGTAGAAATGGTATAAATAATATCAGCGCACTTGTGAAAGAATATTAGACTCACCAGTTGATGTGTATTGGACGCCTGGCATGATTTGTTTACTTTTGAACTTTGGTAAAAATCGAGCATTTCTGCTACTTTGAGCTCAATTTCAAGGTACTTTTCATTGTAAAACCAGTCAAAATCATCTCAATTTCTGTAATATGTCTTCCATTCTATACAATGAGACCAGGAAAACTAGAATACAACAATAAATACCATACAAAAATATAGTGCAAAGTCGCTGTTTTAATCCAAAAACACGGTCAAAGTTTATTTTTTCTCATTACGCACTGTGTGCTGCAGGATTTTTTTTATGCTGCGCACACTGACCACATAGACCCATTCTTTCATGTGTAGGCCTACCAGCTTTCTCTCACTAGATTTGAAGGCGCTAGAATTTATGCGTACTAGTACGTCATGGGCACTGGCACATAAGCCGTACTAGTACGGCCAAAACCTTGAAAGGGTTAACAACAGAGTTGCGTTCCTAAGACCACATCAGTAAACAAATTCGTGGCTAAGTGAGGAGCATACTATAATGGGTTTGTGTCAATCATCTTTGATATAGTTTTAATGTCGCTTCTGCACCATTTATAAGTATTTTTAGTATATTTTTAAATGTTTATACAGTAGTGTACCTTCTTCACGGCTACTACAACTAACCCATCCCTTTGGGTAGGACCTACTTCCACTGGGGAATCCCACCTACCAGTGACTATGCCCTTGTCTGCTACATGTCCCTATCCACTGATGCCTATATAACCGCCAGTCTCCTTGCCTTTGCTCCAGATTCTCCAACACCACGATGCAGTGAACACTAACTCCAAGGCTGAGGGACTGATTATCTCATCTTTTTTATATAGTTCTACTGTCTTCTAATTATGTCCTAGAATCTGTATTGATAAAGCCACTGGATGGCGAAACGTCTACAATAAAGATACCGAGATGTTGCACGTGTCTTAACTTTCATATTGTCAGTATTTTATACCTTTCTTGCACAACTTGTCAGACACTGCCACATCATGGAATCTTGGTTCAGTGCCCTTACCATCTAAAATCTTCGAAAAAATAACACAAAACAGAGTTTACTTCTACCTAATATCTTGCAACATACTTAATCCCTCCCAGTTTGGGTTGAGGCCAAAAAAGTATGAATGATGCAATTATACAAATGCTCAGTGCTAAATGCAGCACCTGAAAAACAAAACTATCATCTGGGGCTCTTCAAAGACCTGCAGAAAGCATTTGATACACCTTAAAAGGGGTCAGAGGACATACCCTTGAATACCTAGTGGCTTTCTTTATGCTTAAAAATATTGCATTACTTGTAAACTGCACTTTGCACACTTCACGAAGAAATAATGTTGTTTGATTTTTTGTTTTGTTAATCTGCAGTATTTATGGGAACTAAAGATTAAACCAAATATTTTTAGCAAAATAATAAGCAGAAACAATATTGCAAAATAATAACAAGCAGAAATAATATAAAGCAGTGCTCTACCTTGCTTTAAATCAAAAGAATACATCCAGTGATGGTGTTTCTAAAAAGTTTCCATAAAAATAAAAATAAATAAAAATGCCTATAATAGCTTTTTGAATTATCCTTGGTTAAATCACCAGCACATGCATATAACATAAGTGTGTAAGATACAGTGTGACAAGAACATGGAAGACGACTGTAAACTTATGATTAATGCCAAATAAAAATTACATCAATTTTAAAAATAGTCTTGATAAGCAATGATTTTAGTAATATGCCTTCAACAAGGGTAACAAGAGGCCACAGATATAAATCAGGAAAAAAAAATAGTAACAAAGGGATACTGGGAAATATTTCTTTACGAACTGTGGTAGAAGAATGGGTTAAATTTAAAGTACTGTAGGTAGCTAGCACTGAAAACCACTGGATTTTTAATTATGATGAACATATTAATAAGGATATGCACCATGGGCATAGCTCTGTTCCTGTAGTCAGAAATAGGTGATTACAATAGAGGAATCACCATAGTTAAGGAAAATAACACAGACGCTAAAATTTCAGGCATTTTAAAAGGAAAATTTTCAGTCGTGGGACACTTCACTGCAACACACCAGAATGGAAGTGAGGTCATCCAGAACACTTGAACCTTACCTAAAACTTGTCTAAACCCAACCTGTCATTGTTTCTACCTAACATGAACCTGTTACTTCTGCTATATACAGTCATGTACCATATTTCCTATGTATCACTGGAATGAGCGAAGTCTCACCAATGTAACCTTTCATTTTAAAATGTTTAAAGTATCTGTACACACGTTTTTCTCAACTTATCAGTATTATATATCTAATTAGTAAGTAAGTAAGTAAGTTTATTCAGGTATACACAAATACAGTTACATAGAATTATCATACATAGCAGCATATGTGTAGAGAACCTAGGATAACCCAAAAAAGTCAGACAGAGTGACTTATTTCCATTGGGGGCCCATCATCTTAAGCTAACCATAGAATACAATCATCCTACACTAACCACAGGAAAATCACCTTAGCCTAACCACAGGGTAATCATCCTAGACTAACTACAAGACACAGCAATTATCCTAGTATAAGCACATAACTAATTATCCTAGCCTAAGCACAGCATAGAATTAACCTAGCCTAGTTAGTTTATTTAGGTACAGTTACACATAAAGTTACATAAGTTGTCATACATAGCAGCATATGTGTAGATTACTTAGGATAACCCAAAAGTCTAACAAAGTGACATAATTCCACTGGGGTCCTAACAACATAGATCAGTCATGCTGGTCTCAACAGTCAAGAATCATAATTTAGTTCATCCTAGCCTAGCTAGGGGACACCTGCTGGTCAGTGAGTAAGTTTATTCAGGTATACACAAATACACTTACATAGATTATCATATATAGCAGTATATGTGTAGGGAACCCAGGATAACCCAAAAAAGTCAGACAGCATAATGCCAACGTGACTCCCTCCCATCAGGGGAAATATTTCTTGTTTTTTACACTCGACAGATGGATAGTTTAGTTATATTATAAGTTAGGAAGGGCAGGTGTTGAGACAGGTGTTGAGACAGGTGTTGAAGACTGAGGTGTATTAAGAGTCCCTGACCTAACTTGTGATAGCATTATAACGAGCTTCACTGCTCTCTCACTCAACACTAGTCTCTCCAGTCTTCCTACAAATAATAATTCAACAATCTCCCAGGTTCATTATACTTGAACAATGTGTAAATAATATTTCAATGACGGAAGCAATATATATTATCCTCGTTATTTTTTAGTGAGCACTGCCTGCTTGCCCTCCTCTCCAGTGACTTTCTTATAATAAACTGCTAATACACAGCACTATACAAGTGTTATTTCCATATACAACATGTAAATTCTTGTACCAACACAACTTTTGGCGGTAATCCATTGTAAACATTCGCCATGTTCCAGTAAAGAATTCCCGTTTTCGAAGAGATTTGGAGTGTCTGGGATAATAAGAATAAATTTAAGAGAATGAAGCACTCACCTCTGCCCATTATCTTGCCAGATTATGCTTAAGTTATCCAGGTATCTTCATAAGAAGTTTGACTAAATGATATTGAGAAATGGCCAAGTTATCGCTGAAAAACTACAAGTTTAAAGCGAGCGCGAATACTTTAGTGGTGGCCATATTGTGATGTCAGTCCCAAACACTGGCGTCGACCAATCAGCGTGCAGGAGCCGTGGTCTCCACCAATCAGCATGCAGGGACCGCCCAGAGCCTGTGACGTCACTCAACACAAGCCCTCACAACCTCACATTCAAATTCTTTTAAAAATATATTATTAATGCCTTCGCCATTAGAAACGACTGTTATATCTTAATCTTGTAACCTGAACTCTAGACTAATTATTCTAATTGATTTAGAGGGAAAACTCATAAGATAAACACCGGAGAATCACAAAAACAAGTATCAATTAATGTTCCAGTAATATAAGTAAGTCAGTGTTGCCAGACGTGTTCCTACATAAGATGTTAAGTGTTTTAATCTTGAAGTTTCTTTCATTTAATATTCTCACATATATAAGACAGCTTGCATATTAATTACTATGTCATGAGGGAGGGAGCAGTGTTGTGTAGTGTTGCTAACTAACACTGAACCTCAACAACAGCAAAACATAAAACTGAATCATGTAAAAACAGTAAACAATAAGGTTTTATAAATATATTGATAAATATGGTTCTTTTGGTATTATGTCTGTAATTCTTCACTTCTACTTTATAACTAATGTTCAGCAAATTTTGTTTGATTCTATTGTTTTTCATCTACACAGTGAACCTTTATGAAGGTAAAACCTCCAGTAACATCCTCAGGAAAATTTAAACAAATCTTAGAAAACTTACCTAACCTTATTATAACAAGAGCAATTTATTTTAGCCTAACCCAACTAAATATATTTTAGATTTGTTTACAATAATTTAATATTAAACAGACACAGTAAAATATATTTTTTTCGTTAGGTTAAGAATGATTTTGGCGAAATTATTGCATACACAAATTTTCGCTTGTCCTATATGGCAAGATGAACGTTGCTGTTTAAGCCAAGATGGCAAGTTCTGCCTATTAGGCACGACACACACACACACACACACACACACACACATATATATATATATATATATATATATATATATATATATATATATATATATATATATATATATATATATATATATATATATATATATATATATATATATATATGTCGTGCCGAATAGGCAGAACTTGCCATCTTGGCTTAAAGAGCAACGCTCATCTTGCCGAATAGTACGTGAAAATTTGTGTATGCAATAATTTCGCCAAAATCATTCTGAACCTAACGAAAAAAATATATTTCTCTGTGTTTGTTTAGCATTAAATTACTGTAAACAATTCTAAAATATATTTAGTTAGGTTAGGCTAAAATAAATTATTCTTGTTATAATAAGGTTACGTAAGTTTTCTAAGTTCCTTTTGGTGCAAAATTGTAAATTTTTACATCAACATTAATGAAAAAAATATATCTTTAAACGTGTAAGAGAAAATTTCAGAAAGGACTTAATTTTAAATGAGTTTTTGCTAATTGACCAGTTTTACATATTCGGCACGACATTATATATATATATATATATATATATATATTTATATATATATTTATATTTATATATATATATATATATATATATATATATATATATATATATATATATATATATATATATACATAAGATGATGAAAATGTAATGAAGATACTTGTATACAAGTCAAGATTAACACAGAGTTCAAGTTTGAGTTGAGAGATAATTTATTCATAAAGTGTGCGACATTAGGTGGGTTATGTCCTGGACTTAACTTTATTTTGAGCAAATGTTAAGAAACGTAATGCATCCTAAGAAAACCCAGCCTAACCTAACCTAACATAACTCTACACAAATAACCCAGACTTAGGGCCTATTATTTTTGTATTATTCCAGCCATGATATTGTGCCTATATTTTAACCTTACTCTGCCAACTGTTACCTGGAGGTTACCTAGAGGTTATTCCGGGGATCAACGCCCCCGCAGCCCGGTCCACGACCAGGCCTATGAATGATATGTCTTTGTTAATGTTCAATTTGCCTATGTTTATGCTGCATTACACAACTCAGTACTAAGTGTTGGTTTGATCTGATGCGTCACTCTTGCCAAAATAAATGTACTGTTTTTGCAAAATATCTCCAGAAATAAAATTTTGCACAAGAAATAATAATTGTTGATAGGGTAACGATAATATGCTAGTCTAATACATAATAAAATAATGCATGAGTACAGACCAAAACCTAAGTTCTATATTAGCCCAAATCAACACTGGGAATGAGACTGTGAGAAATTACCTGCATGAGGTTTACACGGTATTACTTGAATTATTACATGTAAGTAATTTGCGTGAGGTCACAGGTCACAGGACTGTCACTCCCTCGATGCCCACTCCTTCACCACTCTCACAAAAAAGCTTGACCTGACATTAAATTAATAATTACAATATTAGAACCAGCTACTCTGATAAATTAAAATTATGTGGACTGTATGTTACTTTGGTTTACTTGCTGGGTACACAAAATATAACCACTAATACAATGCATACAATACAATAGTGTTATTAAAAAAGAAATTTGTATTACCATTTAATTACTGTAGTTGGGTCATGCCACAATGCCTACCTAACATATAGAAACCTACACTGGCCAGAGAGAAATCTAAATGAAAGGACAATGGCGTACTTCCCTGCGTGAGTGATGGTGTGGTCTCCTATTTTTTCACCATCTACACGTAATTCTGGAGGTCCCACAAATTTCCTGTCCCAATTCTTCAGCAGGGGACATTAACACGTGTTTCTATTACAAATTCAGGCCGAAATACCCCATCATGGCATTGACGCCAGATTACTTTACACCACTAGCAAACCAGTGCTCACATGTATATTCACTATGGCGTCTTCCCCCCCCCCCTTCCCTGTATCACTCCGTGGCCGCTGCACACATTCCACAAAATTTCTTGAAGGGTCAAATCAGCATCACATTTTAATATGCAATTATTATGTTATTCATATTTACACATGCTGAACTTAGGAAAATTATAAAAAAATATCCACAGAGACTATATTTCAGCTCTCAGCTGGAGCCCTTATCAGTCCTGGAGATGGGAAGTACAGTGCCTGCACTCTGAAGGAGGGGTGTTAATGTTGCAGTTTAAAAACTGTAGTGTAAAGCTCCCTTCTGGCAAGACAGTGATGGAGTGAATGATGGTGAAAGATTTTCTTTTTCGGGCCACCCTGCCTTGGTGGGAATCGGCCAGTGTGATAATAATAAAAAAAATAATAATAATAATAATATATACACAATTACATAACAGAAGGAAAATATATCTTAATATCACTCACCAATTTGACTGGAGACTAATGTGTATCATACTCAGAAAACCTCACTCTAACTAAATCTATGAAAATAATGCTGGCCAGAATTACACACAAATCTAGAGATCTTATCTGAGGTTCCTGGAGCTGTCTTGTCCAGTCGTCTGATATCTCAAGTTATGCAGGAATGCACATCCACCAATTTCGCCTCCTATTTGAGAGGTGTCAACACAATTCTAACCTCTAGAGCACGAAAAATTCTTCCCATTACACCAACGTTTGTACAAAATTCAAAACCAAGATAGTAAGTCCTGTCTTTTTTTCGATAACATACTTCTTTTAAAAATACAATATAGGGCATCTATTTACCTATAAATTACAGTATTTCTGGAAAATATATACAGTATTTTCCACAACTCTTATAGATTCTTCAGGTAGATCAGCTCTTCCTGCACACCACAAATTCAACAATATTCCCATTAAGACAGCTCCAGCGTGGAGGAAAATCGCCCACACAATGCTCAACAATGCCTCATGACAGGAAATGAAAAGTCTTTCGCTAGCGATGAGTGTACCACATGTAGGGGATTTCCTCTTGACTTTCTAATTCCTTTTACACTACCCTTGGCCCTCATGCCATTCACATCAGTGTAGTTTTTCACCCAGCTACCCCCAGTCTTAATGAACACAGGTACTCACCTAATTCTACTCACCCAGTTGTGGTTGCAGGGGTCGAGACTCAGCTCCTGGTTCCGCCTCTTCACTGATTGCTGCTAGGTCCTCTCTCTGCTCGTTGAGCTTTGTCATACCTCTTCTTAAAGCTATGTATGGTTCCTGCCTCCACTACATGGCTATAATCTCTAATTTTTTCTGCCATAGGTCAAAAGGAAAGAATGCAAACCACAAATAAGCCGCAACTAGTTACCCATCGGAAGAGGAATCCCATCTAACCAGCAGTTGCAAACAGTATACATCCTACATCCTTCCAATGCAGCGACATACCGGTATACAGCTGGTATTGTGGTGTGCAGTTGACGGGCAGGAAGTGTACCTATCTTATGAATCCAACTTTTTCATGACTAACACATCATACACACACACTTATTTAAATTGCTCCAGTGGATAGGCCACTTACCTTTAAAACTCCGCCTCCCCCTTCCACCCTCCCAAACCTTTCCCACATTCCATCCTTCTACCTTCCCCATCTTACCAAAGCTCTGGTCAGAACCTCGCCTCATCTAACCAGACCCAAGAGTAGCATAGTAGCTAGAAGTGCCCGGGTGGAGTCGCTATGATACCCTGGATTGAAAAGACAGTAAACTAATGTTAATCTACCTATAAGATACAGTGGAAATCAGTCATGATTATAACCTTTAAAATTATAAAAACTATGTAACTCATGTGAAATAAAAAGAGGTACAATAAGAATAAAGTAAACTGAGTTGTATACATGAACATTAAATTGAGAAAATCGGTTTACCATCACAAGTACACGAATGTTTAACTATGTGGGAACTCACTCTCCTCACTTAGTGTAGCTTCATCCATTAGTAACCTTTAATGCTCTTCCTGAACGACTCATCTGTTCCACGTCTTTACTCTTATATAATAAAGGATGTTTGAGGCCTGACCACCTACTGTGGTAATTGTGTTCACTTTCCCTTGTATAATATTTGTGTTGGTTCTTAACCTTAAACTTCGCAGCAATATATTCTGGCCGCTGTGAACAATTTTTTTTTGTACAGGATTTAACAGTTCTCTCAGTGTAGCAGTGCCAGAGGAGGGTTTCTAGTGGCCGCAAACCTCACTCAAGGAGAAAGGACCTTGGGTGAGTATTGTACTCAACATGTCGCCCGAGACACACAACCGAATAACTGCTGCAGCAGATGCAGTCTGGAAAATTTAAGACTAGCTTTCAGATTCTAAGAAGAGAGTGGACTGAAAATATTTGCATTATTTCTGTACTGTAGTAGAGGCAGGATCCATACATAACTGTAAGAAGAGGTATGATAAAGCTCTTGGAGCCGGAAGAAAACGGATCGACCTAATAAAGACCAGCGAAGAGGCGAGACCAGGAGCTGTGAATCGACCCCTGCAACCACATATCAGTGAGCACAGGCTCGGAGGGGAGGGAATACAAAGGCCGCAAACCTCACTCAAGGAGAAAGGACCTTGGGTGAGTATTGTACTCAACATGTCGCCCGAGACACACAACCGAATAACTGCTGCAGCAGATGCAGTCTGGAAAATTTAAGACTAGCTTTCAGATTCTAAGAAGAGAGTCATTCACGACACTGTTTGGGGCATACGTCACGCCCGTATTGGAGTATGCAATGCTAGTGGAACCCACATCTAGTCAAGAAACTGGAGAAAGTGCAGAGGTATGTAACAAGACTAGTCCCGGAGCTAAATGGTATGTCCGATGAGGAAATGTTAAGGAACTCGATCTGATGATACTAGACTTCAGCTAAAGGAAAAAAAGACTAGGGGGAGATAAAACAAACAAATTATGAAATACTGAGGGAATTGATAGGATGGACAGGGACAGTTTAAGAGATGGGAAACAAGAACACAATGGCACAGCTAGACGCTAAAAAAACAGACGAGTCACATGGATGCTAGAAAGTATTTTTTCCAGTCTTAGAGTTGTCAGGAAGTGAAAAGACTTGCAGAACGAAGTGGTAGAGACAGTATCTGTACAAAGCTCAGGAAGAGGCATGATGAGGCTCTCGAAGCCTAGGGAGAGTGAAACTAGTACGGTATATATATACTCAGGAAAAGACATAATAAATTAGTGTCAATGAACAAATATAAGAGTGGAATGGACTGTTGAAGCAGTTCATGTATACAGCAGACCAACACTGTGGCAACTCAGCCACCCAACTTACAATAAAATTATTTTCATAACTAGCACTACTAGAAAAATGACAGGATGGATAATGAGAACCTTCAAAACTAGGGAGGCCAAGCCCATGATGACACTCTTCAGGTCACTTGTTCTATCTAGGCTGGAATATTGCTGCACACTAACAGCACCTTTCAAGGCAGGTGAAATTGCCGACCTAGAAAATGTACAGAGAACTTTCACGGCGCGCATAACGGAGATAAAACACCTCAATTACTGGGAGCGCTTGAGGTTTCTAAACCTGTATTCCCTGGAACGCAGGCGGGAGAGATACATGATTATATACACCTGGAAAATCCTAGAGGGACTAGTACCGAACTTGCACACGAAAATCACTCACTACGAAAGCAAAAGACTTGGCAGACAATGCAACATCCCCCCAATGAAAAGCAGGGGTGTCACTAGCACGTTAAGAGACCATACAATAAGTGTCAGGGGCCCGAGACTGTTCAACTGCCTCCCAGCACACATAAGAGGGATTACCAACAGACCCCTGGCAGTCTTCAAGCTGGCACTGGACAAGCACCTAAAGTCAGTTCCTGATCAGCCGGGCTGTGGCTCGTACGTTGGTTTGCGTGCAGCCAGCAGCAACAGCCTGGTTGATCAGGGGCTGATCCACCAGGAGACCTGGTCACAGACCGGGCCGCGGGGGCGTTGACCCCCGAAACTCTCTCCAGGTAAACTACAGGTAAACTGTGATTTAATTGTATCAACAACACCAGCCTTGACCCCTAACTCTTTCATTTAGCCCTTGTGGCTTAGCGCTTCTTTCTGATAATAATAATAATAATAATAATAATAATAATAATAATAATAATAATAATAATAATAATAATAATTACTCTTTCATTAATCAGCTTCCATGATACATTAATTCTCATGCCACTCATATTTATATATTCTTAAACTCAAACTAATACTTAATGTGGGATGAGACAGTAGGGCTCCAACTGTGGGATGAGACAGTAGGGCTCCAACTGTGGGATGAGACAGTAGGGCTCCAACTGTGGGATGAGACAGTAGGGCTCCAACTGTGGGATGAGACAGTAGGGCTCCAACTGTGGGATGAGACAGTAGGGCTCCAACTGTGGGATGAGACAGTAGGGCTCCAACTGTGGGATGAGACAGTAGGGTTCCAACTGTGGGATGAGACAGTAGGGCTCCAACTGTGGGATGAGATAGTAGGGCTCCAACTGTGGGATGAGATAGTAGGGCTCCAACTGTGGGATGAGACAGTAGGGCTCCAACTGTGGGATGAGAGAGTAGGGCTCCAACTGTGGGATGAGACAGTAGGGTTCCAACTGTGGGATGAGACAGTAGGGTTCCAACTGTGGGATGAGACAGTAGGGTTCCAACTGTGGGATGAGACAGTAGGGCTCCAACTGTGGGATGAGACAGTAGGGTTCCAACTGTGGGATGAGACAGTAGGGCTCCAACTGTGGGATGAGACAGTAGGGTTCCAACTGTGGGATGAGACAGTAGGGCTCCAACTGTGGGATGAGACAGTAGGGTTCCAACTGTGGGATGAGACAGTAGGGCTCCAACTGTGGGATGAGACAGTAGGGCTCCAACTGTGGGATGAGACAGTAGGGTTCCAACTGTGGGATGAGACAGTAGGGCTCCAACTGTGGGATGAGACCGTAGGGTTCCAACTGTGGGATGAGATAGTAGGGCTCCAACTGTGGGATGAGACAGTAGGGTTCCAACTGTGGGATGAGATAGTAGGGCTCCAACTGTGGGATGAGACAGTAGGGCTCCAACTGTGGGATGAGATAGTAGGGTTCCAACTGTGGGATGAGACAGTAGGGCTCCAACTGTGGGATGAGACAGTAGGGTTCCAACTGTGGGATGAGACAGTAGGGTTCCAACTGTGGGATGAGACAGTAGGGTTCCAACTGTGGGATGAGATAGTAGGGCTCCAACTGTGGGATGAGACAGTAGGGTTCCAACTGTGGGATGAGACAGTAGGGCTCCAACTGTGGGATGCGACAGTAGGGCTCCAACTGTGGGATGAGATAGTAGGGTTCCAACTGTGGGATGAGACAGTAGGGTTCCAACTGTGGGATGAGACAGTAGGGTTCCAACTGTGGGATGAGATAGTAGGGCTCCAACTGTGGGATGAGACAGTAGGGTTCCAACTGTGGGATGAGACAGTAGGGTTCCAACTGTGGGATGAGACAGTAGGGCTCCAACTGTGGGATGAGACAGTAGGGCTCCAACTGTGGGATGAGATAGTAGGGTTCCAACTGTGGGATGAGACAGTAGGGTTCCAACTGTGGGATGAGACAGTAGGGTTTCAACTGTGGGATGAGACAGTAGGGTTCCAACTGTGGGATGAGACATTAGGGTTCCAACTGTGGGATGAGACAGTAGGGTTCCAACTGTGGGATGAGACAGTAGGGTTCCAACTGTGGGATGAGACAGTAGGGTTCCAACTGTGGGATGAGACAGTAGGGTTCCAACTGTGGGATGCGACAGTAGGGCTCCAACTGTGGGATGAGACAGTAGGGTTCCAACTGTGGGATGAGACAGTAGGGTTCCAACTGTGGGATGAGACAGTAGGGTTCCAACTGTGGGATGAGACAGTAGGGCTCCAACTGTGGGATGAGACATTAGGGTTCCAACTGTGGGATGAGACAGTAGGGTTCCAACTGTGGGATGAGACAGTAGGGTTCCAACTGTGGGATGAGACAGTAGGGTTCCAACTGTGGGATGAGACAGTAGGGTTCCAACTGTGGGATGAGACAGTAGGGTTCCAACTGTGGGATGAGACAGTAGGGTTCCAACTGTGGGATGAGACAGTAGGGTTCCAACTGTGGGATGAGACAGTAGGGTTCCAACTGTGGGATGAGACAGTAGGGTTCCAACTGTGGGATGAGACAGTAGGGTTCCAACTGTGGGATGAGACAGTAGGGTTCCAACTGTGGGATGAGACAGTAGGGTTCCAACTGTGGGATGAGACAGTAGGGTTCCAACTGTGGGATGAGACAGTAGGGTTCCAACTGTGGGATGAGACAGTAGGGTTCCAACTGTGGGATGAGACAGTAGGGTTCCAACTGTGGGATGAGACAGTAGGGTTCCAACTGTGGGATGAGACAGTAGGGTTCCAACTGTGGGATGAGACAGTAGGGTTCCAACTGTGGGATGAGACAGTAGGGTTCCAACTGTGGGATGAGACAGTAGGGTTCCAACTGTGGGATGAGACAGTAGGGTTCCAACTATGGGATGAGACAGTAGGGTTCCAACTGTGGGATGAAACAGTAGGGTTCCAACTGTGGGATGAGACAGTAGGGTTCCAACTGTGGGATGAGACAGTAGGGTTCCAACTGTGGGATGAGACAGTAGGGTTCCAACTGTGGGATGAGACAGTAGGGTTCCAACTGTGGGATGAAACAGTAGGGTTCCAACTGTGGGATGATGAGACAGTAGGGTTCCAACTGTGGGATGAGACAGTAGGGTTCCAACTGTGGGATGAGACAGTAGGGTTCCAACTGAGACAGTAGGGCTCCAACTGTGAAACAGTATGGTTCCATCTGTGGGATGAGACAGTAGGGTTCCAACTGTGGGATGAGACAGTAGGGTTCCAACTGTGGGATGAGACAGTAGGGTTCCAACTGTGGGATGAGACAGTAGGGTTCCAACTGTGGGATGAGACAGTAGGGTTCCAACTGTGGGATGAGACAGTAGGGTTCCAACTGTGGGATGAGACAGTAGGGTTCCAACTGTGGGATGAGACAGTAGGGTTCCAACTGTGGGATGAGACAGTAGGGTTCCAACTGTGGGATGAGACAGTAGGGTTCCAACTGTGGGATGAGACAGTAGGGTTCCAACTGTGGGATGAGACAGTAGGGTTCCAACTGTGGGATGAGACAGTAGGGTTCCAACTGTGGGATGAGACAGTAGGGTTCCAACTGTGGGATGAGACAGTAGGGTTCCAACTGTGGGTTCCAACTGTGAGACAGTAGGGTTCCAACTGTGGGATGAGACAGTAGGGTTCCAACTGTGGGATGAGACAGTAGGGTTCCAACTGTGGGATGAGACAGTAGGGTTCCAACTGTGGGATGAGACAGTAGGGTTCCAACTGTGGGATGAAACAGTAGGGTTCCAACTGTGGGATGAGACAGTAGGGTTCCAACTGTGGGATGAGACAGTAGGGTTCCAACTGTGGGATGAGACAGTAGGGTTCCAACTGTGGGATGAGACAGTAGGGTTCCAACTGTGGGATGAGACAGTAGGGTTCCAACTGTGGGATGAGACAGTAGGGTTCCAACTGTGGGATGAGACAGTAGGGTTCCAACTGTGGGATGAGACAGTAGGGTTCCAACTGTGGGATGAGACAGTAGGGTTCCAACTGTGGGATGAGACAGTAGGGTTCCAACTGTGGGATGAGACAGTAGAGTTCCAACTGTGTGGGATGAGACAGTAGGGTTCCAACTGTGGGATGAGACAGTAGGGTTCCAAGTAGGGTTCCAACTGTGGGATGAGACAGTAGGGTTCCAACTGTGGGATGAGACAGTAGGGTTCCAACTGTGGGATGAGACAGTAGGGTTCCAACTGTGGGATGAGACAGTAGGGTTCCAACTGTGGGGTGAGACAGTAGGGTTCCAACTGTGGGATGAGAAAGTAGGGTTCCAACTGTGGGGTGAGACAGTAGGGTTTCAACTGTGGGATGAGACAGTAGGGTTCCAACTGTGGGATGAGACAGTAGGGTTCCAACTGTGGGATGAGACAGTAGGGTTCCAACTGTGGGATGAGACAGTAGGGTTCCAACTGTGGGATGAGACAGTAGGGTTCCAACTGTGGGATGAGACAGTAGGGTTCCAACTGTGGGATGAGACAGTAGGGTTCCAACTGTGGGATGAGACAGTAGGGTTCCAACTGTGGGATGAGACAGTAGGGTTCCAACTGTGGGATGAAACAGTAGGGTTCCAACTGTGGGATGAAACAGTAGGGTTCCAACTGTGGGATGAGACAGTAGGGTTCCAACTGTGGGATGAAACAGTAGGGTTCCAACTGTGGGATGAGACAGTAGGGTTCCAACTGTGGGATGAGACAGTAGGGTTCCAACTGTGGGATGAGACAGTAGGGTTCCAACTGTGGGATGAGACAGTAGGGTTCCAACTGTGGGATGAGACAGTAGGGTTCCAACTGTGGGATGAGACAGTAGGGTTCCAACTGTGGGATGAGACAGTAGGGTTCCAACTGTGGGATGAGACAGTAGGGTTCCAACTGTGGGATGAGACAGTAGGGTTCCAACTGTGGGATGAAACAGTAGGGTTCCAACTGTGGGATGAGACAGTAGGGTTCCAACTGTGGGATGAGACAGTAGGGTTCCAACTGTGGGATGAGACAGTAGGGTTCCAACTGTGGGATGAGACAGTAGTGTTCCAACTGTGGGATTAGACATTTGGGTTCCAACTCTGCGATTAGACAGTAGGGTTCCAACTGTGGGATGAGACAGTAGGGCTCAAACTGCGGGATGAGACAGTAGGGTTCCAACTGTGGGATGAGACAGTTGGGCTCCATCTGTGGGATAAGACAGTAGGGTTCCAACTGTGGGATGAGACAGTAGGGTTCCAACTGTGAGATGAGACAGTATGGCTCCAACGGTGGTATGAGAAAGTAGGGTTCCAACTGTGGGATGAGACAGTGGGGCTCCAACTCTGGGATGAGACAGAAGGGTTCCAACTGTGGGATGAGACAGTAGGGTTCAAACTGTGGGATGAGACAGTAGGGTTCAAACTGTGGGATGAGACAGTAGGGTTCCAACTGTGGGATGAGACAGTAGGATGAGACAGTAGGGTTCCAACTGTGGTATGAGACAGTAGGGTTCAAACTGTGGGATGAGACAGTAGGGTTCCAACTGTGGGATGGGACAGTTGGGCTCCAACTGTGGGATGAGACAGTATGGTTCCATCTGTGGGATGAGACAGTAGGGTTCCAACTGTGGGATGAGACAGAAGGGTTTCAACTGTGGGATGAGACAGTAGGATGAGACAGTAGGGTTCCAACTGTGAGATGAGACACTAGGATGAGACAGTAGGGTTCCAACTGTGGGATGAGACAGTAGGGTTCCAACTGTGGGATGAGACAGTAGGGTTCCAACTGTGGGATGAGAGAGTAGGGTTCCAACTGTGGGATGAAATAGTAGGGTTCCAACTGTGGGATGAGACATCAGGGTTCCAACTGTTGGATGAGACAGTAGGGTTCCAACTGTGGGATGAGACAGTAGGGTTCCAACTGTGGGATGAGACAGTAGGGTTCCAACTGTGGGATGAGACAGTAGGGTTCCAACCGTGGGATGAGACAGTAGGGTTCCAACTGTGGGAGGAGACAGTAGGGTTCCAACTGTGGGATGAGACAGTAGGGTTCCAACTGTGGGAGGAGACAGTAGGGTTCCAACTGTGGGATGAGACAGTAGGGTTCCAACTGTGGGATGAGACAGTAGGGTTCCATCTGTGGGATGAGACAGTAGGGTTCCAACTGTGGGATGAGACAGTAGGGATCCAACTGTGGGATGAGAGAGTAGGGCTCCAACAGTGGGGTGAGACAGTAGGGTTCCAACTGTGGGATGAGACAGTAGGGTTCCAACTGTGGGATGAGACAGTAGGGCTCCAACTGTGGGATGAGACAGTAGGGTTCCAACTGTGGGATGAGACAGTAGGGTTCCAACTGTGGGATGAGACAGTAGGGTTCCAACTGTGGGATGAGACAGTAGGGTTCCAACTGTGGGATGAGACAGTAGGGTTCCAACTGTGGGATGAGACAGTAGGGTTCCAACTGTGGGATGAGAGAGTAGGGCTCCAACAGTGGTGTGAGACAGTAGGGTTCCAACTGTGGGATGACACAGTAGGGTTCCAACTGTCGGATGAGACAGTAGGGCTCCAACTGTGGGATGAGACAGTAGGGTTCCAACTGTGGGATGAGACAGTAGGGTTCCAACTGTGGGATGAGACAGTAGGGTTCCAACTGTGGGATGAGACAGTAGGGTTCCAACTGTGGGATGAGACAGTAGGGTTCCAACTGTGGGATGAGACAGTAGGGTTCCAACTGTGGGAGGAGACAGTAGGGTTCCAACTGTGGGATGAGACAGTAGGGTTCCAACTGTGGGATGAAACACTAGGGCTCAAACTGTGGGATAAGACAGTATGGCTCCAACTGTGGGATGAGACAGTAGGGTTCCAACTGTGGGGTGAGACAGTAGGGTTCCAACTGTGGGATGAGACAGTAGTGTTCCAACTGTGGGATGAGACAGTTGGGTTCCAACTGTGGGATGAGACATTAGGGTTCCAACTCTGGGGTGAGACAGTAGGGTTCCAAGTGTGGGATGAGACAGTAGGGTTCCAACTGTAAGATGAGACAGTAGGGCTCCAAGTGTGGGATGTGTGGTAGTCACACTATACTGTGGTAGTCACACCATACCCATGGTATGTGTGGTAGTCTCACCATACCCATGTATGTGTGGTAGTCACACTATACTGTGATAGTCACACCATACCCATGGTATGTGTGGTAGTAACACCATACCCATTGTATGTGTAGTAATAGCACCATACGCATGGTATGTGTGGTAATAACACCATACCCATGGTATATGTGGTAGTCACACTATACCCATGGTATGTGTAGTAGTAACACCATACCCAATGTATGTGTGGTAGTAACACCATCCCATGGTATGTGTGATAGTCACACCATACCCATGGTATGTGTGGCTGGTATGTATGTATGTGAGGCTGAAAATTTCCAGCCAAGACAGGACTCGCAGCAATGGTTTCAAGTTGGAAAAATTCAGATTCAGGAAGGATATAGGAAAGCACTGGTTTGGTAATAGAGTTATGGATGAGTGGAACAAGCTCCCGAGTACAGTTATTGAGGCTAAAACGTTGTGTAGTTTTAAAAATAGGTTAGATAAATACATGAGTGGGTGTGGGTGGGTGTGAGTTGGACCTGACTAGCTTGTGCTGCTGGGTCTGGTACAGTGCTCCATCCTTGAGTGGGGATGACCAGACTGGGTGGGTCACTGGGATAATCCGGGGGGTGGGCCATTGGTCAAATCCGGGGGGAGGACATGGACCTGCTCCGCATTGGTCAGTAGGCCTGTTGCAGTGTTCCTTATTTCTTATGTTCTTATGTATTTGTGGTAGTCACACCTTACCCATGGTATGTGTGGTAGTCACACCACACCCATGGTATGTGTGGTAGTCACACCACACCCATGGTATGTGTGGTAGTCACACCACACCCATGGTATGTGTGGTAGTCACACCACACCCATGGTATGTGTGGTAGTCACACCACACCCATGGTATGTGTGGTAGTCACACCACACCCATGGTATGTGTGGTAGTCACACCTTACCCATGGTATGTGTGGTAGTCACAACACACCCATGGTATCTGTGGTAGTCACACCACACCCATGGTATGTGTGGTGTGGTAGTGGCAGTCACAACACACCCATGGTATGTGTGGTAGTCACACCACACCCATGGTATGTGTGGTAGTCATGGTATGTGTGGCACACACCATACCCATGGTATGTGTATGTGTGGCAGTCATACATGGTATGTGTGGTACACACTTACCCATGGTATGTGTGGTAGTCACAACACACCCATGGTATGTGTGGCAGTCACACCATACCCATGGTATGTGTGGTAGTCAAAACACACCCATGGTATGTGTGGCAGTCACACCACACCCATGGTATGTGTGGTAGTCACACCTTACCCATGGTATGTGTGGTAGTCACACCACACCCATGGTATGTGTGGCAGTCACACCATACCCATGGTATGTGTGGTAGTCACACCACACCCATGGTATGTGTGGTAGTCACACCACACCCATGGTATGTGTGGCAGTCACACCATACCCATGGTATGTGTGGTAGTCACACCACACCCATGGTATGTGTGGTAGTCACAACACACCCATGGTATGTGTGGTAGTCACAACACACCCATGGTATGTGTGGTAGTCACAACACACCCATGGTATGTGTGGTAGTCACACCACACCCATGGTATGTGTGGTAGTCACACCACACCCATGGTATGTGTGGTAGTCACAACACACCCATGGTATGTGTGGTAGTCACACCACACCCATGGTATGTGTGGTAGTCACACCACACCCATGGTATGTGTGGTAGTCACACCACTCCCATGGTATGTGTGGTAGTCACACCACACCCATGGTATGTGTGGTAGTCACACCACACCCATGGTATGTGTCGTAGTCACACCACACCCATGGTATGTGTGGTAGTCACACCACTCCCATGGTATGTGTGGTTGTCACACCATATCCATGGTATGTGTGGTAGTCACACCATACCCATTGTATGTGTCGTAGTCACACCACACCCATGGTATGTGTGGTAGTCACACCACTCCCATGGTATGTGTGGTAGTCACACCATACCCATGGTATGTGTGGTAGTCACACCACACCCATGGTATGTGTGGTAGTCACACCACACCCATGGTATGTGTGGTAGTCACACCACTCCCATGGTATGTGTGGTTGTCACACCATATCCATGGTATGTGTGGTAGTCACACCATACCCATGGTATGTGTGGTAGTCACACCATACCCATGGTATGTGTGGTAGTCACACCATACCCATGGTATTTGTGGTAGTCACACCTCACCCATGGTATGTGTGGTAGTCACACCATACCCATGGTATGTGTGGTAGTCACACCATACCCATGGTATGTGTGGTAGTCACACCATACCCATGGTATGTGTGGTAGACACACCATACCCAGGGTATGTGTGGTAGTCACACCATACCCATGGTATGTGTGGTAGTCACACCATACCCATGGTATGCGTGGTAGTCACACCATACCCATGGTATGTGTGGTAGTCACACCATACCCATGGTATGTGTGGTAGTCACACCATACCCATGGTATGTGTGGTAGTAACACCATACCCATGGTATATGTGGTAGTCGCACCATACCCATGGTATGTGTGGTAGTCACACCATACCCATGATATGTGTGATAGTCATACCATACCCATTTTATGTATGGTAGTCACACCATACCCATGGGATGTGTGGTTGTCACACCATACCCATGGTATGTGTGGTAGTAACACCATACCCATGGTATATGTGGTAGTCGCACCATACCCATGGTATGTGTGGTAGTCACACCATACCCATGATATGTGTGATAGTCATATCATACCCATTTTATGTATGGTAGTCACACCATACCCATGGTATGTGTGGTAGTAACACCATACCCATGGTATGTGTGGTAGTCACACCATGCCCATGGTATGTGTGGTAATCACACCATACCCATGGTATGCGTGGTAGTCATACCATACCCATGATATGTGTGGTAGTCTCACTATACCCATGGTGTGTGTGGTAGTCACACCGTGCCCATGGTGTGTGTGGTATTCACACCATACCCATGGTATGTGTGGTAGTCACTCCATACCCATGGTATGCGTGATAGTCACACCATACCCATGGTATGCGTGGTAGTCACACCATACCCATGGTATGTGTGGTAGTCACACCATACCCATGGTATGTGTGGTAGTCACACCATACCCATGGTATGTATGGTAGTAACACCATGCCCATGGTATGCGTGGTAGTCAGACAATACCCATGGTATGTGTGGTAGTCACACCATACCCATGGTATGTGTGGTAGTCACACCACACCCATGGTATGTGTGGTAGTCACACCATACCCATGGTATGTGTGGTAGTCACACCACACCCATGGTATGTGTGGTAGTCACACCATACCCATGGTATGCATGATAGTCACATCATACCCATTGTATGCGTGGTAGTCACACCATACCCATGGTATGCGTGGTAGTCACACCATATCCATGGTATGTGTGGTAGTCACACCACACCCATGGTATGTGTGGTAGTCACACCATACCCATGGTATGCGTGGTAGTCACACCATACCTATGGTATGCGTGGTAGTCACACCATACCCATGGTATGTGTGGTAGTCACACCATACCCATGGTATGTGTGGTAGTCACACCGTAACCATGGTATGTGTGGTAGTCACACCATACCCATGGTATGTGTGGTAGTCTCACCATACCCATGGTATGCGTGGTAGTCACACCATACCCATGGTATGCGTGGTAGTCACACCATACTCAAGGTATGCGTGGTAGTCACACCATACCCATGGTATGTGTGGTAGTCACACCACACCCATGGTATGTGGGGTAGTCACACCATACCCACGGTATGTGTGGTAGTCACACCATACCCAGGGTATGTGTGGTAGTCACACCATACCCATGGTATGCGTGGTAGTCACACCATACCCATGGTATGCGTGGTAGTCACACCATACTCAAGGTATGCGTGGTAGTCACAGCATACCCATGGTATGTGTGGTAGTCACACCACACCCATGGTATGTGTGGTAGTCACACCATACCCATGGTATGTGTGGTAGTCACACCATACCTATGGTATGTGTGGTAGTCACACCATACCCATGGTATGCGTGGTAGTCACACCATACTCAAGGTATGCGTGGTAGTCACACCATACCCATGGT
The DNA here is from genome assembly GCF_038502225.1 of Cherax quadricarinatus. NCBI lineage: Eukaryota > Metazoa > Arthropoda > Malacostraca > Decapoda > Parastacidae > Cherax > Cherax quadricarinatus. The sequence continues at coordinate 37,183,953 of NC_091301.1, read as the reverse complement.
ATGTGTGGTAGTCACACCACACCCATGGTATGTGTGGTAGTCACACCATACCCATGGTATGTGTGGTAGTCACACCATACCCATGGTATGTGTGGTAGTCACACCATACCCATGGTATGAGTGGTAGTCACACCATACTCAAGGTATGCGTGGTAGTCACACCATACCCATGGTATGTGTGGTAGTCACACCATACCCATGGTATGTGTGGTAGTCACGCCATACCCATGGTATGTGTGGTAGTCACACCATACCCATGGTATGTGTGGTAGTCACACCATACCCATGGTATGTGTGGTAGTCACACCATACCCATGGTATGTGTGGTAGTCACACCATACCCATGGTATGTGTGGTAGTCACACCATACCCATGGTATGTGTGGTAGTCATACCATACCCATGGTATGTGTGGTAGTCACACCATACCCATGGTATGTGTGGTAGTCACACCATACCCATGGTATGTGTGGTAGTCACACCATACCCATGGTATGTGTGGTAGTCACACCCTGTTGATGATGTGAAGAGTCTGGGGACCCTTGCACTAAAGACATATCACATACACGACGACAGATGTACTAAAGACATGTCACAGACACAACGACTGATATACTAAAGACATGTCACAGACACAACGACTGATGTACTAAAGACATGTCACAGACACAACGACTGATATACTAAAGACATGTCACAGACACAACGACTGATGTACTAAAGACATGTCACAGACACAACGACTGATGTACTAAAGACATGTCACAGACACAACGACTGATATACTAAAGACATATCACAGACACAACGACTGATGTACTAAAGACATATCACAGACACAACGACTAATATACTAAAGACATATCACAGACACAACGACTAATATACTAAAGACATATCACAGACACAACGACTGATGTACTAAAGACATATCACAGACACAACGACTAATATACTAAAGACATATCACAGACACAACGACTGATGTACTAAAGACATATCACAGACACAACGACTGATGTACTAAAGACATATCACAGACACAACGACTGATATACTAAAGACATATCACAGACACAACGACTGATGTACTAAAGACATATCACAGACACAACGACTGATATACTAAAGACATGTCACAGACACAACGACTGATGTACTAAAGACATGTCACAGACACAACGACTGATGTACTAAAGACATGTCACAGACACAACGACTGATATACTAAAGACATATCACAGACACAACGACTGATGTACTAAAGACATGTCACAGACACGACTGATACTTTGTTTTGCCTCATTACAAGTAATTTAGAAGAGTTTGTCTTGATGCTAGTAAAGGCACCAATTATGTCTGGTGCTCGAGGTCGATGTTTCAACACGTGGATATAGACTTTAAAAATGTCTTACTTCAAGATATGAACTTCAGTAACATCTATAAATGATGAATTCATTTTTTTATTGTAAATTGAAATTTGTCAATAATGAAATTATGTTGATAATGATATATTTTACTGCATTTTTAAAGGTTTTCTTGGCTTTCTGGTGGTCATTAATGTGGTACGAACACCAAGAATACTTTATATGATCAAATATTCGTCAGAATGTTCACAAAATTACTATTTTAGAAATTATTGAAATTTATTGCTTCCTCCGGAAACTCTTGGGAATTTTTCAGCAACGACCTCAGGCAACGTCACTCAAAAAATCAGATTTCTCTGTTTTTTTCTATGTTGACAGCTAATACTCTTGCGCTAGCTACGGTAATGTGTTTCGTGAAGCCGATGGTGTGGCCGGTGGTCATTCATCATTATTGAAGACACTGCAAGACTCCAGGCGGACATCAACCAAATCTTTAAATGGGACGCAGAAAACAATATGAAGTTCAATGATGAGAAATTTCAATTACTCCGATATGGAAAACGTGAGGAAATTAAAACTATATTGGAGTATAAAACAAATTCCAACCACACAACAGAGCGAAAAGCTAATGTAGAAGACCTGGGAATGATAATATCAAAGGAACTCACTTTCAAAGACCACAACATTGTATCTGCTAGAAAAATGACAAGATGAATAATGAGAACCTTCAGAACTAGGGATGCCAAAATCATGATGACACTCTTCAGGTCGCTTGTTCTATCTAGGCTGGAATATTGCTGCACACGGATAGTACCTTTCAAGGCAGATGAAAATTGTGACTTAGAAAATGTACAAAGAACCTTCAAGGCACACACAAGTGCGATAAAATACCTAAATTACTGGGAATGTTTGAAGTTCCTCTGTGAGACCTCTACCCACACTCTCCCTGAGGTATCCCAGCAAGTAAGCACGTCTCCTGTATTATCCCAGTGCTTAACAGAATAGGGAATAGCATAAGAGGGTACAAATAAAAATGCGTGGCTGACAGCTATTTGCCAAGGTAAATTCCTGTCAGCTATGCCTCGTGGCTTAAGTCTCAGGTTTTTTGTTCTTGACCAGCGTCAGGTTCTAAAACACGTGGTGTTAGCCTCATAGGGGGGTGCTTTAAGGGCCATATAAGCTCAAGGAAATGGCTAGAGAAAAGAGAGAGGTCGGGACAGGCTCGGTGAGCGGGAGCCCTGGACAGCCGTGTGTGTAATGGACTACACATTACGAATCTCGGGTCACCTGGTCGGTGAATTATGAGTGATTACAAGTCCATGTTACTGATAACAGCTACCCTTCTCCCTGGTAATAAGTCTCATAGGTCAATTATTATATTATGTAATTCTCTGTCAGGATATGTTGTATTAAGTTGGGGTCTGTGTTGCTTAGTCTATCTTCCTAGCTCATATCGTTTAGGACTTGATTTACTTGGTCCTACTTTATGTTCTTGCTATTGAAGTTGAATTTGGTGAAGGCTCCCTCATGACTAATCTCATTTTGCCGGTCTGGGGCTCCGCGCATACATGTCTGAACCTCGATTATGTTGTGATCTGAGTATATTGTTTTTGATATGGTGACATTTCGTATCAGATCATCATTGTGAGTGAAGATAAGGTCTAGTGTATTCTCCAGTCTAGTAGGCTCTATTATTTGCTGGTTTAAGAAACTAGAGAAAGTGCGAAGGTTTGCAACTAGACTAGTCCCAGAGCTAAGGGGTATGTCCTACGAGGAGATGTTAATTCAATTCAATTCAATTCAAGTTTATTCTCTATAATGGTTACAATGTGGGGTTTACAGGTTTTGGGTATTGTGTGGTTTACATGTTATAAAATACTAATTACAGAGGGGGCCACTAGGACACCTAGCATGGCTAGGCATTTCAAGCAGACTTAGATTAATTCTTAACATTAAATCCTTATAGATTATAGTATTAAGGCTAAGTGACTATATCATAATTTGTGAGTTTAGCAATGTGAATGCTTTTGTTTTGGCACAATACAAGGTGTCTATATTTGAGTATCATAGGCAAACTTATGACTAGTTAGGATTTATTATTTTAAGAATAAGATTAGTATTTCTGGGTTTATAGTCAGTGGGTGAGTGTAATTGTGAACCACCAGGTGGTTATCATGTAGTTAGTTGTCTGGGTGGATCAGGGAGATAAGATGTTTTCTAACTGCAGTTTTGAAAGTGATGAATGTGTCTGCAGTTCTAGAGTTTTCAGGTAGGGTGTTCCAGATTTTAGGTCCTTTGAAATGCATTGAATTTTTGTAAAGGTTTAGTCGAACATGGGGAATATCATAGAGATGCTTGTGTCTGGTGCTATGCCTGTGGGTTCTGTCACAACTGTCAAGAAAGCGTTTTAGGTCAAGGTTAATATTGGAATTTAAGGTCCTGTAGATATAGATTGCACAGTAGTAAGTGTGGATGTTCTGAACACGGAGTAAGTTTAGATCTATGAAGAGTGGGGGGGTGTTGCCAGAGATGGGATTTAGTGATTATTCTTACTGCAGCTTTTTGTTGGGTTATTATTGGCTTTAGGTGTGTTGCTGCAGTTGAGCCCCAAGCACAGATAACATAGGTGAGGTATGGATTTATAAGTGAATGGTATAGTGTGAGAAGGGCAGTTTGCGGTACGTAGTATCGTATCTTGGAGAGGATCCCCACCATTTTGGATACTTTTTTTGTTATGTGTTGGATATGGGTGCTGAAATTTAGGTTGTTGTCGAGGTATAGGCCAAGGAATTTGAGCTCATTATGTCTGGCAATTAGAGTGTTGTCGATCTTAATGTTAAGTTGCGCAATGCCTGCTCTGCTACCAAACATAATATAGTAGGTTTTGCCAGTGTTAAGTGTAAGTTTATTGGCTGTCATCCAAGTCGATATTTTGAGCAGCTCCTCGTTAACAATGGCTTTAAGGGTGGGAAGATTAGGGTAGGAGATGACAATATCCTGTCAACAGCAAAGAGAATGGGTTTCAGGTGTTGGGATATGTTTGGAAGATCATTGATGTAAATGAGGAAGAGCAGGGGTCCAAAGACACTTACCTGCGGAACTCCAGTATCAAGTGGCCGTATTGATGAGGCTGTGTCTTTAATGGTGACATACTGATACCTATTAGAAAGGTAGGATTTAAAATATGCAAGCGCATGGCCTCTTATACCATAGTGGTCAAGTTTGTGGAGTAGGATGCTGTGGTCTACTGTGTCAAACGCTTTCCTTAGGTCAATAAAAATTCCTAGCGGATATTCCTTATTTTCCAGTGCTGTGTAAAGCAGGTCTAGCATTTTTATAATTGCATCATTAGTGCTTTTATTTTTCCTGAATCCAAATTGGCAGGGGTTGAGTATGTTTTGTGACATTATAAATGAACATAGTCTCCTGTGCACGAGTTTCTCGAAGATTTTGGATAGCAATGGCAAGTTTGATATTGGCCTATGGCCTTTATGGTTTGGTGTAACCCTTGCTGTCTTGAGTAGTGTCGGGAAAGTGCTAGTTTCTAGTGACTTGTTAAAAGGTAATAATGTAATAGCATGTGAAAGGACATGGGCCGCCCGCTCGTACAATAATGGTGGGACGTGAGACAGATTCCCCGAGTTATTGTTAAGTGACTTTATGATCGCGGTGACTTCCGTGGGCTCAGTTGGTACAAGATAGAAGGAATTTGGGAAATTCCCATCTAGGTAGTCCCCGGCACGGGCATTGGTACGTGGGATTTTACTGGCGAGATTAGATCCTATGTTTGAAAAGAAGTCGTTTATCTTGTTAGCTGTGTCAGTGGGATGTAGTGGTGTTTCATGAGGTTTAGTTAGAATAATATTCTTGTTTTTTCAGTTTGTGAGTCTCCAGAATCTGGGAAAGTGTTTTCCAGGTCTTTTTTATCTCCTCTTATGTCAGTGAATCTGCTGGAGTAGTATAGTTGTTTGGCTTTCTTTATTAATTTGGTGAGAACTGTTAAATATTTTTTAAGAATATCTTTGTGTATTAAGCCCTGTCTCTATTGCTTTTCATATTGATGTTTCTTATCAATGGATTTCAGAATGCTGCTGGTTAGCCATTGGCAACCAAGCCGTTTATTTGTGATCTGTTCGGTTTTTATAGGACAATGTTTGTTGTATAGTCAAGTATTTTGTTAAGAAAAAGTCTGTCCAATCGTCAATACCATTGGCATTGGAGGATTCTGTAGGCCAGTCAACAGTCTCTAGGTCTGCTGTGAAATTCCTTATTGAGGCCTCGTCATGGAGTCTAAATGAAACTTTGTTGTATTCGAGTGGTGGTTTACTAATGTTTATTAAGAGGAAGGTAGGGTAGTGGTCAGTAGTGCTATCTGTGATTATCCCTGATTTAAGGGGGGCTAGTATATTGGTCCATATGTGGTCTATTATGGTTGTATTTGTCTCAGTCAGCCTGGTTGGTTTAGTTATTGTTTATTTATTTTATTTTTATTTTTTAATTTGAACATGATACAGAGAAGTACAAGGAATACAATTTTTAAAGTGTAGCATGCCAAAACCCCTTGTATGCATAGCATTACTGGCAGGCTTAAAATTAACTTAAGATTAACTAAGCAATGAAGTATTCAATGGTAAAACATTATTGTAAACAGATAACAATTAAGCACAAATGAGTATTACAAAAACAGGTCGTATGGTTGCTTGCATTGCTGTACAATCAGTATTTATTTATTTATTTATGGGCAGGCTTAAAATTAACTTAATATTAACTAAGCAATGATATATTCAGTGGTACAAAAATTATTGTAAAACAGATAACAATTTAGTACAAATGAGTATTACAAAGACAAGTCATATGGTCATTACTGTGTTGCTGTGTAATCAGTAGAATGGAGTATTATGTTAGGTAATGAAGTTAAATAGTAACAAAGTTTGATTGGGTCACAGGTTGACATTTATGAGATACAATAATGAGATACATATATGAGATACAATTTATGAGATACAATAATTCAGTATTTATTTAGTTGTGGGTGAGTAAGTGATTTTTGAGAAGAGACTTGAATTTATAAACAGGTAGTGTTTCTTTTATATTCACAGGTAATGAATTCCAGATTTTAGGGCCTTTTATGTGCATTGAGTTTTTACATACCGTGAGATGGACACGAGGAACATCAAAGAGTGATCTGTGCCTTGTGTTATGGTCTTGTGTTCTGTTGAGGTTGGTAAGGAGATGTTTGAGGGGAGGGTTAATATCAGAGTTAAGTGTTCTATGTATGTAGTAGGTGCAGTAATAAGTATGGATGTTTTGTATGGTGAGTAGGTTTAGAGTTTTGAATATTGGTGGAGTGTGCTGCCTGTAGTGGGAATTTGTTATCATTCTGACTGCAGCCTTTTGTTGGGTGATTAGTGATCTGAGATGGTTTATTGTTGTTGAGCCCCATGCACAAATTCCATAGGTGAGATAGGGGTAAATAAGTGAGTGATATAGGGCCAGGAGGGCTGACTGTGGAACATAGTACTGTATCTTCGATAGTATGCCTACGGTCTTGGAAATTTTTTCGGAAATTTGTTGTATATGTGTTTGAAATTTGAGTCTATTATCAAGGTGGATTCCTAAGAATTTTCCCTCTGTGAGTTTTGTGACTGGTGATCCATTTATCATTATGTTAAGAGACAGATCTGTAGCTGTTACCAAACTGAATGAAGTAGGTTTTGTCAATGTTTAGAGTAAGTTTGTTGGTCCTCATCCAGGTTGATATTTTCTGTAATTCTGTATTTACAGTATTGGCTAGCATGACTGGGCTCGGGTGAGAGTAGACGTATGTAGTGTCATCTGCAAATAGTGTGGGTTTGAGTAGTTGCGATGCATTTGGTAGGTCATTTATGTATATGAGAAAAAGAAGAGGGCCTAGGACACTTCCCTGTGGGACACCAACTGTAATTGGCTGTGTGGAAGAGTTTGCCCCATTTGTGTACACATATTGGCTTCTGTTGCTGAGGTAAGACTTGAGGTAGTTGAGGGAGTGCCCTCTTATACCATAGTGTGACAATTTTATGTGGAGCAAGTCATGGTCAACTGTATCAAAAGCTTTACGCAAGTCAATGAAGATCCCCAGTGGGACTTCTTTTTTCTCTATTGCTGTATAAATATGTTCTAGCATGTGGATAATAGTATCATTAGTATTTTTATTAGGCCTGAACCCAAATTGACAGGGGTTGAGTATGTTGTGGGAGATGAGGTAGGAATAGATACGCTTATGGATTAATTTTTCAAAGATTTTAGAGAGAGGGTGTATGTTGGATATTGGCCTATAGTTATTCAAGTCTGTTTGGTCTCCTCCTTTATGGATCGGGGTGGCCCTTGCTATTTTGAGAACTGTAAGAAAGGTGGAGGATTCAATGGATTTGTTAAAGAGTGTTGCAAAGATTTGTTAAAGAGTGTTGTTGGTATGAGAAGTGTGTTTACCTGGAGTTTACCTGGAGAGAGTTCCGGGGGTCAACGCCCCCGCGGCCCGGTCTGTGACCAGGCCTCCTGGTGGATCAGAGCCTGATCAACCAGGCTGTTGCTGCTGGCTGCACGCAAACCAACGTACGAGCCACAGCCCGGCTGATCAGGAACTGACTTTAGGTGCTTGTCCAGTGCCAGCTTGAAGACTGCCAGGGGTCTGTTGGTAATCCCCCTTATGTGTGCTGGGAGGCAGTTGAACAGTCTCGGGCCCCTGACACTTATTGTATGGTCTCTTAACGTGCTAGTGACACCCCTGCTTTTCATTGGGGGGATGGTGCATCGTCTGCCAAGTCTTTTGCTTTCGTAGTGAGTGATTTTCGTGTGCAAGTTCGGTACTAGTCCCTCTAGGATTTTCCAGGTGTATATAATCATGTATCTCTCCCACCTGCGTTCCAGGGAATACAGGTTCAGGAACCTCAAGCGCTCCCAGTCATTGAGGTGTTTTTTCTCCGCTATGCGCACCGTGAAGGTTCTCTGTACATTTTCTAGGTCAGCAATTTCACCTGCCTTGAAAGGTGCTGTTAGTGTGCAGCAATATTCCAGCCTAGATAGAACAAGTGACCTGAAGAGTGCCATCATGGGCTTGGCATCCCTAGTTTTGAAGGTTCTCATTATCAATCCTGTCATTTTTCTAGCAGATGCGATTGATACAGTGTTATGGTCCTTGAAGGTGAGATCCTCCGACATGATAACTCCCAGGTCTTTGACGTTGGTGTTTCGCTCTATTTTGTGGCCAGAATTTGTTTTGTACTCTGATGAAGATTTAATTTCCTCGTGTTTACCATATCTGAGTAATTGAAATTTCTCATCGTTGAACTTCATATTGTTTTCTGCAGCCCACTGAAAGATTTGGTTGATGTCCGCCTGGAGCCTTGTAGTGTCTGCAATGGAAGACACTGTCATGCAGATTCGGGTGTCATCTGCAAAGGAAGACACGGTTCTGTGGCTGACATCCTTGTCTATGTCAGATATGAGGATGAGTAACAAGATGGGAGCGAGTACTGTGCCTTGTGGAACAGAGCTTTTCACCGTAGCTGCCTCGGACTTTACTCTGTTGACGACTACTCTCTGTGTTCTGTTAGTGAGGAAATTATAGATCCATCGACCGACTTTTCCTGTTATTCCTTTAGCATGCATTTTGTGCGCTATTATGCCATGGTCACACTTGTCGAAGGCTTTTTGCAAAGTCTGTATATATTACATCTGCATTCTTTTTGTCTTCTAGTGCATTTAGGACCTTGTCGTAGTGATCCAATAGTTGAGACAGACAGGAGCGACCTGTTCTAAACCCATGTTGCCCTGGGTTGTGTAATTGATGGGTTTCTAGATGGGTGGTGATCTTGCTTCTTAGGACCCTTTCAAAGATTTTTATGATATGGGATGTTAGTGCTATCGGTTTGTAGTTCTTTGCTGTTGCTTTACTGCCCCCTTTGTGGAGTGGGGCTATGTCTGTTGTTTTTAGTAACTGTGGGACGACCCCCGTGTCCATGCTCCCTCTCCATAGGATGGTAAAGGCTCGTGATAGGGGCTTCTTGCAGTTCTTGATGAACACGGAGTTCCATGAGTCTGGCCCTGGGGCAGAGTGCATGGGGATGTCATTTATCGCCGGTTCGAAGTCATTTGGCGTCAGGATAACATCAGATAGGCTTGTGTTAACCAAATTCTGTGGCTCTCTCATAAAAAATTCATTTTGATCTTCGACTCTCAGTCTGGTTAGCGGCTTGCTAAAAACTGAGTCATATTGGGACTTGAGTAGCTCACTCATTTCCTTGCTGTCATCTGTGTAGGACCCATCTTGTTTAAGTAGGGGCCCAATACTGGACGTTGTTCTCGACTTTGATTTGGCATAGGAGAAGAAATACTTTGGGTTTCTTTCGATTTCATTTATGGGTTTTAGTTCTTCCCGCGATTCCTGACTCCTATAAGATTCCTTTAGCTTAAGTTCGATGTTTGCTATTTCTCTGACCAGTGTCTCCCTACGCATTTCAGATATATTGACCTCTTTTAGCCGTTCTGTTATTCTTTTCCATCGCCTGTAAAGGGAGCGCCTGTCTCTTTCTATTTTTACATCTACTCCTCCTTTTTCTTAGAGGAATAAGCCTTCTGCATACATCGAGTGCCACCAAGTTAATCTGTTCTAGACATAAGTTGGGGTCTGTGTTGCTTAGTATATCTTCCCATCTTATATCGGTTAGGACTTGGTTTACTTGGTCCCACTTTATGTTTTTGTTATTGAAGTTGAATTTGGTGAATGCTCCCTCGTGACTAATCTCATTATGTCGGTCTGGGGCTCCGCGCATACATGTCTGAACCTCAATTATGTTGTGATCTGAGTATATTGTTTTTGATATGGTGACATTTCTTATCAGATCATCAATGTTAGTGAAGATGAGGTCTAGTGTATTCTCCAGTCTAGTAGGCTCTATTATTTGCTGGTTTAAATTGAATTTTTTGCAGAGATTTAAAAGCTCGTGTGAGTGTGAGTTTTCATCAGAGCTGCCTCCTGGTGTTATTACTGCAACAATATTATTTGCTATATTCCTACATTTTAGGTGCCTTAAGTTGAAATCCCCCAGGAGCAAGATGTTGGGTGCAGGAGCTGGAAGATTTTCCAGACAGTGGTCAATTTTTAACAGCTGTTCCTGGAATTGCTGGGATGTTGCATCCGGAGGCTTGTAGACTACCACAATGACTAGGTTTTGGTTCTCGACCTTTACTGCTAAAACTTCCACTACATCATTTGAGGCATTAAGCAGTTCTGTGTAAACTAGTGACTCTGCTATGTACAGGCCAACCCCCCTCCCCTTTTGCCTGTTCACTCTGTCACATCCGTATAGGTTGTAACCTGGGATCCATATTTCGTTGTCCAGGTGATCCTTCATGTGGGTCTCAGTGAAAGCCACAAACATTGCCTTTGCCTCTGCAGGCAGTCAACGGATGAAAGGTATTTTGTTGTTTGTTGCTGGCTTTAGACCCTGTATATTTGCAAAGAAGAATGTCATCGGACTGGTGGTATTGTTGGTACTGGGGGGGGGGATTTTTTTCCGGCATTAGTATCTGTATCTGTTGGTTTAGAGTGGAGGCCATCGACTGTGGTTCCACTCCAGGAATGACTGGATTTGGTGTACGATTTCTGCCATTTCCTGCCAGTTTTTTTTTCCTTCCTGGCACTAAAAAACCTCTCCCTCTTGAGTGGCTGTGGCTACCCAGGTTTTCCCATGGCCTGGATGTTTTGTATCGTTTTGTCCCCTTTAGATGGTGTGCCTGGCAATTTAAGTTATAGCACAGTCTTTCCTGTACTGAAGAGGTACACATTTCAGGGTGAAAAAGCTTACAGGAAGGGAGTTTGCATTTTCCTGTTGTCATATGGGCACGGCATTTTCTAGGGTGGTCATAGTTGCACGTCCCATCTGTTTTTCCAGATTTCCCATGTCTGCAGATACCAAGTGCATAGTATGTGCACAGGCTTGGTTTCCGTTTGCCTTGGGTTTCTGTGACTGTATTCCCTGTTGGTGCATGTTTACCTGTCTTATTCCTATCCTCCCTAGCACCAACAATGGAGCTCCCACCAGTTGTCTTTGGTAATATATCCTCACTATTGCTAGTGGAGTCCTTAAGCCAGGTCTCAGTAAGAATTATGCAGGAGAAGGGTGTCTTTAGTGATTCAAGGAGTGCCAGGAGGTCATCATAGTGTTTGCTTAAGGACCTGATGTTGTAGTTAAGAACTGATAGACTTTGATCAGTGTTTAGGATAGTGCTGGCTTGTGATGCTGTGTAATAAAGGCAGTTACTTTCCAATAAGTTTTGATTGTGTGTTAGATTATGGAGGTTTAGATCAGGGTCAACGTGATCATTCATCTTTTAGGTTTAAATAGTGGTTGTTTATATCCTGTATTATGTGGTGAGTTCTAATACTGATTTCTGTAGTGGTAGGAAGTTTGGATAAGTATACCGCTAAAGCACTTTGGTTATATAGAGTATAGTCACTAATAAACATAATGAAATTGATATTGTCTATGTGTTGTGCTAGAATGAGCTAAAGTACAACTAGGTATAAACTAATACTATAAAAACAAAAAACAAATTACAAGTGGCACCAGACTCACTCTTGTAATTGCACTAAGGTCTAATATAATGAATTTAGTGTTGTCTAAGTATTGAGCTAGATGAGCTAAAGTACAACTAGGTATAAACTTATAATATAAAAATACAAATTAAAATGGTACTTGCAATTGCACTAGGGTCTGATATAGGTTGTTAACAAGAACAATTGCACTAGGGTCTGATATAGGTTGTTAACAAGAACAATTGCACTAGGGTCTGATATAGGTTGTTAACAAGAACAATTGCACTAGGGTCTGATATAGGTTGTTAACAAAAACAATTGCACTAGGGTCTGATATAGGTTGTTAACAAGAACAATTGCACTAGGGTCTGATATAGGTTGTTAACAAGAACAATTGCACTAGGGTCTGATATAGGTTGTTAACAAGAACAATTGCACTAGGGTCTGATATAGGTTGTTAACAAGAACAATTGCACTAGGGTCTGATATAGGTTGTTAACAAGAACAATTGCACTAGGGTCTGATATAGGTTGTTAACAAAAACAATTGCACTAGGGTCTGATATAGGTTGTTAACAAGAACAATTGCATTAGGGTCTGATATAGGTTGTTAACAAGAACAATTGCACTAGGGTCTGTTATAGGTTGTTAACAAGATCAAGAGTATAACTAGATTTAAATTGACAAAATAAAATTCACAAATTAAAGTACCAAAAGAATAATAAGTAAAAAATAACAATGGCAATGACTTGGTTATAATATGATAATAAGATGGTAGACAGGTACACAGGTACACAGGTACACAGGTACACGGGTACACAGGTACACAGGTACAAAAGTACACAGGTACACAGGTACAAAGGATAATATAAAGGTTGGAGTTGAATATACGAACTTGAAAATTTGGCAACAAAATGTTATGGGAAGTATAAAATAATGTTTAATGTACAAAAGTAAAATTGACTGGTGGTAAATATGGTGTTTAATAAAATTTTAGTAAGTAATAATGATTACAAAAAAAGATTAATTAGCAAAAAAAAGTGAAAATGTAATGTTTATTTAAAGTATTAAATTTTAAGAACAGTTATTTCAATTCAATTCAATTCAATTCAAAGTTTATTCTCTATAAGGATTACAATGCTGAGTTTACAGAATTTGGTTATTGTTTGGTTTACATGTAGTTAAATAATGATTACAGAGTGTACCACTAGAACACCTAGCATGGCTAGGCATTTCGGGCAGACTTAGTTTAATTCTTAATTTTAAAATTTTACAAATTATGAGGTAAGTTGGTATTATGGCTAAGTCACTAAATTCTAGTTTGTGAGTTTAGCAATGTGAATGCTTTTGTTTTGGCACAGTACATAGTTTCAGTATTGGAGTATCATAGGATTCATTATTTTAAGATTGAGATTAATATTTCTGTTTATGGTCAAATGGGTGAGTGAGTGTAAGTGTGAACCACAAGGTGGTATTCGTGTAGTTAGTTGACGGGGTGTATCAGGGAGATAAGATGTTTTCTAATGGTAGTTTTGAAGGTGAGGAATGTGTCTGCAGTTCTAGAGTTCTCAGGTAGGGTGTTCCCGATTTTAGGGCCTTTGACATACATTGAATTTTTGTAAAGGTTTAGTCGGACACGGGGAATGTCGTAGAGATGTTTGTGTCTGGTGTTATGCCTGTGGGTTCTGTCACAACTATCAAGAAAGCGTTTTAGGTCAAGGTTGATATTGGAGTTTAAGGTCCTGTAGATGTAGATTGCACAGTAGTAAGTGTGGATGTACTGAACAGGGAGTAAGTTTAGATCTATGAAGAGTAGGGGGGTGTGTTGCCAGGGATGGGATTTAGTGATTATTCTTACTGCAGCTTTTTGTTGGGTTATTATTGGCTTTAGGTGTGTTGCTGCAGTTGACCCCCAAGCACAAATAGCATAGGTGAGGTATGGATAAATGAGTGGTATAGTGTGAGAAGGGCATTTTGCGGCACGTAGTGTCATATCTTGGAGAGGATCCCAACCGTTTTGGATACTTTTTTGATTATGTGTTGGATATGGGTGCTGAAATTCAGGTTGTTGTCAAGGTATAGGCCTAGGAATTTGCCCTCATTATGTCTGGTAATTAGAGTGTTGTCAATCTTAATGTTAATTTGTGCATCTCCTGCTCTGCTACCAAACATAATATAGCAGGTTATGTCAGTGTTAAGCGTAAGTTTATTGGCTGTCATCCAAGTCGATATTTTGATCAGCTCCTCGTTAACAATGGTGTTGAGGGTGGCAAGATTAGGGTGAGAGATGTCATAAGTCGTGTCGTCAGCAAAGAGAATGGGTTTCAGGTGTTGGGATACGTTTGGAAGATCATTGATGTATATGAGGAAGAGCAGGGGACCATGGACACTTACCTGCGGAACTCCAGTATCAAGTGGCCGTGTTGTTGATGCTGTGTCTTTAATGGTGACATACTGATACCTATTAGTAAGGTAAGATTTGAAATAAGCAAGCGCATGGCCTCTTATACCGTAATGGTCAAGTTTGTGGAGTAGGATGTCGTGGTCTACTGTGTCAAAAGCTTTTCTTAGGTCAATAAAAATTCCTAGTGGATATTCCTTATTTTCCAATGCTGTGTAAAGCAGATCTAGCATTTTTATGATTGCATCATTAGTGCTTTTATTTTTCCTGAATCCAAATTGGCAGGGGTTGAGTATGTTTTGGGCCGTTATAAATGAATATAGTCTCCTGTGCACGAGTTTCTCAAAGATTTTGGATAGCAATGGTAAGTTTGATATTGGCCTATAGTTGTTTAAGTCTGTAGGGTCACCACCTTTATGTATTGGTGTAACCCTTGCCATCTTGAGTAGTTTCGGGAAGGTGCTAGTTTCTAGTAACTTATTAAAAAGTAATGTAATAGCATGCGAAAGGACATGGGCCGCTCGCTTGTACAGTAATGGTGGGACATGAGACAAATTCCCTGAGTTATTTTTAAGTGACTTTATAATCTCGGTGACTTCCGTGGGCTCAGTTGGTGCAAGATAGAAGGAATTTGGGAAATCCCCATCTAGGTAGTCCCAGGCATGGGCATTGGTATGTGGGATTTTATTGGCGAGATTAGATCCTATGGTTGAGAAGAAGTCGTTTATCTTGTTAGCTGTGTCAGTGGGATGTAGTGGTGTTTCATTAGGTTTAGTTAGGACAATGTTCTTGTTTTTTTTTCATTTTGTGGGTCCCTAGAATCTGAGAGAGTGTTTTCCAGGTCTTTTTTAAATCTCCTCTAGTGTCTGTGAATCTACTGGAGTAGTATAGTTGTTTGGCTTTCTTTATTACTTTGGTGAGAACTGATGAATAGTGTTTAAGAATATCTTTGTGTATTAAGCCCTGTCTATATTGCTTTTCATATTGGTGTTTCTTGTCCTGGACGATTTGAACAAATTAATGTCTTGGTCTGAAAAATGGCAGATGAAGTTTAATGTGGATAAGTGTAAGGTACTTGCCCTTGGTAATGAAAATAACCCTCGAAGCTATAATCTAGGTGAAGTAGAGCTTGGTCATACAGAATGTGAAAAAGACTTGGGAGTCATGGTAAGCAGAAATCTAAAGCCAAGACAGCAGTGCCTTAGTGTGCGCAACAAGGCCAACAGATTACTTGGACTTATCTCAAGAAGTATAAGTAACAGAAGTCCAAAAGTTATTTTACAGCTCTATACATCACTAGTAAGGCCTCATATAGATTATGCTGCTCAGTTTTGGTCCCCTTACTACAGGATGGACATAGACTCATTAGAGAACATACAGAGAAGAATGACTAAAATGATCTACTGTGTAAGGAACCTCCCGTATGAAGATAGACTTAAAGCCTTGAACCTCCACTCTCTGGAGAGGCGTAGATTGAGGGGAGATATCATTGAAGTGTATAAGTGGATGACGGGCATAAACAAGGGAGACATTAATAAAGTACTGAGGGTGTCGAACCAGGTAAGAACCAGGAATAATGGATTTAAGTTGGATAAATTTAGATTTATAAAGGACATAGGTAAGTACTGGTTCTCTAACAGAGTTGTAGATGCGTGGAACAGTCTTCCCAGCGGGGTGATAGAGGCTAGGACCTTGGGTAGCTTTAAGAAGAGACTGGACAAATATATGAGTGGGAGGGGCTGGGTTTGATTGGTGTCATGGGGTATGGGAGTTATTTCTTGGGTAGCTTTAGGTAGATGTCGTTTTGATAAAGACCTGCCTCGTATGGGCCAGTAGGCCTTCTGCAGTGTTCCTACATTCTTATGTTCTTATGATTTCAGAATGGTGCTGGTTAGCCATGGGCAACCAAGCCGTTTGTTTGTGATCTGTTTCGTTTTTACAGGACAATGTTTGTTGTATAGTCTAAGTAATTTGTTAAGAAAAATGTCTGTCCAGTCATCAATATTATTGGCCTTGGAGAATTCTGTAGGCCAGTCAACAGTCTCTAGGTGAGCTGTGAACTTCCTTATTGAGGCCTCATCATGGAGTCTAAATGAGACTTTGTTGTATTCAAGTGGTGGTTTACTAATGTTTGTCAGGAGGAAGGTAGGGTAGTGGTCTGTAGTCCTATCTGTGATTATCCCTGATTTAAGCGGGGCTAGTATATTGGTCCATATGTGGTCTATTATGGTTGCACTTGTCTCAGTGAGCCTGGTTGGTTTAGTTATTGTTGGTATGAGAAGTGTGTTGTTCATATTGTTGATGAAATCAGTTACAGGCTGATCATCTAGTATGCCAAGGTTGATGTTGAAGTCTTCAGCTAAGAGAAGGTGGTACTTATTCATTTGTCTGTTTGTTATTAGTGACTTTAATTTCTCACTGAAATTTGGGATGTTTGTGTGAGGTATCCGGTAAATGACATCGATTGTTATAGGTGTCTTAAGGTTTTTACAGTAAAATTAGCAAAAATGTATTCCCCATATTCATCACTAAAGCAAGTGGTGCTAATACATGATAATTGGTTAGAGTAATAGATTGCAATACCACCCCCAACTTGGTTTGGTCTGCAGTTGTGAATTGCTGTGTATCCTGGTAGAGGGTAGATATCTATTGTGTCCTGCTTAAGCCAGGTCTCAGTAAGAATAATGCAGGAGAAGGGTGTCTTTAGTGATTCAAGGAGTGCTAGGAGGTCATCATAGTGTTTGCTTAAGGAGCTGATGTTGTAGTTAAGTACTGATAGACTTTTAGCATTGTTTAGGATAGTGCTGGCTTGTGTTGCTGTGTAATAAAGGCAGTTACTTTCCAATAGGTTTTGATTGGGTGTCAGATTATGGAGGTTTAGATCAGGGTCAACGTGATCAATCATCTTCTAGGTTTAAATTATGGTTATTTATATCCTGAGTTATGTGTTGAGTTCTAGTACTGATATCTGTAGTGGTGTGAAGTTTGGAAGTTTGGAAGTTGGAAGTTTTGATTCAATATTGCCCTGGTAGTTATACTAGAGGTTATTTGGCAGTACAAGGTATTTAAGAGTACTCTAAGATAGTAAATGTGGTATTAAAACAGGTTATGGTAATTAGACAAGTAATGGTAATTAAATGATGTCAAAAATGTTAAGAGTAAATTGTACTGATAGTAAAAATGGTAATTAATTATTAATTTTAGTAAGTAATATCAATTAATAGTATTTAAAAACATATGAGGTAGTAATATGCACAGTGAAAGTATCAATTCAGCTAATATTTAAGCAAACAATAGTAAATAAGAAAATTACATAAGGTGACTTATGCTTACTAGTAAAATCACAAAATGAGGTAGTTGATTATTTAATTACTAAGAGATTGTACTATGAAATTTGAACAATAATGGAGCAAAACATACACTACACAACGTAGGCTTTTAGGTTGGACATTGTTCAGTTATTCTCGGTAAGATTAGTATCCCTGAGAAATCGTGATAGATCATTCTCGTTCGTGATTGTGTACAGTTGACCTACATTCGTTTTCCTAACTAGAATTTTCCCATCCCGTGTGAAGCATTGGATCGACACCATGCCTAACCCTTCTAGGGTAGGGTAAGTGCCTGAGCCTGAGCCTTTAGCTCATAAGACTGTCATTCCCATTAGCCCCCTTGGGGCGGGGATGACAGACCAGAGAGGCCTAGCTTGTGGCTAGGCCTGGGGACAGTTGGTCCCAAAGATGAGTAGGTACTTGTGCCTCCTCCCATGGGAGACTTAGGTCTCAGACACTCCCTAAAGAGGGAGCCAAGGCCGGGCCACCACTTGGACAAGGCCCGGGCCGGGAGAATACCGGCTAATCTTTAACTAACTAACTAATGTGAAGCATTGGTGTATTGTGTCATTATTCTCTCGCTTAAGTTTTCTGGCTCTATACAGGAGGTTCTGACGTTTTTTGGTAAGACACTCGTTTATGTATACCTCTTTCTTTACTTTAATAGATGCAATTATTAAGTCTTTTTTCCTGTCATGTGAGTGGAATCTAAGCCTAACACTTTATACCATGGGATCATAGTAACTTGGCTTCCTTTATTTCTGACTCTGGTACTGTAACTTTTGTTTGGTCCTTTAAGATCTGGAGAGTAATTTCTTTACTATTCGTTTGGTTCATATCACTGGGAAAAAGTGGACTGTTAACTATTACTGCGTCCGATAGTTTATCTTGTTCAGTTTTATCTTCTTGGAGAGCAAAGTAGTCACTGAACTGGTTATCTAAGTTGTTCTTCCATTCTTTTACTGCTTCTTCAACCTTTGTATTAAGAGATATTATTTGTTCTGCATGGCTGTCTATGACTGTTTGGATGGTCTTGCCAGAGTTAGTCATTCCTGGTGTTGATAACTTTTGTTCAAGACTGAGGATTTTGTTCTCGAGTTGTGTCATCCTGGTGTCTTGTTTTGTTAGCGTCTCTCGAAGATTCATATTTTCAATAACTAAGGTGGAGATGCATGACTTTAGGGTATCTGGATCGTTGGTCATACCTGAGAGACTACTTGGTAGGTTGAATCTGGGGGAGAGGGGTGGATGGGCTGATGGCATCCATGTTTGTTGTTATTGTTGTGGTGTGGCCTTGAGTTGTGGTGAGTGGGGTGGTTGCTGGGCCGGCGTCCTCCTGGCTACACTTGCTGAATAGTTGATTTTTCGGTGTTTTCTTGCTGGCCTTGGTGCTGTTTCCTCTGAGATTGCGCCTCATAATAATACAGGAATTGTTGTAGTTAAGAAGAAGTTGTAGTTATGCAAAGCTTAGGGTTACGTTGTTCGGCTGGCAGCGGGGTGTTGCTTTGGGTTTGAGGGCAATCTTCCTTTGATCTCTATTATTTTCGATTTGTAGGTTTCACTGTTGGTAATCTTTGGTCATTCTGGGTGCTACGTTGGGTAGTGCAGTTTTGCTTGTAACTAGGTCATCATAGGAGCATTGGTGGCTCTGATAGTTGGAGAAAAGTACGGAGCTTGGAGGTCGCTGCTGTTGCTACCGTTGCAGCTGACGACACTGGAGGACACGAGATAGGGGGGACATGATAATGGCATACAAAATACTGAGAGGAATTGACAAGGTGGACAAAGATGTTCCAGAGATGGGACACAGCAACAAGGGGACACAGTTGCAAGTTGAAGACACAGATGAATCACACGGATGTTTGGAAGTATTTCTTCAGCCACAGAGTAGTCAGAAAGTGGAATAGTTTGGGAAGCAATGTAGTGGAGGCAGGATCCATACATAGCTTTAAGCAGAGGTATGATAAAGCTCACGGTTCAGGGAGAGTGACCTAGTAGCGACCAGTGAAGAGGCGGGGCCAGGAGATAGGACTCGACCCCTGCAACCTCAACTAGGTGAGTACAACTAGGTGAGTACACAGTATAAAAATTGACAAAAATGTATCGGAAGAATTACGTTTTCTCTAGTCAAATACCAGTTACTGGGGGATAACTGTAGAAGAATATTCCTTTTGTATGCCTTCAAACCATACCACGGGCGGGGATAGAACCCGCTCTAGGGGACTTGAGCTAGAGTTCGTCACGGCCACGCTAGCTGGAGATTCGTCTGTAAAAACTTGCATTTGTGGTCACAATGGTGCCTATGCTAACCTTCCTATGGTGTAGAAATATACCTAGTTGGACGCATTTTATTGTGGCTAGCTGGTCCAGTGGCTAACGCGACGGTCTGGAGTTTTAAGACTTTCTGATCGTGGGTTCAAACCCCACCCGTGGTAAGGTTTGTTTGCAATCGTGTCATTACGATTTCGTGAGTCATGTATGCCTTCGCTTGTGGGTTTAGCACTTCTTTTTTATGATGATGATGATGATGATGATGATGATGATGATGATGATGATGATGATGATGATGATGATGATGATGATGATGATGATGATGACATCATTCACTCTAAAAATGGTGTGTTGCATGAGAATGGGAGGGTGCTGTTTATTTATTCTTTTGTACTAAGAACATAAGAAAGAAGGAACGCTGCAGCAGGCCTACTGGCCCATGCGAAGCAGGTCCAAGTCTCCTATCGGCTTAAGCCAATGCCCCAACCTAGTCAGGTCAGGTCACATTCACTTAAGGAAGGAACACGGCAACAGACCTAGTAGCACAAGCTAATCAGGTCCAACTTACACCCACCCACACCCGCTCATGTATTTATCTAACCTATTTTTAAAACTACACAACGTTTTAGCCTCTATAACTGTACTTAGGAGTTTGTTCCACTCATCCACAACTCTGTCACGAAAACCAGTGATTTCCTATATCTTTCCCAAATCTACGAAGGCTCTTAATATGAGGAAGGAGCTTGGTATTTCTAGTATCAGTGATAGGATTGTTGAGATTAACAGAATGTTAAGAAATGAACCAGACACTGCCACAATGAATTTTACCATGTGTCTAGAAGTAAATACACACAGATCTAAATGGATTGTGTAAAAGTGCAATTGCATTAAGTTTTATAACCTGCATGAACTGTACCACTGTAGGCAACAAGAGCATTTCACTCCTCCATGGAAGTTGTGTTCATTTAATATCACTTACCTGCAAGTCCCTCCCAAGAAGCTCATTGCTTGTAATCCCTTCCTTAAATCACTTGTTAAAGCAACTGCTCAAGAAGAAATTTCTGGCCTAGCTGGTAGTAACAAGTTATCACAAGTTATATACACTGATGGATCTAAAGAGGAGACTTCTGGCGGGGCTGCATCTGCTCTTGTTGCCACCTCCCTAGTTAAGAACGATAATAAATTTGTTGAGTTAGGCATAAGAATTAACAACTGGGCGTCTACACTGCAAACTGAATTATTTGCAATCCTAATGGCGCTAAAGCTAACCTATGATACTGAGTTTGACTCTATCATCATTACTGATTCTATGTCATCATTGAAGGCTCTTGACACATATATTGACTTCAACAACATGTTCATTGGAAAAGCCAGGTATAGATACTCAAAAATCAGGGACAAAGGAATTAACTTGCAATTGCTATGAATCCCATCACACATTGGATTACTCCTTCCTGATAAAGTTGATATGTTAGTCAAGAAGAGTACCCAGAAGGAGAATGTAGAATATAACTTTGGTATAACTGTGTCTAGCATTAGGAATATTAAGAGAAAAGTAAATAATGAAAATGATTGTTATAGGAATGCAGTTAGAAGCCTGAGTAGATCTATAACCCACTATGATAACATGAACATAGATAAATATGTTTATGGAGCAACTTGCAATGTGAACAGACTGACTGATGTTGTAGTGGCCAGGCTTAGGCTTGGTTACGAGTACTTCTGGCAGTTTGGCAGACACACAGATGATCAAACTAAATGTAAATTATGTGGTCAGGCATATGGTCACTCTCTTGAACACTATGTGCTTAATTGTCCATTTATTGAGGAATTCAGAGACAGACAGTATAATAACCTATGTGACATGTCAAGATATCTTATTAATGAAAATAAGATACCAGATATACTAAGCAAATTTCCTAAATTTACATGTAACAGATAAGTAAACTTTAGATATGTAGATAAATAAAAGCCCATATGTACACCTGTTAACCCTTTGGGGCCTAGTTCCTAGGCCTTTTGTGTATCCATATGCTCTTGTGCTACCGTCCACAGGATGGATATTAGCTGGAGTTTACCTGGAGAGAGTTCCGGGGGTCAACGCCCCCGCGGCCCGGTCTGTGACCAGGTCTCCTGGTGGATCAGAGCCTGATCAACCAGGCTGTTGCTGCTGGCTGCACGCAAACCAACGTACGAGCCACAGCCCGGCTGATCAGGAACTGACTTTAGGTGCTTGTCCAGTGCCAGCTTGAAGACTGCCAGGGGTCTGTTGGTAATCCCCCTTATGTGTGCTGGGAGGCAATTGAACAGTCTCGGGCCCCCGACACTTATTGTATGGTCTCTTAACGTGCTAGTGACACCCCTGCTTTTCATTGGGGGGATGGTGCATCGTCTGCCAAGTCTTTTGCTTTCGTAGTGAGTGATTTTCGTGTGCAAGTTCGGTACTAGTCCCTCTAGGATTTTCCAGGTGTATATAATCATGTATCTCTCCCTCCTGCGTTCCAGGGAATACAGGTTTAGGAACCTCAAGCGCTCCCAGTAATTGAGGTGTTTTATCTCCGTTATGCGCGCCGTGAAAGTTCTCTGTACATTTTCTAGGTCGGCAATTTTACCTGCCTTGAAAGGTGCTGTTAGTGTGCAGCAATATTCCTGCCTAGATAGAACAAGTGACCTGAAGAGTGTCATCATGGGCTTGGCCTCCCTAGTTTTGAAGGTTCTCACTATCCATCCTGTCATTTTTCTAGCAGATGCGATTGATACAATGTTATGGTCCTTGAAGGTGAGATCCTCCGACATGATCACTCCCAGGTTTTTGACGTTGGTGTTTCGCTCTATTTTGTGGCCAGAATTTGTTTTGTACTCTGATGAAGATTTAATTTCCTCATGTTTACCGTATCTGAGTAATTGAAATTTCTCATCGTTGAACTTCATATTGTTTTCTGCAGCCCACTGAAAGATTTGGTTGATGTCCGCCTGGAGCCTTGCAGTGTCTGCAATGGAAGACACTGTCATGCAGATTCGGGTGTCATCTGCAAAGGAAGACACGGTGCTGTGGCTGACATCCTTGTCTATGTCGGATATGAGGATGAGGAACATGATGGGAGCGAGTACTGTGCCTTGTGGAACAGAGCTTTTCACCGTAGCTGCCTCGGACTTTACTCTGTTGACGACTACTCTCTGTGTTCTGTTAGTGAGGAAATTATAGATCCATCGACCGACTTTTCCTGTTATTCCTTTAGCACGCATTTTGTGTGCTATTACGCCATGGTCACACTTGTCGAAGGCTTTTGCAAAGTCTGTATATATTACATCTGCATTCTTTTTGTCTTCTAGTGCATTTAGGACCTTGTCGTAGTGATCCAATAGTTGAGAGAGACAGGAGCGACCTGTTCTAAACCCATGTTGCCCTGGGTTGTGTAACTGATGGGTTTCTAGATGGGTGGTGATCTTGCTTCTTAGGACCCTTTCAAAGATTTTTATGATATGGGATGTTAGTGCTATTGGTCTGTAGTTCTTTGCTGTTGCTTTACTGCCCCCTTTGTGGAGTGGGGCTATGTCTGTTGTTTTTAGTAACTGTGGGACGACCCCCGTGTCCATGCTCCCTCTCCATAGAATGGAAAAGGCTCGTGATAGGGGCTTCTTGCAGTTCTTGATGAACACAGAGTTCCATGAGTCTGGCCCTGGGGCAGAGTGCATGGGCATGTCATTTATCGCCTGTTCGAAGTCATTTGGCGTCAGGATAACATCGGATAGGCTTGTGTTAATCAAATTTTGTGGCTCTCTCATAAAAAATTCATTTTGATCTTCGACTCTCAGTCTGGGGTGCACAATAAACTAGCCACTTCGGTGGCAAAATCTAAATCTCCTATATCCTTCGTGAATCTGAATTTTTTCAACTTAAAACCATTGCTGCGAGTCCTGTCCTGGGTAGATATTTTCAGCACGTTATTTACATCCCCTTTATTTATTCCTGTCTTCCATTTATACACCTCAATCATATCATCCCTAATTCTATGCCTTTCTAGAGAGTGCAGATTCAGGGCCTTCAGTCTATCCTCATAGGCAAGATTTCTGATACATGGGATCAACTTTGTCATCCTCCTTTGTACGTTTTCCAGAGCATTTACATCCATTCTGTAATACGGTGACCAAAACTGTGCAGCATAATCTAAATGAGACCTGACCAAGGATATATAGAGTTGAAGAACAACTGTATGAACGTGTATGAACTATAACCAGACGCATTTGTCCATTTAGTTAGATAGTACTGTGCGTTGGTGGGGTGGCCAGGAGGGCTACTATACCTCTCACACCTGACTATAAATTAAGACTATAAATATTTTAAGGTAAGTAATGAGTGTACTGTATACGCATTTTATCACTTTAGGGTGCTCTAAACGTTGCAATGTATTATGTGTGGGTGGGGTGGCCAGGAGGGCTACTATACCTACCAAACTTGACCCCTTATAATAAATACCACTCACCTTTTGCCCTACATTAAGACTACAAATATTTTGAGGTAAGTAATGAGTGTACTGTGTGTGTATTTTGCTTTTTATGTTTTTTAATGCCTAGTTCTATTGCTAATTTAATGTATGTTGGTGTAAATCTGGCATTTATATGCTTTCTGCTTTCTAGCAATGTCTGCTGTCAGGTGGTAGCCTGGAACCTAACCTGCTGTATAGGTGGGGCCCTTCTATGCTTTACAAGTTCACTGACACTGTGTCAAAAGTCTTCTTACAGCCCAAGAAAATGCAGTCTGCCCATCCCTCTCTCTCTTGTCTTACTGCTGTCACCTTGTCATAGAACTCCAGTAGATGTGTGACACAGGATTTCCTGGCCCTGAATCCATGCTGGTTGTCGTTGATAAGCTCATTACTTTTTAGGTGCTCTATCACTCTTGTCTTGATAATATTCTCTATGACTTTGCATTACATGCATGTCAGTGATACTGGTCTGTAGTTTAGTGCTGCATGTCTATCTCCTTTTTTTTTTAAACTGAGACTACATTTGCTGTCTTCCATACCTCAGGGACCTGCCCCATTTTGTTAGATGTGTTGAAGAGTGTTGTTAGTAGTACAGGGAGCACCTCTGCTCCCTGTCTCAGGACCCATGGAGAGATGTTATCTGGCTCCATCGTCTTTGTGTGTGGGTGCATTTTCTGAGTTGCTTTCACCAAAATGTGATCAAATAGAAAAAGATAACTATGCTCAGTGAAGGAAAACCATTCTTTGTAATAGTGTGTCAGAAAATCATTCTGCATGATGGAGTATAACAGAGAACCATCCCTCTTGATGGAGTATTACAGAAAACATTCCTTGTTAGAGTATAACAAAAAACGTTCCTCTTGATGGAGTATATTAGAAAACATTCTTCTTGATGGAATATATTAGAAAACAATCTTCTTGATGGAGCATAACAGAAAACAATCCTCTTGATGGAGCATAACAGAAAACAATCTTCTTGATGGAGCATAACAGAAAACAATCCTCTTGATGGAGCATAACAGAAAACAATCCTCTTGATGGAGCATAACAGAAAACAATCTTCTTGATGGAGCATAACAGAAAACAATCCTCTTGATGGAGTATAACAGAAAACGTTCCTCTTGATGGAGTATAACAGAAAACGTTCCTCCTTGATGGAGTATAAGAGAAAACATTCCACCTTGATGGAGTATAACAAAACGTTCCTCCTTGATGGAGTATAACAGAAAACATTCCACCTTGATGGAGTATAACAAAACGTTCCTCCTTGATGGAGTATAACAGAAAACATTCCACCTTGATGAAGTATAACAGAAAACGTTTCTCCTTGATGAAGTATAGCAGAAAACATTCCTCCTTGATTGAGTTTAACGGAAAACGTTCCTCCTTGATGGAGTATAACAGAAAACATTCCTCCTTGATGGAGTATAACAGAAAACATTCCTCCTTGATGGAGTATAACAGAAAACGTTTCTCCTTGATGGAGTATAACAGAAAACGTTCCTCCTTGATGGAGTATAACAGAAAACCTTCCTCCTTGATGGAGTATAACAGAAAACATTCCTCCTTGATGGAGTATAACAGAAAACGTTCCTCCTTGATGGAGTATAACAGAAAACATTCCTCCTTGATGGAGTATAACAGAAAACCTTCCTCCTTGATAGAGTATAACAGAAAACATTCCTCCTTGATGGAGTATAACAGAAAACCTTCCTCCTTGATAGAGTATAACAGAAAACATTCCTCCTTGATGGAGTATAACAGAAAACGTTCCTCCTTGATGGAGTATAACAGAAAACATTCCTCCTTGATGGAGTATAACAGAAAACCTTCCTCCTTGATAGAGTATAACAGAAAACATTCCTCCTTGATGGAGTATAACAGAAAACGTTCCTCCTTGATGGAGCGTAACAAAAAAAAAAAAAAATCCCTGCTTGATGGAGTATAACAGAAAACGATTTTACTTGATGGAGTATGAGAGAAAACCATCCAGTGTGCTGAGACTTTTAAGTAAACATATTTGTTGCTCTAAAACTAAAAAAATATCGTATAGCTCAAGAGCATTAAGTGTCGATGAGGAAAGAAAAACAAAGTTGAGTTTTTTTCTGTGAAGTTATTATCTGAATGTCTACTGAGATCAGTAATAATATAATAACATGTGGCCTGGTGGCTAGTGCTCCCGCTTCACACACGGAGGGCCCGGGTTCGATTCCAGGCGGGTGCAAACATTTCAACACGTTTCCTTACACCTGTTGTCCTGTTCACCTAGCAGCAAATAGGTACCTGGGTGTTAGTCGACTGGTGTGGGTCGCATACTGGGGGACAAGATTAAGGACCCCAATGGAAATAAGTTAGACAGTCCTCGATGACGCACTGACTTTCTTGGGTTATCCTGGATGGCTAACCCTCCGGGGTTAAAAATTCGAACGAAATCTTATCTTACCTAATATAATATTATGCCATGAGCAAGGGGCTAGTAACTTCTTCTCCTGTACAAATTACTAAATTTAAAAAGAAAAACTTTCGTTTTTCTTTTTGGGCCACCCTGCCTTGGTGGGATACGGCCGGTTTGTTGAAAAAAAAAATAATAATATCTTCCTTTACTACATGTACATGTACAAGGTATACAGTCCTAGCTGACATCAGTGACATACTACTATATAGAAAGCATTTCAGGTATATAAGTCAGTTTTGTCCCAGGATGCGACCCACACCAATCCACTAACACCCAGAAACCCATTTTAAACTGATGAGTGAACAGGGACAGGGACTAGTAAGTAAGTAAGTTTATTCAGGTATACACAAATACAGTTATATAGATTATCATACATAGCAGCATATGTGTAAAGTTTCTAGGATATCCCCAAAAAGTCAGACAGAGTGACTTATTTCCATTGGGACAGTAGGTGTCTTATGGAAACACGTCCCTAATGTAAATAGGCTACACAATTGTGACTGGAGAGAGATAACAAGTTGCACGGACGTAAACGATGCCTGGGAAATATTCAAAACAATGTTCACTACCATCCTTGATAATATTGCACCAGTTAAAGAGGTTAGGATTAAACGAAGAACTGAACCCTGGATGACTACTGAGATATTAGATAATATGAAATTCAGAGACCAGCTGCTAAAGAGATTTAAAGCAAACAGACAGGATATTGCAGCACTAAATGAATTCCAAAGGGTGAGGAACAGAGTACAGAGACTTATAAAAGGAGCAAATGCAAAGCACTATTGCTCAAAAATTGAAGAGTATAAGCATAACCCCAGAAAGCTCTGGCAACAACTAAAACAGTTGGGGTATAGCCATAATCCTGTAGATAGGTCTAACATAGTACTCACTATCGATAATGAAGTATGCCACGAAACATCTAAGGTGGCAAATTGCTTTAATTCCTTCTACACATCTGTTGCATCAACACTAGTAAGTAAACTACCAGCTGCATCAAATACCTTTAACACAGACTCTGATAAGTTTCAAACATATTATACCAATAAAGGGGTAACCCCAAACAGTTGTCAACTAGTAAGTGTATCTCATGACTTTATTCAAAAAGAACTAAGCAGGTTAAACCCAACTAAGAGCACCGGCCCTGATAACATCCCGTCTAAGTTCCTAAAAGATGGTGCTTCTGAACTGTCA
Organism: Cherax quadricarinatus; assembly: GCF_038502225.1. Classification (NCBI taxonomy): domain Eukaryota; kingdom Metazoa; phylum Arthropoda; class Malacostraca; order Decapoda; family Parastacidae; genus Cherax; species Cherax quadricarinatus. The sequence continues at coordinate 37,155,878 of NC_091301.1, read as the reverse complement.
ATCCCTATTGCTCACATAATAAATCTATCAATCACCACTAATACCGTACCGGAGGGGTTCAAGGAGGCCAGAGTTACTCCTATCTTCAAGAAAAATAGTAGGTCTGATGTCAGCAACTATAGGCCTGTTAGTATACTCAGTATAATATCCAAAATTCTAGAGAGGGCAGTGTACTCTCAAGTAGTTAAGTACCTTAATGACAACAACATTCTCCATAGCTACCAATCGGGCTTGAGAAGATCTTACTTAACCGACACCTCCCTAATTAATCTGATGGATTACCTGAGAACTGAAATGTCAAAGGGGAACCTCATAGGTATGGTAACCTTAGACCTGCAAAAGGCCTTCGATACTGTCAACCACAATATATTATGTAAGAAACTTCAAGCTATCGGTATAGGTTCTGTAGACTGGTTTAACTCCTACCTTAGCAACAGGAGACAAATTGTCAAAATTAACAAAACGGAATCAGCTCCCCTGCCGATAGCATGTGGAGTTCCCCAAGGTAGTATTCTGGGTCCCTTATTATTATTATGTTATGTCAATGACATGCCTATAAGTGTCAAGTGCAAACTCCTAATGTATGCAGATGACAGTGCTCTGTTAATGTCAGGTAAAGACCCACAAGATATAGCTAATGTTTTAACACTGGAACTTGAGTCCTGCAGCAAATGGTTAGTAGACAACAAACTATCATTACACCTCGGGGAAACTGAAGCCATTCTCTTTGGCACGAAACATAAACTGAGAAGGGTAAATAATTTTAATGTCCAGTGTAATGGGGAGTCCATCACTTTGGTTACATCAGTTAAATATCTGGGAATCCCCTTTGACCCATGCATGTCAGGAGAATTGATAGGGAACAGTGTAGTGAAGAAAGCGAATGCCAGACTGAAGTTCCTGTATAGACAAGCACAGTGTCTACCTACTGAGGCTCGCAGGACCCTATGTCTAGCCCTTATTCAATGCCATATGGATTACGCTTGCTCTTCATGGTACTCTGCCTTGACAAAAAAACTGAAAGATAGACTGCAAATCACCTAGAACAAAATCGTAAGATTCATCCTGGGGCTGGGACCAAGAGAACATGTAAGCCAGGATGAATTACAGCAGTTGGATATGCTGAATGTTGAAGAAAGAGTAAAACAACTGAAGCTAAATCTTGTTTATAAAATTGCTCACAAACAGTGTCCAGAATATCTTGCTGTCAATTTTGTCAAGGTTGGGAACCAAAGCAATCATAGTACTAGGGGGAGAGAGCACAACTTTGTAGTACCCACAGTCAGTGGCCAGGCTTCAAACACCTTTTATTGTACAGCAATAAAGGAATGGAACAGACTGCCCGCACATGTCAAAGTCAGTCATAGCATGAACCAGTTCAAGAAGAGTGCCAAAAGGTGTCTGATGAATGTAGCTACAGAAAGGGAGGGGAATGATTTTCTATTTTTTAGCTAACATACGTGTAAATTTTACCTTATTCCTAGTATTGACCCTCGTATTGTAGATAGTCTTAATGACCCTTGTGTAGTAGATAGTCTTTTTAGTATGATAATAAGATGTTATCTTCATTGTAGAATAATAAGAAAATATTATAACCTTTATATTATAATAATAAGGTAAAAGGACCCCAATGGAAATAAGTCACTCTGTCTGACTTTTTTGGGTTATCCTAGGTTCTCTACACATATGCTGCTATGTACGATAATTCTATGTAACTGTATTTGTGTATACCTGAATAAACTTACTTACTTACTTACTTATTCCATCCCTACCGGAGAAGATTCGAACTCCTGACCTCGAGAAGTTCTCAAGTGTTCCAACTTGGCCAAATTTGTTTTATGGCCGCCGGTTGGATACTCTACCAAATATTTTATATCTTTATTTCATGGAAATGCCATAAAAATATGTCCATTTATAATGCCTTCATTATGGCTGTTATTCTATTTACAAATAAAGCTGAATTCGTCATTTTTTCGGCTGTTATTAAAGTTTATTTTTTGAAGCAATTTTGAAAGTTCATTTCCATGTTTTGAAACATGATGAATTTAATTAAAGAACCAAAGAGACATAGTTTACCTGGAGAGGGTTTTGGGGGTCAACGCCCCCGCGGCCTGGTCTCAGACCAGTCCTCATGGTGGATCAGGGTTTGATCAACCAGGCTGTTACTGCTGGCCGCACGCAAGCTGACGTACGAACCACAGCCCGGTTGGTTAGGTACTGACTTTAGGTGCCTGTCCAGTACCTTCTTGAAGACAGCCAGGGATCTATTGGTAATTCCCCTTATGTATGCTGGGAGGCAATTGAATAGTCTTGGGCCCCGGACACTTACTATGTTGTTTCTCAGTGTACTCGTGGCACCCCTGGTTTTCATCGGGGGAATGTTGCATCTCCTGCCGAGCAGTTGGTGCCTTTATTAGCATCAAGGCAAAGTGTTCTGAATTTTATGTTTTAAGATAAAGGAGAGCATCAATCCTAGTGTTTGTGACGTGTCTGTAACGTGTCTGTGACATGTCTGTGACGTATCTGTGACTTGTCTTTAGAGCATCAGTCATCGTGTCTGTGGCGTGTCTGTGACGTGTCTGTGACGTGTCTGTGACGAGTCTGTGACATGTCTATGACGTGTCAATCGAGCAATAGTCCAAAATCTCTTCAGCTCATCAACACCGTCATGAAGATTCAGATTGTTCATCGAACACCAAACATTAATTATATGAAAATAATTTAATAAATAGCATTTCAACTGATACTATTATGAATAATAATAATTGTGAAAAATTTTGGTAAATTTCCTGTGATTCTTGTGTGGTAATTAACAGGAAAATAATGTTTATGTGATAGTGTAGTTGTGTATCTGTAATGTGACTTTTATAAAGGTCTTAAGTCATATGAGAACCTATATTCACTACACTTTCCATATTTATCGTAATCTGTTAATTACAATGTAATCAGTGTAATTATAGAATATTATTATTCTGATAAGGAGAATGTACTACACACCTGGGAATGTCCCTAACTGTGGAAAATATTGTATATTATCCAAAAATAGTGTATTTTGTATGTAAATTGATTGAATATATTGTAGGTAATAAAAATTAATTTGTAAATAAACAAAGAACCAGTGAAATTGGTGAGCGTCGCTGGAGAAGGAGAGATGCCATTGTTTTGAACTGGGCTGAAGGCACGCGAGTGAAATGTGCATAAATTTGGTCACTCTGGAGGTTAAATTGTGGTTGAAACCTCCCAAATAGGAGCAGAAATTGTTGGAATTGCAGTCTTGCATAACTTGAGAAGGCGAGTGGACAGGACAGCCAGAGAACCCCAGCTAAGTTATGTTTATTTATGTTGAAATTCTGGCCAGTATTTTCTTCATATTTTAGGCAGGTGGTTTGTGTATGACACACCAAGTAATCTCCAGACAAATTGGTGAGTGGTATTATAAATTCTCCTTCAATGTATATGTAGTCATTTATTAAAATTAACATACAGTCCACATATTTATATTAATGTTTTGCCAGAATTCCTGGTGATGTATATTTCATTTGAAATTAATATAGGTCCAGAGTGACTTGTGGAGATAGAGATTGTAGTAGGTATCGAAGGGGGACATTTTTTGCGACCTAGGTGTCCTAAAATTTCTACTTGTCTCTGTAACTTTAATAAAAAAATAATTATCTTTGTTACCATTTACTTGTATGTATCTAATGAGATTCATCCAGGTAATTTTTAAATTTCTGTATAGTTGCCTGTTGGTCCTTGATCGAACTGGATGTAATTAGTGAAGTCATTAATTAGTGAATTAATTACTTAATAATTATATGTGAAATAACAGAAGGAGGTGGATGTTAAGTCCACAAATTTACTTAATGTGTAGTAGATTATAATTACTACAATATTATAATTGCTAAGCTCAAGTGTAGCTAAGATTTATGCAAAAGTAAGTTGTAATATTTACCTTTATAAAGTGTATAATTAAGTACATAATCAGTGTTATTAATTAAATTGAATTTAATACATTGCACCATGGGTGAAAATGAGGAAATTAATGTAGATGACAAACACATGGAATTTAGAGCCAAAAAGGCATCCTTGCTGGCTAGAAGGGCCATGTAACAAAGGAATACAAATACAATAAATGTTTGGAATTAATGAATCAGGAAACTGTGAATACTGATGATTTAAAATTGTATTTAGATGCTTTAGGAAATAGATATGATTCATACAAATTATATTATAAAAAAATTATGAAGGAGATTTGTTAGTAAATTGTGCAGATTAGACAGAAATAGATCTTATGATTAAGCAGTCTTATGAATTAGTAGAAAAAAATTCTTTCTTGTAAAAGTCAGGCTTTGAATAAATTAAAAGGTGTAAACCAGGCAGTTAATCAATCTATTCCAACAAATAAGATGTCTTTGCCAAAACTCCCAGAATTATGTTTACCTGTGTTTAATCCTGGAGAAAATTGGGAGGAGTTTTGGTCAATTTTTAAAGCAGCTGTGCATGATAGGAGTGACCTAGCATGTGTTACTAAATTATTTTACCTCAAAGGACAGGTAAGAGGAGATGCTCACATACTCATACAAGCCTTTCCCAATGTAGATGATTCTTACAAGGAAGCAGTTGACTTGTTGAAGGTCACTTATGGTAATATAGAACAAAGTAGGTTGGATCTAGTGAATATCATTGTTAATTTAAAAACTCCAGATCACACTTACAAAGGTTTACAGCAGTTTAGAGTTAAACTGGAGAGCACTCTCAAAACTTTAAGTAATAAATATAATCTGAAGGAATCAGACTGGTTATTGAGTGCCATTGTACAGAATAAATTAAGCTGTAAAACAGTTGAATGAATCTCGAACAAGTATCACGAAGGTTATTTTGGTCTGGAGGAAATAAGACTAGGTCTACAAGAATTAATTGTTCAGTTGCAGACCAGCCAACCAACCCATTTTAAAGATACAACACATAATAACTCTGAGGTATCTGTCAAGTTTCACAAAGGGAAAAATTATCCCAGTGTTAATAATTAGAATTCATCTACTAATAAGAGTTCCATAGGTACAAATCAAGTAGCAGGAATCAGAAATGACGATTCTCCACAAAGTAAGAAGAATAAGTACCCTCCTAAGAGTAGCCCAGTTAATAAGAAACCAGTCAAAGAAAAGATTGTCTTTTCTGCAAGGGTACTCATTTTTCTAAGAATTGCAATGCATACAATTCATGGAATGATAAAGTTGAAAGATTGGCAAGGGACTCACTTGCAATGCATACAATTCATGGAATGATGTGAAAGATCTTGACAGATGTCAGGTGTTTAGGTAATCACACTGTAAAGGATTGTCATGCCAAATTAAACAACTGTTATCAATGTCACAAAGGAAGACACCATATAGTCATGTGTAAGGGTCTATATGATAATGTTGATATTAATGATAATGTTGACAATCCTGACACAACAGTGGCTAATGGAAAAATTTCTGCTAATGTTAATAATGATGGTTTTACTGAAGTAGCCTTACCTGTGTTACAGGTAAAAATTGATGATAAAAGACATAAATAAAAAAATGTAACTGCATTATTGGACCAGGGATCCCAGCATACTTTCATAAAACATAAATGTCTTAATGGGATGAAAGTACAAATGGGAGATCCTACAACTGTAAAATTATCTGGTTTTCTCTCAGATAAAAAGGGCTCAATTGCATGACACTGTTTATGTTTTCTGTACCAAGATGCCATGTGTTGCAGTGTCTGACAACATGAACATCAAAATGGTATACAATACCGACAGGTTGGTAGGTAAGACACATAGGCAACAGTTAGGCAACTTTATTCCGAAACGTTTCGCCTACACAGTAGGCTTCTTCAGTCGAATACAGAAAGTAGGCATGAACAGTAGAGATGTGAAGACGATGTAATCAGTCCATCACCATCAGTACATCTACGACTTCAAGGGTGATGGACTCATTACATCGTCTTCACATCTCTACTGTTCCTGCCTACTTTCTGTATTCGACTGAAGAAGCCTACTGTGTAGGCGAAACGTTTCGGAATAAAGTTACCTAACTGTTGCCTATGTGTCTTACCTACCATCCATCTGGTGTAAATGATGATTCTGTAGGCCCAATAAATATTTTGATAGTGACTATTATGCCTCCTTTGTAAAGGGTATGGTAAAGAAATGTGGTGTCACCCTTTTGAAGACTGCTGGAGGCCATGTAATGTATGGTAGGATTCCTCGTAATAATAATTCATGACTAGAGGAAACTACAAATACCATAACTGTGTGTCTTACTCATGAAATCGTACCCCAGTATAATTCTTCCATAGAGGATGGTGTTGAGCCAGTGCATAAATTGTGAGAATTAGACAGCATTGGAATAAATGTAAATGAAGAAAGTCCAGATTATTCTTTTACTCAGGATCAATACCTGAGAGATGTAAAATTTGAATCTGGACAATACTGGGTACGACTTCCGTGGAGACTGAACCATCCAGAATTGCCCACTAATTACAGAATGGCATATGGGCAGTTAAAGGCTCAGCTCCGCGAACTGAGTAAGACACCAGAATTGTTGACTGCCTATAATGATATAATTGCTGAACAATTAATTAATAAATTTATAGAAGATTATTACTGGGAGCGTTTGAAGTTCCTGAACCTGTACTTCCTGGAACGCAGGAGGGAGAGATACATAATTACATACACCTGGAAAATCCTAGAGGGACTAGTACCGAACTTGCACACGAAAATCACTCACAACGAAAGTAAAAGACTCGGCAGATGATGCAACATCCCCCCAATGAAAAGCAGGGGTGTCACTAGCACGTTAAGAGACAATACAGTAAGTGTTAGGGACCCGAGACTGTTCAACTGCCTCCCAGCATACATAAGGGGAATCACCAATAGACCCCTGGCTGCCTTCAAGCAGGCACTGGACAAGCACCTAAAGTCGGTACCTGACTAGCCGGGCTGTGGCTCGTACGTTGGATTGCGCGCAGCCAGCAGTAACAGCCTGGTTGATCAGGCTCTGATCCACCAGGAGGCCTGGTCACAGACTGGGCCGCGGGGGCGTTGACCCCCGGAACTCTCTCCAGGTAAACTCCAGGTAAAGATTCGCCGGTATTCTACCGGCCTGGGCCTTTTCCAAGTGGTGGTCCGGCCTTGCCCCCCTGCCTTGGGAGTGTCTGAGACCTAAGTCTCCCATGGGAGGAGGCACAAGTACCTCCTCATCTTTGGGACCAATTGTCCCCAGGCCTAGCCACAAGCAAGGCCTCTCTGGTCTGCCATTACTGCCCCAAGGGGGCTAATGGGAATGACAGGCTTGTGAGCTGCAAGCTCTGGCTCAGGCACCTGCTCTACCCTAGAAGGGCTAGGCATGGTGTCAATGATGTTTATAGAAGAGGTACCTCCTGAGCAAGCCAAAATTTATGGTCACTATTTGCCACGTCACGGAGTGAAGAAGGATTCTAAGACCACTCCTCTGAGGATTGTGTTTAATTGTAGTGCCAGGAGTAACAAAAATGTACCTAGTTTAAATGACTGTTTGATGACAGGTCCATCGTTGACGGAAAAAATTAGGAGATATCTTATTAAATTTCAGGTTGAAGAATTGTGCCTTTACGGCTGACATAAGTAAAGCTTTCCTAAGAGTGGGTTTACAAGAGGCTGACCGGGATTGTACCCTCTTCTTATGACCTGAGAATCCTAGTGACCCACTTAGCCCTCTGAAAACCTTTCACTTTAGGAGTGTATTATTTGGTGCTACATCCAGTCCGTTCCTACTTCAAGCAACGATAAATGCACAACTTAAATGTATGGGAAGTTCATTGAGTAAAGTAATGAGCAAACAATTTTAAGTGGACAATTTCCTGGGTGTGACGTCAACTGAAGAGGAACTGTTAATGGCTTATGGAGAGGCTAATAAAATAATGCAAAGTGCAAATATGCCTCTGAGGGAATAGAATAGTAATTCATCCAAATTAAAGGACAAAATAAGTAAAGATTACCCTGGAGATGAAGTACCAACATGTAGTAATGTATTGGGTTTAACTTGGGATACTGAGAGAGATTTGTTAATGTTAAAACCTAATAATTACAGTATGCCCAGAGTCTTGCCTGCTGAAGTTTCCAAATGTTTTGATCCACTAGGTTTAGTGTCACCCCTTACTATAAGAGGGAAATTATTAATACAAGAAGCAAGGAAGCTTAAGGGTGGCCTAGTGGCTTGGTGGCTAAAGCTCCCACTTCACACACGGAGGGCCCGGGTTCGATTCCCGGCGGGTGGAAACATTTCGACACATTTCCTTACACCTGTTGCCCTGTAGGTACCTGGGTGTTAGTCGACTGGTGTGGGTTGCATCCTGGGGGACAAGATTAAGGACCCCAATGGAAATAAGTTAGACAGTCCTCGATGACACACTGGCTTTCTTGGGTTATCCTGGGTGGCTAACCCTCCAGGGTTAAAAATCCGAACGAAATCTTATCTTATCTTAAATGTGCTTGGGATGAAACTCTACCTGAGGAATTCATTAACAGGTGGGATGAATTAATTGGTAATTATGAAACAATTCCAATGTTGGAGTTCCCATGTCGGGTGGTCAATCCAGATGGGAAAAATATACTCCACATTTTTTGTGATGCTTCGAAATTGGCGAATGGAGCAGTTGCATACCTTCAGTGTAATAGTGTTATTTCTCTTATGTCTAAGGCTAAAGTGTCTCAAATTAAATCACGTACCTTGCCTCATTTGGAATTAACAGCCATTTATGTAGGTTTCAAATTAGCTAATTATATAAGAAATAAGTTACAGGAGATAAATATTAGTGACACTGTAATTTGGTCTGATAATGAGGTATCCTTACAATGGATTCGTAATGGAAACAGTAAAATTGTGTACGTACAAAACAGTCACTGAAATTAATCAGATGCAAGAGAAGTATAATAGTTTGGGTCAGCATATGTTAACATTTAATCATATATCTGGTGAGGAGAATCCAGCTGATTTCTTGTCTCGAGGTTTACCTTATGCTAAATTCGTAAATTCTGTATCATGGTTTAAAGGACCGAGCTGGTTGGTAAATAAAGCTAATTGGCCTGTACAAAAGGTGTATATTGCTCCTGTTGAAATTACTGTGACCACCGCTCCAATAGTTTGTCCTTCCTTAGCCATTGATATAAATAGGTATTCTTCTTTACCCAAACTAATCATTGCAACTAAGTTGGTGTTTAAATTTCTAAACAAGATGAATATCTCATATAAGTTTTCACACCCTCTTGAATATTGGATAAAGAGGGTACAATAAGAAATCTATGGAAATGAGATTAAATTGATGATGGAAAGAAAAATTGTGAAAGGTTCCATAATAGACAAATTGGGGCTGTATTTAGAGAACAATGTAATTAGGTGCAGAGGTAGGTTACAAAATGCTGAATTGGGTGATTATGCTAAACACCCTATCTTACTGCCCAAAACTCATCATCTAACAAATTTAATTGTTCTAAATGCCCATAAAAATGTAATGCATGGTGGGGTACAAGATACCTTAAATTGTATCAGGGAAACTTTCTGGATTCCACAAGGATGGCAAAGTGTAAAAAGGGTGATTAAATCTTGTGTAATATGTCACCGTGTGGACGCCAGATCCTATATGTATCCGGGTCCTTCACAACTGCCAAAGGAGCGTGTGCAATTAGTGAAACCATTTGATGTAACAGGTGTAGACTATAGTGGTCCAATCATTTTAACAGGTACTTCAGATGGTGTTTCACTGAAAGTGTATGTGTATTTGTTCACTTGTACTGCTACCGGAGCAGTTCATTTAGAAGTGGCTCAGGACTTGTCTGCAGAACAGTTTATACAGCTGTTTCGAAAATTTGCAGCTAGGAGATCCTGTCCGAGATTGATGATTTTGGATAATGCCACTAATTTTGTAGCGGGTGCTCAACACTTGATAGAATTAAATAAGAGTAACGATGTACAATCTCTGTTAATACAACGAGGGTGTACCTGAAAATTTATTACTCCTAGAGCCCCTTGGCAGGGGGGGCTGTACGAAAGACTGATAGTCACAGTGAAGAGGTGTCTCCGTAAAGTACTACACAGGAAGAGAATTAATTTGGAAGAATTCCGTGCAGTGTTAGTGGAGGTGGAGAATCGGATAAATAATAGTCCTCTCTCGTTCATGAGTGATACACCTGATGCAGATGTATTAACACCTTCTCACCCAATATGTGGAAGGAAATTGGAAGCTGCCCCTGTCTATAGAGATAATCTGGAAGAAAGTGATGAAGATTACAATGATATGGCAGTGTTGTGTGATAAATAAAGTAATTGATCATTGGTCTAATGTGTGGCATAAGGAATATCTTCTTACACTATGTGAGCACTTTTATGGTGCGACAGAGGCAGTAAATTGACAAAACATTCAACCAGGTGACATTGTGTTAATTGATACTGAACAGCATCGAACATTGTGGCCTCTGGGCAAAGTATTGACATTGTACCCAGATGCACAAGGTGTTGTCAGGAATGTCAAAGTGTTGTGTCATAGCCAAGAAAGTTTACACACGATTAATAAATTGATTCCCTTGGAATTAAATGATATTCAATCAAATGTAAATGAAAATCTAAGGGAAAGTGACACGAGTGATATTGAAGATAACACTGACCAAGTGATGCAGTTAGTTAGTTAGTTTAATATGTTTATTATGCACCCCATACCCATCCTGTGGGCGGTAGTCAAAAGATTACAGAGGTACATAATTGGTCCAGGGACTGGACTCCAAAGTTTTGATAGCTGAGCAAGTTAGAGGTAATGAACTCACAATTTACAAAGGTAATGAACTCACAATTTACAAAGGTAATGAACTCACAATTTACAAAGGTAATGAACTCACAATTTACAAAGGTAATGAACTCCAGGTAAGTCTGGTCACAATCATGACAAGTTACAAAGGTATTTACAGATTACAGAGGTACGTAATGGGTCCAGGGACTGGGCCCCCAAAGTTTTGATAGCTGAACTAGGTACAAAGGTAATGAGCTCACAAGTTACAAAGGTAATGAATTCTGTAGAATGGTTACTTACGTTTATACTTTGGCTACAATCATGAACAAATTATAGAGTAATGAGCAATTCACACTTCCACACCCGGTCACAATTGTAATGAGTTATTGGTGCAAATATTGATTGTTGAGTCACACACACACACACACACACACACACACACACACACACACACACACACACACACACACACACACACACACACACACACACACACACACTTTAGTTTAATATCTTTATGCACCCCATACCCATCCTGTGGGCGGTAGTCAAAAGATTACAAAGGTACATAATGGGTCCAGTGACTGGACCCCAAAGTTATGACAGCTGAACTAGTTACAAAGGTAATGAACTCCAGGTAGATCTGGTCACTAATCATGGCAAGTTACAGAGGTAATGAATCAGCTTCACTCCTATACATGGTTACAGTCATGAACAAATTACAAAGTAATGAACCACTGATACGTCCACACCTGGTCACAATTGTAATGAGTTATAAATACAAATATTAAGTGGATCATACACCCACACTAGCGCGCGCGCGCACATACACACACGAGGGCGCACGCACGGACATGTGCACACGAGCGTACAAATATATGCATACACACAAGGACGCACACCCACACACACACACCCACACACACACCAACACCCACACACACACACCCTCACACACACCCACACACACACCCACACACACACACACCAACACCCACACACACACACCCTCACACACACCCACACACACACCCACACACACATACACACACACACACCCACACACCCACACACGCACACACACACCCACACACGCACACACACACACACACACACACACACGCACACACACACACACCCTCACACACACCCGCACACACACCCTCACACACACCCACACCCACACACACACACACACACACACACACACACACACACACACACACACACACACACACACACACACACACACTCACACACCCACACACACACACACACACACACACACACACACACACACACACACACACACACACACACACACACACACACACACATGCACACATGCACACATGTGGTAATGCTTTATTTACAGCTAGCAAAGTCAGGGTATTTCTCCAGAATGGTCTGCAATATACCACTGTGGATAAAATACTTAGCCATTTCTTGAACACTTCTGAGTGAGTTGTTTCTAAATTCATTAATTTTATCACACTCCAGTACATAATGACGCAATGTGTGACAATAGTCCATCTGGCAAAGTTTACATTTCGTTTGGTCTACATCTGGTGGTGGTGATTTAACCTGCCAAAGATACTTGTAACCCAGCCGGAGCCGGGCAGTAGTGACATCCAAGAGTCTGCTTATCTTGTTGGATGCACCATAGACATGTGGCTCCTCCTGCATGATGGAATGATGATAGATGGACTGACTTGTGTCAATCTCCCTAAGTCTTAAGTCAATAAAGTTCATTTGAAGTTCTTTTCGTATTATTGTTCTCAAACTGCTAACTGACAACCCAAGATTGTAATCTACCCCCTCTTTGAAAGCATACAGCTTAGCCAATTTATCAGTTCTATCATGCATCTGAAGACCAATGTGAGATGGAATCCACAGCATGTGCACTCTGACTCCACTGTCCACAATCTTACCATATCTATGTCTGGCTTCTGACAAAAGCATGCCACAATTTATACTTAATGAGTTGAGAGCATTTATGGATGACAGAGAATCAGTTACAATTAAAGTGTCAACCTTAGATACATGGACACATTTGAGTGCAAGGAGTATGGCAAACAGTTCTGTTTGAAGGGTAGAGGCCCAGTTATTGATGCGTGCTCCAATTTCTTTATGAGAGCCATCACTCTGTGTGACAACAGCAGCACTACCAGCTGCACCAGTGGACTGGTGAACAGAACCATCGACGTAAATAATTTGTGAAAGATTGTTCTGTGTGACTAAGTTATCAATACAGCTTAAGGCATCATGTTTGGCTTCAAGACGAAGCTTTGGTTGTGATTTAAGAAGAGTTTTGGGGGGAAATGGAGGAATGGTAGTTTGGAATGGGGTAATATCCCATGGAGCAGGGAAATGTCTCTGTTGTCCAACTTGATATAGATCATGTAGCTGGTTCATGCGGAGGTCGGTTCCAGTTTTTTCGATCCATCTGGAAGGATGTTTACCTGGAGTTTACCTGGAGAGAGTTTCGGGGGTCAACGCCCCCGCGGCCCGGTCTGTGACCAGGCCTCCTGGTGGATCAGCGCCTGATCAACCAGGCTGTTGCTGCTGGCTGCACGCAAACCAACGTACGAGCCACAGCCCGGCTGATCAGGAACTGCCTTTAGGTGCTTGTCCAGTGCCAGCTTGAAGACTGCCAGGGGTCTGTTGGTAATCCCCCTTATGTGTGCTGGGAGGCAGTTGAACAGTCTCGGTCCCCTGACACTTATTGTATGGTCTCTTAACGTGCTAGTGACACCCCTGCTTTTCATTGGGGGGATGGTGCATCGTCTGCCAAGTCTTTTGCTTTCGTAGTGAGTGATTTTCGTGTGCAAGTTCGGTACTAGTCCCTCTAGGATTTTCCAGGTGTATATAATCATGTATCTCTCCCTCCTGCGTTCCAGGGAATACAGGTTTAGAAACCTCAAGCGCTCCCAGTAATTGAGGTGTTTTATCTCCGTTATGCGCGCCGTGAAAGTTCTCTGTACATTTTCTAGGTCGGCAATTTCACCTGCCTTGAAAGGTGCTGTTAGAGTGCAGCAATATTCCAGCCTAGATAGAACAAGTGACCTGAAGAGTGTCATCATGGGCTTGGCCTCCCTAGTTTTGAAGGTTCTCATTATCCATCCTGTCATTTTTCTAGCAGATGCGATTGATACAATGTTATGGTCCTTGAAGGTGAGATCCTCCGACATAATCACTCCCAGGTCTTTGACGTTGGTGTTTCGCTCTATTTTGTGGCCAGAATTTGTTTTGTACTCTGATGAAGATTTAATTTCCTCATGTTTACCATATCTGAGTAATTGAAATTTCTCATCGTTGAACTTCATATTGTTTTCTGCAGCCCACTGAAAGATTTGGTTGATGTCCGCCTGGAGCCTTGCAGTGTCTGCAATGGAAGACACTGTCATGCAGATTCGGGTGTCATCTGCAAAGGAAGACACGGTGCTGTGGCTGACATCCTTGTCTATGTCGGATATGAGGATGAGGAACAAGATGGGAGCTAGTACTGTGCCTTGTGGAACAGAGCTTTTCACCGTAGCTGCCTCGGACTTTACTCTGTTGACGACTACTCTCTGTGTTCTGTTAGTGAGGAAATTATAGATCCATCGACCAACTTTTCCTGTTATTCCTTTAGCGCGCATTTTGTGCGCTATTTCGCCATGGTCACACTTGTCGAAGGCTTTTGCAAAGTCTGTATATATTACATCTGCATTCTTTTTGTCTTCTAGTGCATTTAGGACCTTGTCGTAGTGATCCAGTAGTTGAGACAGACAGGAGCGACCTGTTCTAAACCCATGTTGCCCTGGGTTGTGTAACTGATGGGTTTCTAGATGGGTGGTGATCTTGCTTCTTAGGACCCTTTCAAAGATTTTTATGATATGGGATGTTAGTGCTATTGGTCTGTAGTTCTTTGCTGTTGCTTTACTGCCCCCTTTGTGGAGTGGGGCTATGTCTGTTGTTTTTAGTAACTGAGGGACGACCCCCGTGTCCATGCTCCCTCTCCATAGGATGGAAAAGGCTCGTGATAGGGGCTTCTTGCAGTTCTTGATGAACACAGAGTTCCATGAGTCTGGCCCTGGGGCAGAGTGCATGGGCATGTCATTTATCGCCTGTTCGAAGTCATTTGGCGTCAGGATAACATCGGATAGGCTTGTGTTAATCAAATTTTGTGGCTCTCTCATAAAAAATTCATTTTGATCTTCGACTCTCAGTCTGGTTAGCGGCTTGTTCACCAGTGCTGAGGAAAGTTTGGAGGGCTTCTGTGCAGGGGTTTGAATGGGCTAGCCTAAGCATATTGACCCCAATAAGGATATTTCTTTCAGTAACACGATCTCTAATGCTTGGAATATTAAGTTCTTTCCGCATATTTAAAATTTTGGCAGTACGAGGGCATCCTAGGATGATCCTCATTGCTTCGTTTTGCAGTTTTTCCAGCCCTCCAAGCTTCCAGTCAGACACGAGTGCAAGTAGTGGCGCTGCATAATCAACCAATGATCTAATATAAGCAAGATACATAATTTTCACAATTTTAACATTAGCACCATACCTGGGATGAAAACCTGCCACAACTCTAAGTGCTCTCAGCCTTTCTTTGTATTGGCGACAAAGTCTCGTTACAACAGGTCCAAGTAGTGGAACCTCAAAGCCTAGATACCTGTATCTGCTTACATATTCTAGAAGAGACCCATCATGCAACTGGATCTGACGAACTGTGCCTCTCTGCCGAGGAGGACGCCTGTTGAGTATCTTTGTTTTATCCCCTGAGATTATTAACCCCAGGTCCTGACACGAGGCTAAAACATGATTAAGAATGTTTTGGGTGTTGGAGAATCCGGTAGTGTGAATCATTATGTCATCAGCAAAACTAACCATATAATGATGGGGCTGGCTAGGCATGGCATTAAGTAAGGCATTAATCAAAATGTTGAAAAGGGTGGGACTAAGCACACCTCCCTGTGGGGTTCCTAATTCAAAATCTTTAGTTACACTTCTATGTCCCTGGAACAACACAGACGACTTTCTGTTGGACAGGTAGCCTTTAATCCAGCGGAGAAGCCATCCTCCAACATCCATTCTGGCAAGTTCACTAATGATTACATGTCTGTTGGCTACATCAAAAGCGGATTTAAGGTCAAGGAACGTAGTGTATGAGCTGTCAGTGTGCAGAGTGAGAAAGGTGGTAATGCAATGATGCACACTCCTTCCATGCATGAAGCCATGCAACCGGGGTGACAAGAATTCCTTAATTCTGTGCATAAGACGATTAAGAATCATCCTTTCAAATGTTTTACACAAGCAGCTAGTAAGGGATATTGGGCGAAATGAGTTTTGTTGATTGGGCTTAGGAATGGGAATAATGAGCCGGGCATGGAGGGACATAAATAGAATTAAGGGTAACAGAACTGGGCAGATCGCGCACCCTCATCCCTTGCATAGGGCGAATGAGTTAGTCAGTGCTTGGGCTGCTACATCTAGCTATGACAGTCTTCCCAGTACCACACAGGAGAAATTAATGGACAAATATGATGCAAGGGAGAGACTTGTTTGCTTTATGCTCAGCAAGGCAGACGACTGCAACATTCCTTTCACTAATTATGAACTTGATGCAGCACTAACTAAGGGCAACTCCACGTCGCCTGGTGAGGATGGTATTACTTACAACATACTCAGATTGCTGTGTCGAGTACCAGGTAATCCTTTACTTGAATTATATAACATGAGTTATGTCACTGGGGAGCTCCCTAAATCATGGACCAAGTGATGCAGGAAGATGAAATTGTAGTAAGACCTACTAGAAAAACAGCCGCTCAAGCCAGAACTGGCTGGAATCGTCTCCTAGAGGAAGGAACACTTTGAGTCGTTTAGCAACAAACTCCGCCTGGCCGCAGTGTGGAAAATATTGTATATTTTCCGAAAATACAGTGTATATTGTATGTAAATTGATGGAATATATTGTAGGTAATAAAAATTAATTTGTAAATAAACAAAGAACCAGCGAAATTGGTGAGCGTGGCTGGAGAAGGAGAGATGCCATTGTTTTGAACTGGGCTGAAGGCACGCGAGTGAAATGTGCATAAATTTGGTCACTCTGGAGGTTAAATTGTGGTTGAAACCTCCCAAATAGGAGCAGAAATTGTTGGAATTGCAGTCTTGCATAACTTGAGAAGGCGAGTGGACAGGACAGCCAGAGAACCCCAGCTAAGTTATGTTTATTTATGTTGAAATTCTGGCCAGTATTTTCTTCATATTTTAGGCAGGTGGTTTGTGTATGACACATCAAGTAATCTCCAGACAAATTGGTGAGTGGTATTATAAATTCTCCTTCAATGTATATGTAGTCATTTATTAAAATTAACATACAGTCCACATATTTATATTAATGTTTTGCCAGAATTCCTGGTGATGTATATTTCATTTGAAATTAATATAGGTCCAGAGTGACTTGTGGAGATAGAGATTGTAGTAGGTATCGAAGGGGGACATTTTTTGCGACCTAAGTGTCCTAAAATTTCTACTTGTCTCTGTAACTTTGATAAAAAATAATTATCTTTGTTACCATTTACTTGTATGTATCTAATGAGATTCATCCAGGTAATTTTTAAAATTTCCATACTAACCTTAATTAAATATTATTGTATAATATAATCGCTTGGAGAGGCATAAAAATGGTGGAATGTAAATATTAACCAACGAATATTGCAGAATTTAATCGTGGGTCATCGAGGCCGATAGGAAGAGTATCAGCAAAAATAGGATATCATGAAGTGAGGGAATATAATTTGTATCTGGAAGTGTTCAGATATATCGTAAAGCCTTCATAATAAGGTTGATAAGGAAGATCATACTGGATGCAGTAATGTTGACCTCCTCATGTACTACAATAATTTATGTTCACCTCCCAGTGTGAATTAGGACACACAACAGATAAGGTAGCTGGTTACCGACCAACATTAATTGTCTGCTTATAGAGAGACATTGGCATATATCACCAGGACCATAATTTAGTAAGATATAATGTAATTGAACCACTAATTAATGAATAATTGTTAATCCTGTCAAGGGAAGTTCCTTGACGTTGGTGAGGGGCTCTTGATCTAGGGAATTGGATCTGTTCTCCAGTTTCCTGAATTGAGTCTGAATACCTTCCACCCCCCCTACAGGCGCTGTATAATCCCTATGGGTTTAGTGCTTCCCTATGATTATAATAATATTAATGCACAAGAAATTACATCAGTTAAGCTATAGTTTTTTATTAAATTATCATACAGTCCAACCTAAACTGTCAGTGTTACTGACTTAAATATTCTTAATATTCTGGAACCATATGTCCCTAATATAAGGTCCAGAAGTGTGAGTTGGGGAGCTGAGACAGTGGACATTGAAGGAGGGACAGTGTTGTGACCCACTGATGTCCCACATGTTTCTGAGGTATATCAATATCTGTTATAGATGTGCCAGAGTTCTCCCCAGTTATGTGGGTGGAAGGTTAATTCTAGATTGTACTTGTAAAAATTCGTCCACATAATTTCTGACAATAATAATAAGAATGACATCTTCTTCTCTGCTTAGTTAGAATTACAAACATTTGCATGGATAAAACCAGCTTCAGCCATATAAGAACTTAGGACACCAAGTAAATATGGTTCAACCAATGCACAAAGCCGGGGGTATTTAGTAATAGTATTTACATTGCTCTAATAGTTACTTAAGCTTTTTCTTCTGGACAAAACTTTTTCTTCGAGATCCATAGTCTTATCAATAAGCTATTCCTGCAATTGAGAGTCAGTGTCTGCATTTTGTATTTCTAAATCAAATGGTGTAAGAATTCAGTCAGACACGTACATTTTCTCCAGGTCCTCAAAGCATATTGTAAAGGGAGCAGCTAGGTTCACGGGGTCGACTTCTTTATTTTTCAACCGATTACGTTCATTTTTGGTGTACTATTAGAAGCTTATATAAAACCTCCTGTGCTGAAGTTTCAATCATATCGGCCAAAAAGTAAATGAAATATGCAAAATTTACGAAAAATGCATTTGGCAGGGGAGTCCTACTCAGTGGTACTTGGAAAAGTGGTTTTGACACTTGCTGCTGATAGAACACCTCTAATTCCATCACTGTAAGTGTACCAATTCTAAAATAAACCTTATCTTCATGCTAAAAAAAATAAGTTTCATAACTTTTTTGTCATATTGGAAGATGTCGGTCTTGTTGCCCACATAAATCTAAAAATATTTGGGATAGTTCAGAAAGGTACACTCTACCTTGTAAAGCAATCATTCTCCTATGTTTGTTGTGAAAATCAAGTCAATTCAATCATAAATAAAGGTGATCTTCCCCTAAATAGGTAAATAACTTACTTTCGAGATATAGGCCGAAGCGCGCGGCACCCCCGCTGCCCGGGAAATATTTTTTTTCCCCGAAAAATTCGCCTTATTTTACACTTTTTCCGCGGCCTACGAGTGTTTATTACAGTTAACCATTATAAATCCGTTTTCTCTCATCACTGATGAGAGAGGGCGGACCCTCTCTTCACCTTCAGGGGAAATATCGATAGAAATTTTCTCCTCGGAGCATCATATTATGCTATATATTATTTTTTAAGGTGTACTTTTTATGTTTATATGCTATTATTATATTGCATTATATCATAATAGATCAATTGTGATAGATAAATAAACCTTATAATTGATATTAGCGTGGGTATGGAATATTTTGTTGGCTGGAGGTGTCGGCCATTTTGGGTACTATACCCAGGGTACGTGATTGGTTCCTTCACAATATTAGCTCCGCCCACTCTGGCATGATCTCAGATGGTAATTTGTATTATATTAGACAAAGATATAAGAAAACGATCAAAATAACACGGGGAAAAACGTAACAAAGCCGAGTCAGCGCTGACGCAATATGTTGTGTCAGCACTGTCAACATGACTGTTATAAATGGCTGTAATTCCTTTTAGAAACATCGTACAAGGATAATAATTATATTAATCTCAGTCTTAATATAATGAATCCTGTGATACTCCAATACTGAAACTATGTACTGTGCCAAAACAAAAGCATTCACATTGCTAAACTCACAAAATAGTATTTAGTCACTTAGCCATAATACCAACTTACCTCATAATTTGTAATATTTTACAGTTAAGAATAAAACTAAGTATGCCCGAAATGCCTAGCCATGCTAAGCGTTCTAGTGGTACACTCTGTAATCACAATTTTACTACATGTTAAACCAAACAATAACCAAATTTCTGTAAACTCAGCATTGTAATCCTTATAGAGAATAAACTTTGAATTTGAATTTGAATTTGAATACCAGAGTGTAGCCAGAAAGTTCAGCTATTTTTTGGTAACAATAACTCCATTTTCATATTTTTTCGAATTTTTTTTTTGCTCCGCGCGCGTGAACCTGGCCGCTCCCTAAAGTCTTCCCTTAATTTGTCAAAGTGTTTCCACTTTCTTCCAACTGCCGTAAGTTTATAAAATGCTAAAATCTCTTCGTGCCATTGAAACTTTAAATAAATATAATAAATATTTTGACCTGGCAGCCTACTAGCAGTGTCCTGACCTGAATAATACTATACACGAGTATCTGTACTTCATTAAATTTTTTATATATGTTTGCCAAGTAAAACAGAGATTTCTTACACTTTTTTAATTCTTCACACAGTGATGGGTTTATTATCTGTTAGAAACTGCAGAGTTGAGTTGTATAAGTCTACAAGTGTTTACAAACACTCCTAGACAGCCACCTACCTTAACGTGCAATAGTAATTGGTTCAGGATTTCATCATTCTTTTCTCATAATTTTACAAACAATTCCGAATTGACTGGATGTACTTTGATTTTATTAATTGATGTGATACACACTCGCAAGGCATCATACACTTCACCACTGAGTTTCTTGGCTACAATATAGGTATTTGTGTAATGTACAATGAAAAGTAAGTACCTTTTTCTTGAGCAAAGTGGCAGATGCTCTGCCGCAGCCAACCATTGCTGGTTCATCATGAGTAGCTACTGCAGTAATATTGCCCACGGCTATAATGTGCTTCTCCAAATGCTTCCCCAAACAAAGGAAAATTCTCACCTTTTGCATCAGCTTTAAGATACTTGGTAAATAAAAATGTGTCAACAATGCACTTTTGTCTTGTACTGTAATACCTCACACAGATCATGAGTATATTTGAGCTGCCGAAAGTTGACTCATCCAGTTGGAGAGTAAACTTGGAGTGTTGAAACTCAGCGTCATGGGTTTTTTTTTTTAATCATCATCGGCCAAATTATCAATTCGTCGTCACACTATATTTTTTTTTATATTTTTATTAGAAACCTTACAAAAGTACAAAGGATGCATAATAATAGTACAGGAATACAAAACATTCTTTTGTGCTACTAGTACCAGGTTATTCCTGGCGGGAACAAGTATTATAACATCTTGTTATAGCAAACAATACACGCTAAGACAAACCTCACTAAAGTATAACAGTTATTAATAGTTGCCGCCAAGCCATTGTACCCACAGAAAACACACCAAAAAGAAACTTTACATAGTTTAACAATGTAAAATGAATACCTGACATGTCCTATTACAACAAAAACAACATACAAATGTACAACATCATAAGATTACTAAATTTGAAATTTTCACACATGACTAAAACCATAACCACCTTTAACACACAATATATGTACTACACATATCATGTCAGTAAAGTAAAAAAACCCTAACCAAAGCTACCATAACTATAACTGGTGGTGGCCCGGTGGCCTGGTGGCTAAAGCTCCCGCTTCACACACGGAGGGCCCGGGTTCGATTCCCGGCGGGTGGAAACATTTCGACACGTTTCCTTACACCTGTTGTCCTGTTCACCTAGCAGCAAATAGGTACCTGGGTGTTAGTCGACTGGTGTGGGTCGCATCCTGGGGGACAAGATTAAGGACCCCAATGGAAATAAGTTAGACAGTCCTCGATGACGCACTGACTTTCTTGGGTTATCCTGGGTGGCTAACCCTCCGGGGTTAAAAATCCGAACGAAATCTTATCTTATCTTATCTTAACAAGACAAACCCTAACATACCCGCTATGACAGGGTACAGAGTATTGGTTAAGTTATGTTACATTAGATCCTAACCAATAGGAATTCGGAAGGAACGTATGATTCCTTATGCACAATAACCATAGAGAAACAGTATTTTACTATTATTAATATGTTAAACCCTCAAATACAATAATTCTGGTACAGAAAACAGAACAACATACATGTAACATACAATAATAAAATAACCCAAAACAAGTTTTTATAACAAAACCTCGGCATATTAAAGGGTTTAAAACCAAACCCTATACATAATTAAACCTCCCACATATGTATATAAACCGAAAATCTTGTCCACAAGACTTTTTTGGTATAACCCCATAAAAACATGGTATAGACCCAAACCTATACATACACTTAAATTTTTTCACATAGAACCTTCATCAGACAATAAAAGTGAAACATAAGACAAGAGAAGTAATAAGGATAAGGCTGCTGTAATTTGCCAGTCCCAAAAGAACTGACACGTATCTCAGAAAATTTTTTGTTGAAACCAACTTGCCAATCTAATTACTTAAAAACGAGATCCTAAGGGCTCGGTATCCTGGCTATCAAGGAAATTTTAAACACAGTGAACATAACCATCAGGCTTAGAAATTTAACCCTGGAAACCACACTTATATCTCACTATGACAAACATTCTCGTGAAACATTGCGTACCATCCATACCTAATTCTCACTACCTTCCTCTTACACACGACATAAGCTCCAGAGAAAAACAAAAAACCCACCCCCCCTTTACATCCTCCCATAAGGAGACCACTCCTTTGTCCATCCTCAGGGACCCCGACAAAGGGAACACACAGTGAGGTTCCTATAACCTTCCGGGAAACTTTTTTCCCAGGACGCCCCATAAACCAGCATATTCCTACACTTCGTCCTATAGAATCTAGCCGCCAACGCTTTTATCCTCGTATCACCCCTTAATCCCCTCATTCCCCATGAGATATCCAGATAATCTACTATGATATACATTATAGCCCTTCCAACATCCCTAGGCACTCCCCTTACATCTAGTAGTAAAGCCCTTAAAAGCGGCAAACGACCCCCCCCCAACAGTCTGATAACCCCACCCATCCATGATCTCACCCCCTCCAAGGAGGTACAAAAGAAGACCACATGAAACGCCGTTTCAACATCACCACAAAACTGACAAAAAGCCTCTTCCACAAACCCCATACAACGTAACACCTCCTTGGAAGCCAGAATCCCCATGATAAAACGATACACTAATTCTCTTACTCTAGCCGGTATCCGAAGCTTACTAAAATCTTTCCAAATAACCCCCCAATCATACGTTGGATACACGGCTACCCCTTGCATAATTCCCTGACCTTTCACTACACTCACCAACCTTTTCACTTTGATGTTATCCACCTGTTGCACTGTCAATAAAAATCTCAACATATCTTCACAAAACCTCAATTCCTTCCCACTCCACCATTTACATGCCTCCTCCATAACTCTTCCTACTTTAGCGCCCCTCACACCCCCTTCCCTTATATACCTCCGCTTGATATATACAGCCATTACTCTCAGTCCTAAAGGCAACAAACCTAAACCCCCTCTTCGAACATCTGTCATAACTACCTCCTTACTTAACCATGCCCTCCCAAATCTCCACACAAACTTCAGCACCCTCCTCTGCATTTCCACAATATCCCGTACCTCTAAGGGAAAAACCTCTGCCACCCCCCATACCTTGCTATAGACAAGTGAATTTACCACCACTACCCTCTGATGTAAAGCTAAGTCCCTCGCACTTAAACCTCCTAGTCTACTTAAAACCTTACCCATGACAGACTCCGAATTTACCCTTCTGCATGCCTGCACTTCCGCCATATACCATATCCCACATACCCTGATTCTGTCAACCACTGTCCATCCTAACCCCATCCCCAAGCCCCCCTATCCAATTACCGACCTCTAGTAACCTTGATTTCACCGTATTAACTCTCATTCCGGTATTCATACCAAACATCTGAATCACTCTACCCACCCTCCTTAACTCCTCCTTACCCCATAGCGAAACAGTAGTATCATCCACATACCCAACGATGCCCCCTTTGCACCCCCCTCCATCTCCTGTTTGTCCATCACCCTCTCAACAGACTCATAAAAAGGATTCTGCACACACGCAAAGAGCAGCTGTGACATCGGACAGCCCTGCCTCAAACCTCTCTCCATCGGTACACTTTCACCCAACCTCCCATTGACCTGTACCCTCACCTCTGCCTCAGCATACAGGGTGTTCACCCACCTCACTACCCTCTCCCGAAACCCCAACCTCTCTAAGCAAACCCCTAAGAAATCTCTGTCCACGCAATCATATGCATTCACCCAATCTAAACCCAGTATTCCCACTCCCGTACATCTCTCTAGAAAATCCCTAATCAAACCATGTCCATCCCTCATCCTTCTTCCCGGAATTCCCAACTGCCCCCTATGTAACACTAAACCCAACACTTTCCTCATTCTGTTGCCCAAAACCTTAGCAAAAATCTTGTAATCCGAGCACATTAACGTAATCGCACGGTAATCATTCAAAACTCGGCATTCCTTCTTTTTGGGCACTAAAACCGTGACACCCATTCTTTGCGATTTCCCCATCCTCCCACTACTTAACATACAATTCAAAACCCCCACCAGACAATGCCGTACACTCCCCCAATGACACCTATAAAAATCGTTT
>NC_091301.1:37127405-37131194 GCF_038502225.1 Cherax quadricarinatus | reverse complement strand
TATAGAAGGCAAAGGACCCAGGAGAATAAGGAGAACAGTCGTAGAGCCAGAAACGAATATGCACAGATAAGAAGGGAGGCCCAAAGACAATATGAAAATGACATAGCAGCGAAAGCCAAATCTGACCCGAAACTGTTGTACAGCCACATCAGGAGGAAAACAACAGTCAAGGACCAGGTAATCAGGCTAAGGAAGGAAGGATGAGAGACAACAAGAAATGACCGTGAAGTATGTGAGGAACTCAACAAGAGATTCAAAGAAGTGTTCACAGAGGAGACAGAAAGGGCTCCAGAAAGACGGAGAGGTGGGGCACACCACCATGTGCTAGACACAATGCACACAACCGAGGAAGAAGTGAAGAGGCTTCTGAGTGAGCTAGATACCTCAAAGGCAATGGGGCCAGATAACATCTCCCCATGGGTATTGAGAGAGGGAGCAGAGGCGCTATGTGTACCCTAACAACAATATTCATTACATCTATCGAAACAGGGAGATTGCCTGAGGCATGGAAGACAGCAAATGTAGTCCCAATCTTTAAAAAAGGAGACAGACATGAAGCATTACATTACAGACCAGTGTCACTGACATGTATAGTATGCAAAATCATGGAGAAGATTATCAGAAGAGTGGTGGAACACCTAGAAAGGAATGATCTCATCAACAGCACCCAACATGTAAAGTAAAGGGACACAAGTGCAACTAATGTGACATTTTATTTTGGCAACGTTTCGCTCTCCAGGAGCTTTATCAAGCCATTACAAACAATACATGGACACAGAGGGTATATAAAGGCTCAGAGTGAGGTGCAGTACTAGTGAGGTACCATTAAGATGTTCACTAGTGGTAGTAGTAATAGTAGTAGTGACAAAAGTAGTAGTAGTAATACAATATGGTAGAGCAATTAATTCGTACATGAGTAAAAGGATATAAAAGCTATTACTTGGGTAACATAAAAATAGGTTGGACAAATATAGACTGGAAAGAGGCAGCTTGTTTCAGTGTTCACTCTCTGTAATGTGCTTTGTGTAGTATAACAGGAGAGACTATGTGATGGCAGGGTTTACTGTTTTCAGGAGGATTCTTGCTAAGACTTCGGAGATGGTGAAGCTGCCGTTGTTTTGTTTAATTGTATTCGAAACAGCGATCAGTGCTGATTCGAGGCACTTGCGTCTGCGGAAATTAGTTTCTTTAATCACTAATTGGGCGTCTCTGAATTTCATGAGATGATTGGTAGAATTTCGATGTTGTACACAGGCGTTGTTCAAGTTATCGTTCCTACATGCGTAAATGTGTTCATTGAGGCGGGTGTTGAGGTTTCTTGCTGTTTCACATACGTAAATCTTGTCACAGCCTCCACAGGGTATAGTGTAAACTCCTGCGTTGACTGGTTCGTGGTGCTTGGATTTTGTTCTGGTTAGATCCTTTATTGAAGTGCTAGAAGCGATGGCGACTCTGGTGTTAGCTTGTGAAAGTACTTTTGAAACGTTCAGTGCAACCTGGCTGTTGGGAAGAATTATAACTTTGTTGGGAGTGTTGTTGGTGCGTGGAGAATTAATGATCTGAAGAGCTCTTTTCTTGCAGTCTTTGATGAAAAAGGAAGGAAAATGTAGCTCAGTGAATGTTTGGTGAATGTATGTACATTCCTCGTCAAGAAACTCAGGACTACAAATTCGGTATGCTCTTAAAAAAAATCCGATGATGATGCCTCTTTTGGTCTTGGTATCTTGACTGGAATAGAAGTGTGTGAGATCATTTTTATTGGTGGGTTTCCGATAAACTTGAAATCTTAGGTTGTTGTCTAGTTTGTGAATGAGGACGTCGAGGAAAGGTAGCTTGTCATTGGACTCTTCTTCTAGTGTAAACTGGATCGCCGGTTCAACTGCGTTGAGCCTTGCCTGAAGATTCCGTACATCAAAACGTTTGGGAGTTATTACGAGGACGTCGTCCACGTAACGTAACCAAGTGACGCTTGAAGGGATGATGTTGGCGAAGTGTTCGGACTCTAGGTGTTCCATGTATAAGTTGGCTAGGACGGCACTGATGGGGGACCCCATTCCCATGCCATAGGTTTGTTTGTAGAGCTTGTTATTGAAAGAAAAACAGTTGAAATTAACACAGAGTTCAATCAAGTCAACAAAATCTCCGGGAGGTAAAGGAAGATTAAGGTCCTGATTGACTTTACGTCGTAGAACCTCAATGGCTTTTTTGGTAGATACTTTTGTGAAGAGGGAAGTCACATCCAAACTGCTTAGTTTCTTGTTACGGATGGAGAGGTTTCGGATGCGGTTGAGAAGGTCGCCTGAGTGTTTAAGATGAGCGGGGCTGATGGTTCCCAGAAGGCAGGAAAGATGTTTGGCAAGAACTCCGGCTAGTTTGTGTGGAGCACTGCCTATTCCTGACGTGATTGGTCTGAGAGGAATATTGTGTTTATGGGTCTTGGGTAAACCATACATGTGTGCTGGTTTAGGGTTGCTTGGTAACAAGTACAGAAGTTTCTTCCCTTCTCTAGTGCGTTTGAGTATTTGTCTGGTTTTGTATAGAAAGTCTTTGGTGAACGTCTCCCACTGTTGAGTGCTGATTGACCATTCAAAAGATCATTCAAAGATTTCAAGTTTATCGGAAACCCACCAATAAAAATGATCTCACACACTTCTATTCCAGTCAAGATACCAAGACCAAAAGAGGCATCATCATTGGGTTTTTCCTAAGAGCATACCGAATTTGTAGTCCTGAGTTTCTTGACGAGGAATGTACATGCATTCACCAAACATTCACTGAGCTACATTTTCCTTCCTTTTTCATCAAAGACTGCAAGAAAAGAGCTCTTCAGATCATTAATTCTCCACGCACCAACAACACTCCCAACAAAGTTATAATTCTTCCCAACAGCCAGGTTGCACTGAACGTTTCAAAAGTACTTTCACAAGCTAACACCAGAGTCGCCATCGCTTCTACCACTTCAATAAAGGATCTAACCAGAACAAAATCCAAGCACCACGAACCAGTCAACGCAGGAGTTTACACTATACCCTGTGGAGGCTGCGACAAGATCTACGTAGGTGAAACAGCAAGAAACCTCGACACCCGCCTCAATGAACACATTTACGCATGTAGGAACGATAACTTGAACAACGCCTGTGTACAACATCGAAATTCTACCAATCATCTCATGAAATTCAGAGACGCCCAATTAGTGATTAAAGAAACTAATTTCCGCAGACGCAAGTGCCTCGAATCAGCACTGATCGCTGTTTCGAATACAATTAAACAAAACAACGGCAGCTTCACCATCTCCGAAGTCTTAGCAAGAATCCTCCTGAAAACAGTAAACCCTGCCATCACATAGTCTCTCCTGTTATACTACACAAAGCACATTACAGAGAGTGAACACTGAAACAAGCTGCCTCTTTCCAGTCTATATTTGTCCAACCTATTTTTATGTTACCCAAGTAATAGCTTTTATATCCTTTTACTCATGTACGAATTAATTGCTCTACCATATTGTATTACTACTACTACTTTTGTCACTACTACTACTACTACTACTACCACCACTAGTGAACATCTTAATGGTACCTCACTAGTATTGCACCTCACTCTGAGCCTTTATATACCCTCTGTGTCCATGTATTGTTTGTAATGGCTTGATAAAGCTCCTGGAGAGCGAAACGTTGCCACAATAAAATGTTACATTAGTTGCACTTGTGTCCCTTTACTTTACATATTGTCGGTAATTCTACCAACTTTATTACAGCAGCCAACATGGTTTCAGGGACGGGAAATCCTGTG
>NC_091301.1:37014905-37122405 GCF_038502225.1 Cherax quadricarinatus | reverse complement strand
GATATTTAGTGATTTTTTAAAGAGACTTGGAATACAAGTAACATTTTTACAAGAGCATAATTTTAGGTATGGAAGGGATTTGTTGGTAGATGGATATAAAGTTTATGCTGGGTATACTGGGAAGCGATGTAGCCAACCGACATGTAATCATTAGTGAACTTGCCAGAATGGATGTTGGAGGATGGCTTCTCCGCTGGATTAAAGGCTACCTGTCCAACAGAAAATCGTCTGTGTTGTTCCAGGGACATAGAAGTGTAACTAAAGACTTTGAATTAGGAACCCCACAGGGAGGTGTGCTCAGTCCCACACTGTTCAATATTCTAATTAATGCATTACTTAATGCTATGCCTAGTCAGCCCCATCATTATGTGATTAGTTTTGCTGATGATATAATGATTCACACCACCGGATTCTCCAACACCCAAAACATTCTTAATCATGTACTAGCCTCGTGTCAGGACCTGGGGTTGATAATCTCTACTGATAAAACAAAGATACTCAATAGGCGTCCTCCTCGACAGAGAGGCACAGTTCGTCAGATCCAATTACATGATGGGTTTCTTCTAGAATACGTAAGCAGATACAGGTATCTAGGCTTTGAGGTTCCACTACTTGGACCTGTTGTAACAAGACTTTGTCGCCAATACAAAGGATGACTAAGAGCACTTAGAGTTGTGGCAGGGCTTCACCCCAGGTATGGTGCTAATGTTAAAATTGTGAAAATGATGTATCTTGCTTATATTAGATCATTGGTTGATTATGCTGCGCCACTACTTGCTCTTGTGTCTGACTGGAAGCTTGGAGGGCTGGAAAAACTGCAGAACGAGGCAATGAGGATCATTTTAGGATGCCCTCGTACTGCCAAAATTTTAAATATGCAAAAAGAACTTGATATTCCAAGCATCAGAGATCGTGTTACTGAAAGAAATATCCTAATTGGGGTTAATATGCTCAGGCAAGCTCATTCAAACCCCTGCACAGAAGCCCTCCAAACTTTCCTCAGCACTGGTGAACACTCCTCCAGATGGATCAAAAAAACTGGAACCGACCTCCGCATGAATCAGATACATGATCTATGTCAAGTAAGGCAACAGCGGCACTTCTCCGCTCCATGGAATATTACCCCATTCCAAACTACCATTCCTCCATTTCCCCCCAAACTACTTCTTAAATCACAACCAAAACTTCGCCTTGAAGCCAAACATGAGGCCTTAAGCTGTATTGATAACTTAGTCACACAGCACACACTCTCGCAAATTATTTACGCTGATGGTTCTGTTCACCAATCCACTGGTGCAGCTGGTAGTGCTGCTGTTGTCGTACAGAGTGATGGCTCTCTTAAAGAAATTGGAGCACGCATCAATAATTGGGCCTCTACCCTTCAGACAGAACTGTTTGCCATACTCCTTGCACTGAAATGCATCTATGTATCAAAGATTGACAGTTTAATTGAAACTGATTCTCTGTCATCCATAAATGCTCTCAACTCATTAAGCATAAGTTGTGGCATGCTTGTGTCAGAAGCCAGACACAGATATGGTAGGATTGTGGACAGTGGAGTCAGAGTGCACATGCTGTGGATTCCATCTCACATTGGTCTTCAGATGCATGATAGAACTGATAAATTGGCTAAGCTGTATGCTTTCAAAGAGGGAGTAGATTACAATCTTGGCTTGTCAGGTAGTAGTTTGAGAACAATAATACGAAAAGAACTTCAACTGAATTTTATGGACTTAAGGCTCAGGGAGATTGACACCAGTGAGTCCATCATCATTCTATCATGCAGGAGGAGCCACATGTCTATGGTGCATCCAACAAAATAAGTAGACTCTTGGATGTCACTACTGCCCGGCTCCGGCTGGGTTACAAGTATCTTTGGCAGGTTAAATCACCACCACCAGATGTAGACCAAACGAAATGTAAACTTTGCCAGATGGATTATTGTCACACCTTGCGTCATTATGTACTGGTGTGCGATAAAATTAATGAATTTAGAAACAACTCACTCAGAAGTGTTCAAGAAATGGCTAAGTATTTTATCCACAGTGGTATATTACAGACCATTCTGGAGAAATACCCTGACTTTGCTAGCTGTAAATAAAGCATTACCACATATGTGCATGTGTGTGTGTGTGTGTGTGTGTGTGTGTGTGTGTGTGTGTGTGTGTGTGTGTGTGTGTGTGTTTGTGCGTGTGTGTGTTTGTGTGTGTGTTTGTGTGTGTGTGTGTGTGTGTGTGTGTGTGTGTGTGTGTGTGTGTGTGTGTGTGTGTGTGTGTGTGTGTGTGTGTGTGTTTGTGTGTGTGTTTGTGTGTGCGTGTGTATGTGTATGAGTGTGTGTGTGTGTGTGTATGAGTGTGTGTGTGTGTGTATGAGTGTGTGTGTGTGTGTATGAGTTTGTGTATGTGTGTGTGTATGAGTGTGTGTGTGTGTGTGTATGAGTTTGTGTATGTGTGTGTGTGTGTGTGTGTGTGTGTGTGTGTGTGTGTTTATGTGTGTGTGTGTGTGTGTATGAATTTGTATATATTTGTGTGTGTGTGTGTGTGTGTGTGTGTGTGTGACTCAACAATCAATATTTGCACCAATAACTCATTACAGATGTGACCGGGTGTGGAAGTGTGAATTGCTCATTACACTATAATTTGTTCATGATTGCAGCCATGTATAAACGTAAGTAACCATTCTTACAGTATTCATTACCTTTGTAACTTGTGAGTTCATTACCTTGTACCTAGTTCAGCCATCAAAACTTTGGGGCCCAGTCCCTGGACCCATTACGTACCTCTGTAATCTGTAAATACCTTTGTAACTTGTCATGATTGTGACTAGACCTACCTGGAGTTCATTACCTTCGTAAATTGTGAGTTCATTACCTTTGTAAATTGTGAATTCATTACCTCTGTAACTTGCTCAGCTATCAAAACTTTGAGGCCCAGTCCCTGGACCCATTATGTACCTCTGTAATCTTTTGACTACCGCCCACAGGATGGGTATGGGGTGCATAATAAACATATTAAACTAACTACTGGGAAGCTTAAGGGAGGTGCTGCTGTTTTAATAGCTGAGACCAGTCCTTTCCAATTGTTACACTGGGAAGAAGGGGAAGATGGGAGAGTAGCGAGGGTGGATGGGACATGGGGTGGGGTACGTGTGTGTTTTGTGAGTGTATACATGCCGGCGGACAGTAATAGACGTGTTAAAGAGGAATTTGAAAGGGACACACTAATTTATCATATGCGGGGTTTACCTGTTTATTCATTATTTGAAGGGGATTAGAATAGTGTGATACGTAGAAAAGATGTGGAGCCGAGGGGTGCAGGGTGTGTTTTGGGGGTCCTACGGGATGTTTTAGGGGGAGCAGGCTTAGCGGATGTAGTGAAGGGGGAGGGGTGGAACGTGGAGCATACTTATGTGAGGAGAGTATATGCGGCACGACTAGATCGTATTTATGCTTCTCCCGGGTTACAGGTTGCTAATACAGAAACTATAAATGTAGTGTTTTCAGATCATAGAGGAGTGGTCGTGGATGTGGGATGGGGAGGTTTACCAAAGCTTTACATGAGTTATTGGAAACTTAATGTGAGATTGTTAGATGAGCTGGAGGACGGTGATAGTTTTGTTGAGTGGTGGACAAATGAGTGGACCAAGGGGAGAAAAGAAGGTGATATACTACGATGGTGGGAGGAATATGCTAAACCAGGAATCAAAAATTTTTATATGAGGAAAGGAAAGGAGGTAAGTCAATGGAAATATGGCTTACAGAGATATTTGGAAGGCAGTTGAAACAGTGCTATGAAGGTTTTAGTGGGGTTTATCCAGTACAAGAGATTGAGAGCATCAAAGCGCAATTGATGGAAATGCAGAATGCAAGATTTGATGGTGAGAGAATGAGAGGTGGATTGGAAGATGTTTTATGGGGAGATAAGCCATCCGCCTGTGTATTGCGGCGATTAAAGACACGACAGAAGACAATGACTATGATGAAGTTGGACGTACATACGGATGTGGGAGGGTATACGATGGGACAGAGGTTAGTAACTACGGAAAGTATGAGTGGTTATGCTTATAAGTGGTTTGAGATATATATGAGAGGGGGAAACAGGAAGATAGCAGATATGAAGATTTTAGAGAAGGGGATACAGAGAAACCTAGAGTCAGCAGATAGAGCGATGACAGAAGGGCCTATAGATGAAGAGGAAGTGTGGACGGCTTTAAAAGGGATGAGTGTCGGGAAAGCACCTGGGATAGATGGAATCCCAAATGAATTTTATTTGAGCAACTGGGATGTCATGAAGGAATTCTTGGTGCAGTTGGTGAATGTAATGAAGGATAAGGGAAGCATGAGTCTAACACAAAGGACAGGTGTAGTAGTTATGGTTCCAAAGGGGGAAGTACAGAATAGCATCCTAGATTATAGAGGTTTATCATTAATGTGCGGGGATTATAAATTGTTTGCCAGGGTGTTAGGTAATAGATTGCGTAAAGTAATTGGGAAGGTTATAGATGGGGGACATATGGGTGTGCCAGGGCGAACGATGTTTAGTGGGCATGGGAGGATAAAGGGTTATATAGAGGAACGTAGGATGGATGGCGGTGTTCTTGCTTTGGATTGGAAGGCGGCTTATGATTGTGTAGAGAGAGAGACATTATGGATGATTATGAGGAGGATGGGTTTCGGTGAGGAAATTGTGCAGTGGGCGGAAACTTTATATAGAGGTGCAGAAATACGAGTGCAAATAAATGGAAGGGTGGGAAAGATGGTTAGTATGGGTAGGGGGCTGAGGCAGGGATGCCCCATGTCTCAGATCCTATTTGCATGTCTGCAAGACCCATTATATAGGTTGATAAATGTAGGAGTAAGTGAGGGGGGGGTAAGACTTAGGGGTGCTACGGGTATAGTTGGTTATGTGGATGACACTACGGTCTTTGTGGGGGGAGAGGAGGGGTTAAAGAATGTAAGTAGAATTGTTGAAATATTTAGTGGAGCAACAGGTATGAGTGTTAATAGTGAAAAGTCGAAATTACTGGAGGTTGGGTCATGGGTGGGAGGGGAACTGGGAAAAAAATATGGATGGCAGGTAGTAGAGCAGATAAAAATTTGTGGAGTATTGTACAGAGGGGCAGCGCAGGGGGCTAGAGAGGCAAATTCTTAAAGGGTAGTGCAAAGAGTATTGCTTAGGTTAGGTGGAATAAGAACGAGTGGTTTGACTATACAACAGAGAGTCATTGTACTTAATACACTCATTTATCCTAAATTGTGGCACGTGGCTGTGGTGTACCCATTGATGGCGAAAGACGTGCGGCAAGTGCAAAGGAAAGTTCTGAATTTTATATGAGGATATGGTTGTCATTGGCTGAGGCAGACGGTTGTAGTGACACCGCTGGCAAAGGGGGGTTTAGGTTTAATTCCTTTGGGTAGCAGACTGAAGAACATGTACGTGAAGCATTGTTATCTGAGATTGGGTGGGGAACGTGGTGTCAGAGTGAGAGAAGTGATGGAAGATGTGAGGCGGTGGTGGGGGGGTAGGGACTTAGAGGAGTGTATGAGTATGTTGAGATACTTATTACAAGTAAGAAATCCGGAAAATGTAACGGCGTGTGTTTTGGGGAGGTTGGTAAGGTGTCAAGAGGTGTTGGAAGGGGAGACTGTTTTTCCATTATATAATTGGACACGAATCTGGGGAGACTTCGGTAAGTTACGGGTGAAGTCAAGGGTGAAGGAAACTATGTATAGGTTTTTACATGGGATTTTGCCAGCTAAAGTACGACTGTATCAGATGGGAATTTTGCAGTCTCAATGTTGTGTTTTGTGTGGGGGGGGGGGGGGGAAACAGCATATCATGTGGTGTATTTCTGTGAGCATATCGAGAGGGCACGTCTATGGTTCCGCAGTGTTGGATATGGTGGGTGGGAGTAGGTTAGTGGTATTAAGGGCACTCAGTTGGATATAGAGGGAGTGGGAGATAGTGTGAGGAGGGCCGTCATGTATTTAGTGGCAGATTATATCTATATATCGTGGGTGATGAGGGAGGTGGGGGGGAGGTGGGGGAGGTGGGGGGGGAGGAACGAACAAGGGCTTTAGCAGGACATTTCTATAAAACAAAGTGTATAAATGAGGTAGTGTATGGACGCTGATGGGCTATAGATTTTCCGGCATCGCATAGAGGTATGACTGTGAGAGGGTTGCGCGAATTAGTGTTGTAATGGCTGGGTGGACTGGTCTCTGTATAAGGGGGGGGGGGGGGAAATGAATTACATGGATATAGAATATCATGATTATTAAGCATTGTTTTCCTGAAAAGCGAGAGGCGCCTTATCAATTCGAATAGGGGCTATAAAGTTGTATTATCAACCTTAGTGTGTGAAAGAGCAAGTCTGAAATTGCTCTGAAACATGTTAATAAACATCTAGAATTTGTTGAACATGACAATACGTGTTTAATAATATACATTCTTGGTATATGTAATACAGGTGTGTTTTAATATCCAGTGTACAGTTATCATATTAGTTGACATTGTTCACTATAGTAAAGTTGTGTTATTATTTATATATTGCCATAAAGTGTAATAGTTGTTAGTATTTTAAAAGTTCTTTGAATAGTTTTAAGATGTTGTGGAGTCTAGTGTTTTTTTTTTTTTTTTTTTTTTTTTATATTTTATTTAAAACAGTGCGATACAATTGACAGAAATATATTAAAAAGATTACTGCACTAGAATCACACTTAACCCGAGACCTAATAACACACCATACAGTACAGTGGTAATACACTCACACACAACACACCGTATATTACAGTGGTAATACACACTCACAACACACCGTATATTACAGTGGTAATACACACTCACAACACACCGTATATTACAGTGGTAATACACACTCACAACACACCGTATATTACAGTGGTAATACACTCTCACACACAACACACCGTATATTACAGTGGTAATACACTCTCACACACAACACACTGCACTAGAATCACACTTAACCCGAGACCTAATAACGTATATTACACCATACAGTACAGTGGTAATACAGTGGTAATACACTCTCACAACACACCGTATATTACTACACACACAACACACCGTATATTACAGTGGTAATACACTCACACACAACACACCGTATATTACAGTGGTAATACACTCTCACAACACACCGTATATTACAGTGGTAATACACACTCACACACAACACACCGTTATGTTACAGTGGTAATACACTCTCACACACAACACACCGTTATGTTACAGTGGTAATACACACTCACACACAACACACCGTTATGTTACAGTGGTAATACACTCTCACACACAACACACCGTTATGTTACAGTGGTAATACACTCTCACACACAACACACCGTATGTTACAGTGGTAATACACTCTCACACACAACACACCGTATGTTACAGTGGTAATACACTCTCACACACAACACACCGTATGTTACAGTGGTAATACACTCTCACACACAACACACCGTATGTTACAGTGGTAATACACTCTCACACACAACACACCGTATGTTACATTGGTAATACACTCACACACAACACACCGTATATTACAGTGGTAATACACTCACACACAACACACCGTATATTACAGTGGTAATACACTCACACACAACACACCGTATATTACAGTGGTAATACACTCACACACAACACACCGTATATTACAGTGGTAATACACTCACACACAACACACCGTATATTACAGTGGTAATACACTCACACACAACACACCGTATATTACAGTGGTAATACACTCACACACAACACACCGTATATTACAGTGGTAATACACTCACACACAACACACCGTATATTACAGTGGTAATACACACTCACACACAACACACCGTATGTTACAGTGGTAATACACACTCACACACAACACACCGTATGTTACAGTGGTAATACACTCACACACAACACACCGTTATGTTACAGTGGTAATACACTCACACACACCACACCGTTATGTTACAGTGGTAATACACTCTCACAACACACCGTATATTACAGTGGTAATACACTCTCACACAACACACCGTATATTACAGTGGTAATACACTCTCACACAACACACCGTATATTACAGTGGTAATACACTCTCACACACAACACACCGTATATTACAGTGGTAATCACACACAACACACACTCACACACAACACACCGTATATTACAGTGGTAATACACTCACACACAACACACCGTATATTACAGTGGTAATACACTCTCACACACACAACACACCGTATATTACAGTGGTAATACACTCTCACACACAACACACCGTATATTACAGTGGTAATACACTCTCACACACAACACACCGTATATTACAGTGGTAATACACTCTCACACACAACACACCGTATATTACAGTGGTAATACACACTCACACACAACACACCGTATATTACAGTGGTAATACACTCTCACACACAACACACCGTATATTACAGTGGTAATACACTCTCACACACAACACACCGTATATTACAGTGGTAATACACTCTCACACACAACACACCGTATATTACAGTGGTAATACACTCTCACACACAACACACCGTATATTACAGTGGTAATACACTCTCACACACAACACACCGTATATTACAGTGGTAATACACTCTCACACACAACACACCTCATATTACAGTGGTAATACACTCTCACACACAACACACCGTATATTACAGTGGTAATACACTCTCACACACAACACACCGTATATTACAGTGGTAATACACTCTCACACACAACACACCGTATATTACAGTGGTAATACACTCTCACACACAACACACCGTATATTACAGTGGTAATACACTCTCACACACAACACACCGCATATTACAGTGGTAATACACTCTCACACACAACACACCGTATGTTACAGTGGTAATACACTCACACACAACACACCGTATATTACAGTGGTAATACACTCTCACACACACAACACACCGTATATTACAGTGGTAATACACTCTCACACACAACACACCGTATATTACAGTGGTAATACACTCTCACACACAACACACCGTATATTACAGTGGTAATACACTCTCACACACAACACACCGTATATTACAGTGGTAATACACTCTCACACACAACACACCGTATATTACAGTGGTAATACACACTCACACACAACACACCGTATATTACAGTGGTAATACACTCTCACACACAACACACCGTATATTACAGTGGTAATACACTCTCACACACAACACACCGTATATTACAGTGGTAATACACTCTCACACACAACACACCGTATATTACAGTGGTAATACACTCTCACACACAACACACCGTATATTACAGTGGTAATACACTCTCACACACAACACACCGTATATTACAGTGGTAATACACTCTCACACACAACACACCTCATATTACAGTGGTAATACACTCTCACACACAACACACCGTATATTACAGTGGTAATACACTCTCACACACAACACACCGTATATTACAGTGGTAATACACTCTCACACACAACACACCGTATATTACAGTGGTAATACACTCTCACACACAACACACCGTATATTACAGTGGTAATACACTCTCACACACAACACACCGCATATTACAGTGGTAATACACTCTCACACACAACACACCGTATGTTACAGTGGTAATACACTCTCACACACAACACACCGTATATTACAGTGGTAATACACACTCACACACAACACACCGTATATTACAGTGGTAATACACTCTCACACACAACACACCGTATATTACAGTGGTAATACACTCTCACACACAACACACCGTATATTACAGTGGTAATACACTCTCACACACAACACACCGTATATTACAGTGGTAATACACACTCACACACAACACACCGTATATTACAGTGGTAATACACTCTCACACACAACACACCGTATATTACAGTGGTAATACACTCTCACACACAACACACCGTATATTACAGTGGTAATACACTCTCACACACAACACACCGTA
Organism: Cherax quadricarinatus; assembly: GCF_038502225.1. Classification (NCBI taxonomy): domain Eukaryota; kingdom Metazoa; phylum Arthropoda; class Malacostraca; order Decapoda; family Parastacidae; genus Cherax; species Cherax quadricarinatus. Next base: position 37,112,371 of record NC_091301.1, on the reverse strand, counting down.
TATTACAGTGGTAATACACTCTCACACACAACACACCGTATATTACAGTGGTAATACACTCTCACACACAACACACCGTATATTACAGTGGTAATACACTCTCACACACAACACACCGTATATTACAGTGATAATACACTCTCACACACAACACACCGTATATTACAGTGGTAATACACTCTCACACACAACACACCGTATATTACAGTGGTAATACACTCTCACACACAACACACCGTATATTACAGTGGTAATACACACTCACACACAACACACCGTATATTACAGTGGTAATACACACTCTCACACACAACACACCGTATATTACAGTGGTAATACACTCTCACACACAACACACCGTATATTACAGTGGTAATACACTCTCACACACAACACACCGTATATTACAGTGGTAATACACTCTCACACACAACACACCGTATATTACAGTGATAATACACTCTCACACAACACACCGTATATTACAGTGGTAATACACTCTCACACACAACACACCGTATATTACAGTGGTAATACACTCTCACACACAACACACCGTATATTACAGTGGTAATACACTCACACACAACACACCGTATATTACAGTGGTAATACACTCTCACACACAACACACCGTATATTACAGTGGTAATACACTCACACACAACACACCGTATATTACAGTGGTAATACACTCTCACACACAACACACCGTATATTACAGTGGTAATACACTCACACACAACACACCGTATGTTACAGTGATAATACACTCTCACACACAACACACCGTATATTACAGTGGTAATACACTCACACACAACACACCGTATATTACAGTGGTAATACACTCTCACACACAACACACCGTATATTACAGTGGTAATACACTCACACACAACACACCGTATATTACAGTGGTAATACACTCTCACACACAACACACCGTATATTACAGTGGTAATACACTCTCACACACAACACACCGTATATTACAGTGGTAATACACTCTCTCACACAACACACCGTATATTACAGTGGTAATACACTCACACACACAACACACCGTATATTACAGTGGTAATACACTCTCACACACAACACACCGTATATTACAGTGGTAATACACTCACACACACAACACACCGTATATTACAGTGGTAATACACTCTCACACACAACACACCGTATATTACAGTGGTAATACACTCTCTCACACAACACACCGTATATTACAGTGGTAATACACTCACACACACAACACACCGTATATTACAGTGGTAATACACTCTCACACACAACACACCGTATATTACAGTGGTAATACACACTCACACAACACTATACATTACAGTGATATTGTTTTATTTGTTAAAGAACATCTCTAACAAGGTTACATAATACCAAACATCAAACACTGAAAATTATGAAGATTTTACAATAAAACAGAGATAAACAAAACAAACAAACACGCACAATGACACACACAAGCACACACATTACACTACATGAGACTACATCAGGCACATACTAGGTGAGGTTTCTGACTGTCAACACACGTATGCAAGACTAATTCTAAGATCTCAGGTGCTTAACACAGCACCACGATACTCAAAACATTAATATTGGCGATTATCACGAGATCTTAACATACATAGGTATTTAGTATTCAAAGAAGGAAACGGGATAATACTAAAAGTCACTATAAAAACATCCAATATAACAAAACAAAACTACGATGTGATATTTTACATCTCAGCAAAACAAAGAAAAATAATGCAAACTAGTTACATGTAATATAATATCTAGTGTTTGTGTTATTTTTTTTTTCACTGAGGAAAAGGAGGGAAGTATGGAAGTTATTACGAAGGAATCATAACCACATGTAACTGCATGTGTGTACAATATATATATTGCAGTTAATATTTGTATTAATTCTTTAGTAAATTTCATGATAAGTATAATTAAAATTTTCATGCATATTGTAATATATTTGAATGATAAAAAGCATAATTTTTTTGTAATCTTGTATTTAGTAAAATGATAAAAAACACAGGATGAGGGATATTTCATGTCAGCTCACAGATAAACGTGTAAGTGTATTGCGAATATGTAAATTCATTGTTTCTGTGGAGGACCTGCTAAGGCTTCTTTTATTTATTAATACATTGCAATGTTTTAAACTAAAAATGAGAATGTATGGAGTATATAAAACTGTTAAAGCACATGTTCACCATTGTGGTTTAGCGCAACTTTTTGAGTATAATAATAACAATAACGTAAATGTTGGGGGGGGGGGGTGAGTCACTAGTATTGTAAGTGCTTTGTGTTATTTTACATTATGAAAAAAAAAGAGATGGAATCACTGTGTATTTTGCAGTAGTGTGTTAGTTATGTAGTTATTTGTATATCAGAATCATTATGAATAATGTTACTTAGTGGACCGCAACACACCCACTGATAGTGTTACTTAGTGGACCGGAACACACCCACTGATAGTGTTACTTAGTGGACCGGAACACACCCACTGATAGTGTTACTTAGTGGACCGGAACACACCCACTGATAGTGTTACTTAGTGGACCGCAACACACCCACTGATAGTGTTACTTAGTGGACCGCAACACACCCACTGATAGTGTTACTTAGTGGACCGGAACACACCCACTGATAGTGTTACTTAGTGGACCGCAACACACCCACTGATAGTGTTACTTAGTGGACCGGAACACACCCACTGATAGTGTTACTTAGTGGACCGGAACACACCCACTGATAGTGTTACTTAGTGGACCGCAACACACCCACTGATAGTGTTACTTAGTGGACCGCAACACACCCACTGATAGTGTTACTTAGTGGACCGGAACACACCCACTGATAGTGTTACTTAGTGGACCGCAACACACCCACTGATAGTGTTACTTAGTGGACCGCAACACACCCACTGATACTGTTACTTAGTGGACCGGAACACACCCACTGATGATGCATCTTTTTATATATATTTATATCACATTTATATACGTAACTATCTATGTATATTGTATGAACTGTTTTAAATAAAATATAAAAAAAAAAACTAAGACATCCATCAACTAACATCCATGATCACTCACCTCAAAACCACCAAGATCACAGAAAACACTCATTTTTTATATAAACATTCACACAAAAATCATAACCACCAACTCCTTACAATATTTGCCAATATCTAATACACTCCCCTCACTACCACCAACACATACCGGCACAGATAGTGACACCTCCCATGACGTCACACTCCAACCTGTGTTTACTTGGTGATCAGTGACGTCACACCCAAACACCTTGTTTCAACTTGTTATATCTCCAATATCTAAGATCACCATAATCAAGACGGTTACCAAATTCTATAACCCCACCACTAAGATCACTAAAACATCACACATTTTTGTACACATTCTCTTAAAACATCATAGTCAAGATCACTAAAAACTAAGATCGGTTACGTCAAGATCACTAAAACTATCTATACTTTTACTAAGATCACATAACATTTTGTCTTCTCTAACTCACCCACTAATTTACATTCTCATTCACACTTACACATTTCATTAACCGAAATTACATCTCATCCACCAAACTCCTCCCTCATTCTCCAGACTTTACAACACTAGCACAAAAAAAACTAACTCATACACTTATGACATGAGATATTACCATAACTAACACAGACTAACTTTGAACCAACTTTGAACAACAAAACACCACTGAACATCTTCAAACTTACTCTGCACATCATTTGAACACCTTCAAAAAACACCATCAAACACCTTCGAATACTCCCAAAACGCCACTGATTACTACCAAATCACCACTGAATGCTACCAAAACACCGTCAAAAATCACCAGAAACTAAGATCAGCATCACCAGCTAACACCCATTTTATAGAAATCCTCTCAAATCATTATAACCAACAACTCCCTCCCCATCCCCTCCCCCCATGAGCACAAAAAAAAATACATGAACACAAACCTAATACATAAACACTTAGTACATGATCACCATCAACTGAAAACATATCTTGTACACACAAAAATCAAAGACCACCACCATCAACAAACACCCATATTCACTTACCTCAAAAACCACTAATATCACAGGAAACACTCATTTTTATAAACATTCACACAAAAAATCATATTTGCCAATATCTAAGCGCACTCATCTCACTACCACCAACACGATGTCACGCCCGACAGGACCGGCGAGGTCACCTCCAGTGACGTCACACTCCCATCTGTGTTTACTTGGTGGTCAGTGACATCACACCCAGCCCACCTTGTTTCATCCTGTTGTACCCACAATATCTAAGAACACTATAACCAAGACGATTACCAGATTCTATGACCCCACCACTAAAATCACAGAAAATACTCATTTTTATAAACATTCACACAAAAATCACGATCACCAATTCCATATTATGTTTACCATCATCTATCACCAAAAATCTAAGATAACGCATCTCAAAACTACTATGATCACAGTCATTCGCTGCCTGACCACGGTAGAGTGCGGTTGTGCTCTGCACCCCTCTGCTGTTTTCAGGCGAGCTACCTTGTATCAACATGGCGCTGAGTGTGAGGAGGCGCGTAAATACCATTGGTATTGAGCTGCTTCGTGGGGCGATTTCACCCTCTTCAGTGCAAGTCTTACTCCCAACAATCATTAGGGAGACCTATGGAATCCAGGACGATGAGGTGTATGGTGTAGCCCTGAATGGGGCTTATAGAATCTTCGTCAAACTGAATTCCACGTCCGTGTATGAGTCTTTGGTGACGAGATTCCAAGACGTGAGTCTTGACGCTACTCCAGCTGTGAAGGTGCGTTTGATCGACGTATCTCGCCACTTTACGTGGGTTAAGATACGTAATGTCCCATTTGAGGCAGATGAGGCTGACATAAGGAGTGTTTTTGAGACATATGGAACCGTACATCTGGCACAAAAGGGCAAGTGGACGGCAGGTGCTTACATGGGACGTCCGGAGGGTACCTTTTCCCTGAAGATGACTCTGAGACATCCCATACCGTCTTACGTCGTGTTGGAGGACTTCAGGACGCAAGTTATGGTATCGTATGCCGGACAGAGACGTACGTGCAGAATATGTGGGGCGTACGACCATATGGCGGCAGAGTGCGTGAAGCTGAGGAGGGCGCCAGCGCAAACTGGTGAAGCACCAGTTACCAGCGTGATAGCTGTTGAGAGCCCCGCGCGAAAGCAAGGGCCTGGGCGCTTGTGGAGTGAAGAGGTGGAGGATTCCAAAGAGGAGACTGGCATGTGTGAGGTAAGCTGTGATGTAAAAGGATCTGTTACTACACAAGGGAAAAGTACAGAAGTGCAAGTGCAGGAGGAGGTGCAGGCTCTAGAGGAAGAGCTTCAGGAAGTGTTAAGGACATTGACGCCGCCTGCAGAGGATGTTGTTCCTGAGCTGGTGAGAGGCACGGCGTTGCCTGTAGAGGAATGTAAGGATAAAAAACATAGCAGGGTTGACGGGCCAACTAGTAAGAGTGAGTTGTCGCCGTGTGCTGTGGAACGAGGCGTGGTGGAGGTTGAGGTTCATCGTGAGGGAACCTCAGAAGATAACATGGATGTAGAGGGCATCACGAGGAAGAGAGCGGCGGCGTCAGACTCAGATGATGTCCTGACGCCGGCGCAGAGGTCTGGGAGGAAGGAAGAGCAATGTCGAAGTAGTCACGATAAGAGGCATCGCAAAAAAGGGGGGGGGGGTTGATGGTGTGAAGCCTTGTGCTGGCTCTGGGGCAGGAGGCCCTGGGATGAATGAAGTGAGGAGGAAGGGTTGGAAACTATAAAGAGGCCTTAGGTGTATGACTGTGAACGTAAATGGACTGTGTAATAGTGTGAAGAAGGAATGGTTTCGAATGTTTCTGTATAAATATAGGGTGGATGTAGTGTTCCTGCAAGAACACAATTTCAAGGAGGGAAGAGTGCTCGAGGTGGAGGGGTTTCAGGTCATGACTCTGCCATCTGCACGTCTGAAAGGTGGTGTGGGTATATTGATCAGGGAGGCAAGCCCGTTTGTGTTGCTAAGAAGTGAGGGGGGAGGGGGGGAAGAGTATTGCGCGTGGATGGGTGGTGGATGGGGCAGAGGGTATCTTTTGTAAGTGTGTATGCACCAGCGGAAAATGATGTGAGGGTAAAAAGGGATTTTGTATGTGAAGAACTAGTTTTCTTCTTACGTGGTTTACCTGCAGTGGCCGTCGTTGGTGGGGACTGGAACTGCGTTATTAGGAGGGCTGACGTGGAACCAAAAGGGGCGGGGCACGTGTCGGCGGCCTTGCGAGATCTTTTGAGGGATATTCAGTTGCGGGATGCGGTTGGAGGAGGGGCGTGGGAGGTAGAGCACACTTTTGTAAGACGGGGTTACGCTGCTAGGTTGGATAGGCTGTATATATCTCAAAGGGTTGGGTTGACATTTTTCCGTACAATAGAAGTAGCTTATTCGGATCATCGGGCGGTAGTAGCAGAGGTGGCGTGGGAGTCACTAGCAGGTATATCTAGGGGATATTGGAAATTAAATACAAGTGTGTTAGGTGATGAGGAGGGGATAGAGGGATTTGCAACGCTGTGGGAGGGGTTACGTGCAGAGATAAATGGGGTAGAGGATGTGGTGATGTGGTGGGATGGTGTGGCTAAAGAACGGATTAAGCAATATTACGTAAAGGAAGGGAAACGTATCAATTCTTTAAAATATGGGCTTGCTAACTATTTGGAGGATAGATTACGGGGTTGTTATGCGAGGGGGGCGGTGGCGGGCACTTATCCAATGGATGAAATTATGGCAATTAAAGGGAGGCTGCGTGAGGTACAGGATGAGAGGTTCCAAGCGGTGTGGGTACAGGCGGGGGTGGAAGAGGTGTTATGGGGCGATAGACCTTCATCGTGCGTATTGCGTAGGCAGAAACAAAGACAGCAGGCAATGACTATTCCATGGTTGGAGGTTCATGAGTCGATAGGAGGGTACAGGGAGGGGCAGGTCATACAAGCTACGGAAGGAATGGGGGCGTTTGCTGACAAGTGGTATGAGAAGTACTGGCAACGAGAAGGGGTAGAGGATGGGGTTTTAGAACAGGTGTGTGGGAGTGTGGTATGTCAGTTGCGTAACAGTGATAGGGAAGCACTGGGTGGGGAAATAACTGAGGGGGAAATATGGAGGGCTTTAAGTGGAATGCGAAAGGGCAAAGCACCGGGAATTGATGGACTCCCGGCAGAGTTTTATCAGCAGCATTGGGAATTATTGAGGCATTTTCTGGTTAGGTTATTAAATTGCATGAAGGAGAGAGGTGAGCTGGGTGAGAAGCAGGCAACGGCTGTCGTTGTATTGGTACCGAAGGGTAAGGGGCAGCATACGCTTCGGGATTACCGGGCGATCTCGTTGTTATGCGCAGATTATAAATTGTTTGCGAAGATTTTGGGAAATCGGGTCAAGTGTGTGGTGGGGCGGGTAGTATCAAAAACTCAGTTTGGTTTGCCAGGGAGGTCTATGGTGGAGGGGCATGGGTTACTTAGGGATTTCGTGGAGGCAAAAGGGGGGGGGGAGGGAGGGAGGTTTGGTGGCGCTCGATTGGCAAGGGGCATACGATAGAGTGGATCGGAAAGCATTGAAAGCCATCCTCAGGGGTCAGGGGTTTGGGGAAGAAATAGTGGGTTGGGTTGAGGCGTTGTATGGAGGTGCAATGGCGAGGGTACAGATTAATGGTCGATTGGGTGGGAAGATTGTAATGGGTAGGGGACTTAGGCAGGGGTGTCCTATGTCACAATTATTGTTTGCGTGCATACAGGACCCCTTTTATAGATTGATGGAGCAGCGTATGTGTCACGTAGAGGGACCAGGGTGTGAGGTTGCGAGGGTTTGGCCAGTTTTAATTGGGTATGTGGATGATACAACTGTTCTGATCAGGGAGGGGATGTCAATGGACACATTAGATGGGGTAGTACAAATGTTCGCAGGGGCAACTGGTATGAGGGTAAATTCAGATAAATCCATGGTCATGGGGTTAGGAGCTTGGGCAGGTAGGGTTGATTGGGGTAGTGCAGTTGTGAGGAGGCAGGTGAATTCGTTAAAAATTTGGGGTCTTATTTATGCAGACGATCTAACTGTGGCACGCATGGAAAACTCGCTTAGGATGGTAGAAAGGATTCAGGGACGCTTGGGTGCATTGCGACCTTATCATTTGACCCTTGTGCAGCGTGCCATTGTTGTTAATATCTTACTGTATAGCAAAGTATGGCATGTGGCAGCCGTGTTCCCATTAACTGGGCCAGCAATAACGAACATACTTAGGAAGGTTTTTAAATTCTTGTGGGGTTCGAGCTATGATTGGATTAAAAGGGATGTGGTAATGTTACCTGTAAGTAAGGGGGGGCTGGGATTGCTGGACTTAAAGCGGAGGGTCAAATGTGTCTTCAGGTTGAGTAGGATGAGGTTGCAACCTCCTGTTCGGGATGTAATGTATCGTTTTCTGCACGGCATTTTACCGTCGGGTGTGGTTCTACGGGATAGACGAGTCGTTGACGGGGGGGAGTGTGGGATATGTGGTGGGGAGGAGTCGGCTTTTCATGTAGTATATTTTTGTGATGGATTGAGGAGTGTCAAGGGGTGGTTAAATAGGGTGATAAATAGGATAGGAGGTAAAGGAATTTCTGTATTGAGAGCATTAAGTCTCGACGTGGGGGGTTGGGAGGAACGTGTAATCAGAGCTGTGGGATACATTATGGCAGATTATATCTATATAGTGTGGGGATTGCGGGGGAAACAGGTTACTGAGGTGAAGAGGAGGGTGTTAGCGGTAACGTTCTATAAAACGGTATGCAGAAATAAGGAAATTTATGGGAGGAGGTGGGTGAAGGATTTTTCAGAGGGATATAGGCAACTTACGTTACAGGTTTTATTAGACTTGTAATATACGAGGGAGGGGAGGGTATGATTGGAAAGTGTTGCTGGGGTAGGGAAGTCATGGGTGAAAACAGGGTTGCCTCCCTGGTAATGGATAACAAATGTTTGCGAGAGTGTTGGATGAGTGATGCGTGAGTGAATAATATGTGGACCACGGGTGCTAGCACCTGTGGAGCTGGCCAGTTTTTTGTGTGACTGGACTATACACTTATTATACATATTGTGTGTGGTAATATTGATTTACGGTAATGACATTGTAATTTGGAGATTTGCTATAATAATTGCATGTACTTGCTCCAACTTGTTTTCTAGGTGCCTTGCACTGCATAGTGTTGACGCTGTGATCATGCACGGTGTCCAGAGATATGCTGTGATATGTTTGTATTAATGTCTGTGCATTATTGTTCGTCACTGGTGATCTGCAATTTTCAGTTTTGTTTTGAGAGTAAAGAGTTTAATGTACGTCAGATAGTGTAAATAAAGTTGGGCAACAGTGGTGTTTTTGTGGTTAGGTGCGTGCTAGGCACAGTCTTTATGTGTTACTTATGTCATGGTTATATTTTATGTTGTATTGTACTGTTATCAATAGCTCTATGTTATGTCCATATAAGCTGTATAGAGCTTGAATGTCATAGTTGAAGCTGTGTTATTGTTTTAACACTGGAATTGCATGTTTAAATGTGTAGAGGCTTACATGTGTTGGATTTTGAGACTAAGTTTATTCCTATGGTTTTGTAGTAATTTTGTATGTCTTTGTGACTTTTCTATATCACCATTGTTGTGTAATACATATTATGTAACTGAACCATTAGGACAATTACATAAATTAATGTTTTGATCATTGCTGTGTGATATTAGATTAGGCAACATTCATTGTTTATTTAGTGTTAGGTTGTAAATAGTGGGGAGGTTGGATAACCACGGGGGGGGGGGGGGTAATATGTTTGTATAATTTGTTCAGTGCAATGCATTGCATGGTCTGTAGTCGATTATTAAGTACCATTTCGAGGGATGTGTATATAAAAGTGTTGTTCATATCATGTAATTCTGTTGGGTAGCTCCAACATGGTTTGTGTTAAGTGATAAGATGAGGGAGCAGGGAGGGGGGGGGTGTACCCACACGGAGTTGTAAGTGTGGTGTGTAATATTAGCTGTAGGGAGGATTGTGCTAATTTATAGACTTAAATGAGTTTTACATATTATATTTTTGTAATGTCATGTTTTAAATAAAATATAAAAAAAAAAAAAAAAAAAAAAGTTGTGTTAGCTAGAATCCTAATCTTGGGTAAGAGTGACCTCGCCTTGACATATATAAAGTGAAGGTCAGTTTTCTTGAAGTAGTCATTATCGTCAATATTTGGCATGGGGTCATTTGTGTTAAGTTAGGTAACTTAATATCAGCACTACTAAAGGATAATTGGGTTAGAGTGCATTTGTTATAAACATTAACATAGCCAAATATACATCCATAATGCACTCACCACTTACACATTTTACCTATGATGTGTTTACTGTTCTTTCGTATCTTAATACAGTGTAAACATTTGTCTGGTGTTATTTGAGGTAATTGTATTGTTTCTGTGGTCTCAAGTTGACCTTTGCATACATTGCAGACAAAGTTAAGGTTAACATTCCTAGCTACTAGTCCAGATTAGATTTAGATTTTGCCACCGAAGTGGCTAGTTTATTGTGCACCCCATATCCATCCTGTGGACGGTAGCGCGAGAGCATATGGATACACAAAAGGCCTAGGAACTAGGCCCCAAAGGGTTAACAGGAATACATATGGATTTATATCTACATATCTATAGTTCACTTATCTGTTACAAGCAAATTTAGGAAATTTGCTTAATATATCTGGTATCTTATTTTCATTAATAAGATATCTTGACATGTCACATAGGTTATTATACTGTCTGTCTCTGTATTCCTCAATAAGTGGACAATTAAGCACTCACTATTCACATATATCATAGTTTATCCCCAGAATGCGGCTACCGACACCTTTACCACAGTGATTACAGGGACACCTAAAATGCCTGGTTTGTACTTATACATTGGTTTGAGGTCTTGGATTAGTTTTAATGTCACCACATAAGAGCGCCATTGAAAGAGCTGTGCGTCACTGTTATGTTTTTGTGGGTATGTTACCATGTCTTACGGCCATAGTGATATTTACGTTTCTGGTAGGAAAATAATAATTATAATATCTTTATTTACTACATGTACAAGGTATACAATCCAAGCTGACTTCAATGACATACTACTGTATAGAAAGCCCCTTGTTATGCAATGCATTTGGGGCAAATTAGATCAGTTTTTGTCCCAGGATGCGACCCACACCGGTCGACTAACATCCACGTTCCCATTTTAATGATAAAAAGATGATCAAGGTTTATTTCTTTGTAAAGGTTACAGAGTGTAATTACAATTTTGGTTTGCTAAGTGCTAAGAAAGCTATTATCATGCCGGGGCATTTCTGCCAGACTAATCCTAATGGGTGAACATGGACAACCGGTGTAAAGAAACACAACTAATGTTTCTAACCTCGCTGGGAATCAAACTCAGACTCGCGCCGTGTGAAGCGAGAGTTTTAGTCACCAGGCCACGGGGCATTTGTGAGGCTTTCACTTTCCAGGGTACCATTACTCCAGTCGCCTTTTCCAGTCTCCATTCAAATTCAAATTCAAATTCAAAGTTTATTCTCTATAAGGATTACAATGCTGAGTTTACAGAAATTTGGTTATTGTTTGGTTTAACATGTAGTAAAATTGTGATTACAGAGTGTACCACTAGAACGCTTAGCATGGCTAGGCATTTCGGGCATACTTAGTTTTATTCTTAATTGTAAAATATTACAAATTATGAGGTAAGTTGGTATTATGGCTAAGTGACTAAATACTAGTTCGTGAGTTTAGCAATGTGAATGCTTTTGTTTTGGCACAGTATATAGTTTCAGTATTGGAGTATCACAGGATTCATTATTTTAAGACTGAGATTAATATTTCTGTTTCTGTTTATGGTCAAATGAGTGAGCGAGTGTAAGTGTGAACCACCAGGTGGTATTCGTGTAGTTAGTTGATGGGGTGTATCAGGGAGATAAGATGTTTTCTAATGGTAGTTTTGAAGGTGATGAATGTGTCCGCAGTTCTAGAGTTCTCAGGTAGGGTATTCCAGATTTTAGGGCCTTTGACATACATTGAATTTTTGTAAAGGTTTAGTCGGACACGGGGAATGTCGTAGAGATGTTTGTTTCTGGTGTTATGCCTGTGGGTTCTGTCACAACTATCAAGAAAGCGTTTTAGGTCAAGGTTGATATTAGAATTTATGGCCCTGTAGATATAGATTGCACAGTAGTAAGTGTGGATGTACTGAACTGGGAGTGAGTTTAGATCTTTGAAGAGTGGGGGGGTGTGCTGCCAGGGATGGGATTTAGTGATTATTCTTACTGCAGCTTTTTGTTGGGTTATTATTGGCTTTAGGTGTGTTGCTGCAGTTGATCCCCAAGCACAAATAGCGTAGGTGAGGTATGGATAAATAAGTGAGTGGTATAGTGTGAGAAGGGCATTTTGCGGCACGTAGTATCGTATCTTGGAGAGGATCCCAACCGTTTTGGATACTTTTTTGGCTATATGCTGGATATGGGTGCTGAAATTCAGGTTGTTGTCAAGGTATAAGCCTAGGAATTTTCCCCCATTATTTCTGGTAATTAGAGTGTTGTCGATCTTAATGTTAATTTGTGCATCTCCTGCTCTGCTACCAAACATAATATAGTAAGTTTAGTCAGTGTTAAGCGTAAGTTTATTGGCTGTCATCCAAGTCGATATTTTAATCAGCTCCTCGTTCACAATGGTGTTGAGGGTGGCAAGATTAGGGTGAGAGATGACATAAGTCGTGTCATCAGCAAAGAGAATGGGTTTCAGGTGTTGGGATACGTTTGGAAGGTCATTGATGTATATGAGGAAGAGCAGGGGACCAAGGACACTTCCCTGCGGAACTCCAGTATCAAGTGGCCGTGTTGCTGATGCTGTGTCTTTAATGGTGACGTACTGATACCTATTAGTAATGTAAGATTTGAAATAAGCAAGCGCATGGCCTCTTATACCGTAGTGGTCAAGTTTGTAGAGTAGGATTTCGTGGTTTACTGTGTCAAAAGCTTTTCTTAGGTCAATAAAAATTCCTAGTGGATATTCCTTATTTTCCAATGCTGTGTAAAGCAGATCTAGCATTTTTATGATTGCATCATTAGTGCTTTTATTTTTCCTGAATCCAAACTGGCAGGGGTTGAGTATGTTTTGAGCCGTTATAAATGAATACAGTCTCCTGTGCACGAGTTTCTCAAAGATCTTGGATAGCAATGGTAAGTTAGATATTGGCCTATAGTTGTTTAAGTCTGTAGGGTCACCACCTTTATGTATTGGTGTAACCCTTGCCATCTTGAGTAGTTTCGGGAAGGTGCTAGTCTCTATTGACTTGTTAAAAAGTAATGAAATAGCATGCGAAAGGACATGGGCCGCTCGCTTGTACAGTAATGGTGGGACAGGAGACAGATTCCCCGAGTTATTTTTAAGTGACTTTATGATCTCAATGACTTCCGTGGGCTCAGTTGGTGCAAGATAGAAGGAATTAGAGAAATTTCCATCTAGGTAGTCCCCGGCATGGGCATTGGTATGTGGGATTTTACTGGCGAGATTAGATCCTATGTTTGAGAAGAAGTCGTTTATCTTGTTAGCTGTGTCAGTGGAATGTAGTGGTGTTTCATTAGGTTTAGTTAGGACAATATTCTTGGTTTTTTTCAGTTTGTGGGTCCCTAGAATCTGAGAGAGTGTTTTCCAGGTCTTTTTTATATCTCCTCTAGTGTCTGTGAATCTACTGGAGTAGTATAGTTGTTTGGCTTTTTTTATTACTTTGGTGAGAGCTGATGAATAGTGTTTAAGAGTATCTTTGTGTATTAAGCCCTGTCTATATTGCTTTTCATATTGGTGTTTCTTGTCAATGGATTTCAGAATGGCGCTGGTTAGCCATGGGCAACCAAGCCGTTTGTTTGTGATCTGTTTTGTTTTTATAGGACAATGTTTGTTGTATAGTCTAAGTAATTTGTTAAGAAAGATGTCTGTCCAGTCATCAGTACCATTGGCCTTGGAGAATTCTGTAGGCCAATCAACGGTCTCTAGGTCAGCTGTGAACTTCCTTACTGAGGCCTCGTCATGGAGTCTAAATGAGACTTTGTTGTATTCAAGTGGTGGTTTACTAATGTTTGTCAGGAGGAAGGTAGGGTAGTGGTCTGTAGTGCTATCTGTGATTATCCCTGATTTAAGGGGGGCTAGTATATTGGTCCATATGTGGTCTATTATGGTTGCACTTGTCTCAGTGAGCCTGGTTGGTTTAGTTATTGTTGGTATGAGAAGTGTGTTGTTCATATTGTTGATGAAATCAGTTACAGGCTGATCATCTAGTAAGCCAAGGTTGATGTTGAAGTCTCCAGCTAAGAGAAGGTGGTGCTTTCTTTCTTCAACGAATTTCAGAAGAAATATAAATATAATTATGACAGCCTATATTACTGTGATGCCTGTCATTTTCACTCCCTTATCCCTTCACAGCACAAAATTTTCTTCCTTCCTTTTTCAAGAACCACTGATCGCTTTAAGTAACCTAGCAATAGCCTAGAGGCCACTCTAACAATCCCCTCCCCCTGATTGCTAGCACTTTTCCTGCCTTTCACAAACACACTTCACCTTTCGCCTGTCCCCTTCACAAACTCACTTCACCCCTCACTTCAGAGTCCTGCTTCTCTCATCACACTTCTAACCCATTTCTATCCTGGCAGGAAAAAAGTTCTTTCATGATGTTATCCATGCAACTAGCGTCTTCAGTGCCATCTAGCGGGGCTGGCATCCTCATGTTGACTGATGTGATGGGCAACTAGCGTCTTCAGTCCCATCTAGCGGGGCTGGCATCCTCATGTAGGCTGCTGTGACGGGCAACTAGCGTCTTCAGTCCCATCTAGCGGGGCTGGCATCCTCATGTTGACTGCTGTGACGGACGATTGTATAAAATTATCATATTATTTGTTTGTGTTGTTCTAGATTTTCTTTATAGCAGTTAGACGAGCTGGGAGATTACAGGAGACTAGATTTAGATTTTGCCACCGAAGTGGCTAGTTTATTGTGCACCCCATATCCATCCTCTGGACGTAGCGCAAGAGCATATGGATACACAAAAGGCCTAGGAACTAGGCTCCAAAAAGGTTAACAGGTGTACATATGGATTTATATCTACAGTTCACTTATGTTACAAGCAAATTTAGGAATTTTGCTTAGTATATCTGGTATCTTATTTTCAATAATAAAATATCTTGACATGCTACATAGGTTATTATACTATCTCTGTATTCCTGAATAAGTGGACAATTAAGCACATAGTATTCACGACAGTGACCATATTTCTGACCACATAATTTGCATTTAGTTTGCTCATCATCTGGGTGTCTGCCAAACTGCCAGAAGTACTTGTAACCAAGCCTAAGCCTGGCCACTACAACATCAGTCAGTCTGTTCACATTGCAAGTTGCTCCATAAACATACTTATCTATGTTCGTGTTATCATAGTGGGTTATAGATCTACTCAGGCTTCTAACTGCATTCCTATAACAATCATTTTCATTATTTACTTCTCTCCTAATATTATTCCTAATGCTAGACACAGATATACCAAAGTTATATTATACGTTCTCCTTCTGGTTGGAGCTTGGTATTTCTAGTATCAGTGATAGGATTGTTAAAATTAACACTGTACTCGGTATTAGAATGTTGAGAAACGAACCAGACACTGTCACAGTGAATCTTACCAAGTGTCTAGAGGTAAATACCCACAGATCTAAATGGATTGTGAAAACGTGCAATTACATTAAGTTTTATAACTTGCATGAACTGTATCACTGTAGGCAACAAGAGCATTTCACCCCTCCATGGAAGATGTGTTCATTTAATATCACATACCTACAAGTCCCTCCCAAGAAGCTTATTGCTAGTAATCCCTTCCTTAAATCTCTTGTTAGAGCAACTGCTCAAGAAGAAATTTCTCACCTAGCTGGTAGTAATAAGTTATCACAAGTTATATACACTGATGGATCTAAACAGGAGTCTTCTGGCAGGGCTGCATCTGCTCTTGTTGCCACCTCCCTAGTTAAGAACGATAATAAATTTGTTGAGTTAGGCATAAGAATTAACAACTGGGCGTCTACACTGCAAACTGAATTGTTTGCAATCCTAATGGCGCTAAAGCTAACCTATGACACTGAGCTTGACTCTGATTCTGTGTCATCATTGAAGGCTCTTGGCTCATATAATGACTCCAACAACATGCTCATTGGAGAAGCCAGGTATAGATACTCAAAAATTAGGGACAAAGGAATTAATGTACAATTGCTATGGATCCCATCACACATTGGATTACTCCTTCATGATAAAGTTGATATGTTAGCCAAGAAGAGTACCCATAAGGAGAATGTAGAATATAACTTTGGTATAACTGTGTCTAGCATTAGGAATAATATTAGGAGAGAAGCAAATAATGAAAATGATTGTTATAGGAATGCAGTTAGAAGCCTGAGTAGATCTATAACCCACTATGATAACATGAACGTAGATAAGTATGTTTATGGAGCAACTTGCAATGTGAACAGACTGACTGATGTTGTAGTGGCCAGGCTTAGACTTGGTTATAAGTACTTCTGGCAGTTTGGCAGACACAGAGATGATGATCAAACTAAATGTAAATTATGTGATCAGGCATATGGTCACTCTCTTGAACACTATGTGCTTAATTGTCCACTTATTGAGGAATACAGAGACAGACAGTATAATAACCTATGTGACATGTCAAGATATCTTATTAATGAAAATAAGATACCAGATATACTAAGCAAATTTCCTAAATTTGCTTGCAACAGATAAGTGAACTACAGATATGTAGATATAAATCCATATGTATTCCTGTTAACCCTTTGGGGCCTAGTTCCTAGGCCTTTTGTGTATCCATATGCTCTCGCGCTACCGTCCACACGATGGATATGGGGTACACAATAAACTAGCCACTTCGGTGGCAAAATCTAAAAAAAAAATCTCTTCTGGGTACTCTTCTTGGCTAACATATCAACTTTATCATGAAGGAGTAATCCAATGTATGATGGGATCCATAGCAATTGTACATTAATTCCTTTGTCTCGGATTTTTGAGTATCTATATCTGGCTTCTCCAATGAGCATGTTGTTGGAGTCATTATATGAGTCAAGAGCCTTCATTGATGACTTAGAATCAGTAATGATGATAGAGTCAAGCTCAGTGTCATAGGTTAGCTTTAGCGCCATTAGGATTGCAAATAATTAAGTTTGCAGTGTAGACGCCCAGTTGTTAATTCTTATGCCTAACTTAAATTTATTATCGTTCTTAACTAGGGAGATGGCAACAAGAGCAGATGCAGCCCTGCCAGAAGACTCCTGTTTAGATCCATCAGTGTATATAACTTGTGATAGCTTATTACTACCAGCTAGGTGAGAAATTTCTTCTTGAGCAGTTGCTTTAACAAGTGATTTAAGGAAGGGATTACTAGCAATAAGCTTCTTGGGAGGGACTTGTAGGTATGTGATATTAAATGAACACATCTTCCATGGAGGGGTGAAATGCTCTTGTTGCCTACAGTGATACAGTTCATGCAGGTTATAAAACTTAATGCAATTGCACGTTTTCACAATCCATTTAGATATGTGTATTTACTTCTAGACACTTAGTAAGACTCATTGTGAGTGTCTGGTTCATTTCTTAACATTCTAATACCGAGTACAGTGTTAATCTCAACAATCCTATCACTGATACTAGAAATACCAAGTTCCTTCCTCATAATGAGAACCTTTATAGATTAGATCAGCCAAGAATAATTCTGAGAGCTTTATTTTGCATTAACTCCATGGGTTGGAGAGAACTTTCTCTTGCTAATATCAACATGGGAGCAGCGTAATCAATTAAGAACCTAATTACAGGAAAGAACAAAAAGTCCCTATTAAGAGAAGAAGAAAACAGATGTGTGGTTTGGCTAAAGAAAACGAAAGAATTGATGTCATCAGGTATTTGCAGCTATCAGAGGAGTGTGAACAACTCAGGAATGCACCAAAATAAATCTACATAAACCTTGCAGTTAAACGCGAAGTTCATTATCCATGGTGTTTAATGCACAAGATGTTCTTTATACACGAAATTCATTATACACGGTGTTCATTATGCACAGTGTTCATTATACACGATGTTCATTATGCACAGTGGTCATTATAGATGGGGATCATTATAAATAGTGTTCATTATACACGATGTTCATTATAAATGATGTTCATTATACACGGTGTCATTATACACGATGTTCATTATACATATTGTTCATCATACGCGGTGTTCATAATACACGATGTTCATTATACACGATGTTCATTATACACGGTGTTCATTATACACGGTGTTCGTTATTGTGTTTACACGTCATTTTAATAAAAATTTTTACACATGTATAACTAGGTCAGTCAGGCAGTGTAGTGATAGTGGTGTGAGGCAAAGTAGTGATAGTGGGGTGAGGCAGTGTAGTGATAGTGGGGTGAGGCAGTGTAGTGATAGTGGGGTGAGGCAGTGTAGTGATAGTGGTGTGAGGCAAAGTAGTGATAGTGGGGTGAGGCAGTGTAGTGATAGTGGGGTGAGGCAGTGTAGTGATAGTGCTGTGAGGCAGTGTAGTGATAGTGGTGTGAGGCAGTGTAATGATGGTGGTGCTGTGAGGTAGTATAGTGATAGTGGTGTGAGGCAGTGTAGTGATGGTGTTGTGAGGAAGTGTAATGATAGTGGTGTTATAGGGCAGTGCAGTGATTGTGGTGTTGTGAGGCAGTGTAGTGAGAGCGGTGAGGCATTGTAGTGATAGTGGTAGTGCGAGACAGTGTAGTGAGGGAGGTGTGAGGCAGTGTAGCGATAGTGGTGCGAAGCAGTGTAGTGATGGTGGTGTGAGGCAGTGCAGTGATGGTGATGGTGTGAGGAAGTGTAGTGAGGAAAGTGTAAGGCAGTGTAGTGATGGTGGTGTGAGGTAGTGTAGTGATAGTGGTGGTCTGAAGCAGTGTAGTGATGGTGGTGGTGTGAGGTAGTGTAGTGATGGTGGTGGTGGTGCGAAGCAGAGTAGTGAAGGTGGTGTGAGGTAGTGTAGTGACAGTGGTGGTGTGAGGTAGTGTAGTGATGGTGGTGGTGTGAGGTAGTGTAGTGATGGTGGTGGTGTGAGGTAGTGTAGTGATGTTGTTGGTGTGAGGCAGTGTAGTGACGGTGGTGTGAGATAGTGTAGTGATGGTGGTGAGAGGCACTGGAATGATGCTGGTGTGAGGTAGTACAGTGAAGGTGGTGGTGTGAGGCAGTGAAGTGATGGTGATGTTGTGAGGCAGTGTAGTGATAGTCGTGTGACGTAGTGTAGTGGTGGTGGTGGTGTGAGGCAGTGTGAGCGGTCCCATCTCTCTTCAACAGCCTGGCATGAGCAGAGACCGTCAACGAAAAGTTCCTGATTGGAGGATGAAGTGCCAGCAGGAAAGAGAACGCCTACGTCAGCCACTTAAGTCACCTGGTGAGCCACACTACTCAACTTATGGTCAACCTGGTGAGCGACAAACCACTCAACATGGTGTATCTTGACAACAGTGCCCAGAGAGGCACCAGTCACAATGTCAACTGGGAGCTAAGGTCAAGCCTGTCATTTGCTTTCATTGTATTAAATCTGGCCATATTCGGCCAAACTGCCCAAATAAACCCCAGCCATTAGAGAAAATTTATAATGTCCCTTGAAAGAAATAGAGAAAGGGATGGCCCCTTATTATCGCACGAGTCAAATTTTCCTTCAGGAAAATTCAAAGAAAACTGAAGTCAGAACCTTTAGGGATACTGGAACATATTGCTCACTTATAAGAGAGGGAGTACTTCCCCTTTCTGAACACACTTCATTACAATCCTCTGTTCTGTTAGAAGCTTTTGGAGAAGCAATTTTTTCTGTTCCCTTGTATAACATATATATCAGGTGCAGGTATTACACTGAATATTTGACTGTAGATGTATCTGATGAATTTGCTATGAAAGATGCAATGTTATTACTGGGTAATAACATTACCACTTCTGGTGCGTGTCCAGAACCAATAATGGTTAATTCTTCTCTGATGTTGTCCATAACTCGGGCAAAATCATCTCTGATGAGAATGCTAACCTATCCTCGGACGACTCTGATCTCGGAATAGCCAATTTATTTCACGAGAAAAACTGGCGAGGGCTTCGTAAATTTAGTGAACAGACCCAGATCAAGCCTTCCTATTGCAGGGTTGCAGGATTACCAGACGTCTCTGTTTCCATTCCCGAGGGACTGTCCTTTCGAGAGGCACAGCGAAAAGACTCTTCATTGAATTTCGCTTTTCAGGCACTCATGGGTATATCCTCTTCAGATCACCCAGTCAAGTATAAAATTAAAAACGACTACTTAATCTGCACTGTGACTGGTAAGGAGAAAAGGGAAGGCAACAGTCAGACAGGTTAGTGATTCCAACAAAGTTTAGACTTCAGATATTAGATATAGCTCATAACACCTCATTAGAAGGCCACTTAGGAATTACTAAAACCTTATATAGGACATTAAAATAATTTTATTGGCCAAAATTAAGGCAGAATGTGAAGAATCATATCCTATGTTGCCGAGAATGTTAGCAAATAGGGAAACCTGGATATTCCATTAAACCTGCATCTCTCCAGCCTTTACCTGCTGATGAAGAACCTATTGTAGAGTTAATTATAGATTGTGTAGGTCCACTAAGTCCAAGTCTGGGAATCAGTACTTATTTACCATTATGGATAGAGTAACTAGATACCCAGAAGCAATTCCCATGCGCAGTATTAATACTAAAGCAATCCTTAAAGCTTTAACCAAGTTCATCTCTTGATTTGGCATTCCTAAATCTATTCAAAGTGATCAAGGTAGTAACTTCACTGCCAAAGCATTTAGGGAAGCATTAACTAAGTTTTTTTTTTTTTTATATTTTATTTAGAACAATACAATACAAGAGATAGATAAAGACAAAAACAGGTCTTACACAGAATAAATCATTAACAACCACACAAACATGAACTTGAGATAACACAAATATCCCTCCTCACCCATACATGAAAACCCCTACACCTATGATAACCAATAAACGACTAATTCCAATTGCATTGTTATATGATTAACAAAACACACCATAATATGCATATATTGTCACTTTGTAAATTATAAAGTAGGACACCTTATACGTTAAATACAATTAACGTAATGTATTGAGAATAAGGTAAAAACAATATGTTCATCAAACACAGAATATATTAATAAACAAGGATCCAACACACTGACCCCTCTACAAGCATCTAAACATGCATATGAATAACATACATAGAACAATGTCCCACTGCAAAATCAAACACATATATAGAGTATACTCGTCACAAACCATGAATACACAACATACGCCCAAGTTCATACACATTCACCCTCTCATACCAGGAGGCGACCCCGTTTTCACCCCTGACAGCCCATCAACATAACACATTGTACCATCCCTACCCTGCCCCACCCACCTAATTTACAAATTTAATAAAACCTCTAATGTAAGGTCTCGATATCCCTCAGAGAAATCCCGCTCCCACCTCCTCCCATAAAGTTCTCTATTACGGCACAACGTTTTATAAAACGTAACAGCCAATACCCTCCTCTTCACCTCACTTACCTCTTTCCCCCTCATTCCCCACATAATGTAGACATAATCCACCATAATGTACCCCACAGCCCTAATAATACTATCATCCATACCCCCCACATCAAGACTCAATGCCCGCAGAACAGAGAGGTATTGACCACTTATCTTATGCAACACCCTGCTCAACCAACCCCTGACGCTCCCCAACCCCTCACAAAAATATACTACATGGAATGCAGAATCCTCCCCGCCACATATTCCACATACCCCCCCCCCCTCAACCACCCGTCTAGCTCGTAAGACCACTCCCGATGGTAAAATCCCATGCAAAAACCGATACATCACGTCACGTCCACGGGGTTGTAACCTTAACCTACCAAACCTTCTCCATATACATCCCCAGTCATACATGGGGAAAATCCCCTCCACCGGAGCCACAACCCTTTCCGCCGACATCCTACACAGCCTACTTATTTTTACCTTACCCAGATCCCTTACCATCACCACTGCCCTCAAAATAGTTTCACACTCCCTCAACTCCGTCCCAGAAAACATGCGTTTCAATTTATTGTGTACCTTAACCAACCCCCCCCCACTCACACCCTCCCTCATCACCTCCCTTTTAATGAAGATACATTTAACCCTCCTCTTTAAGTTCATTAAACCCAACCCCCCCTGACGCACAGGTAACATTACTACATCCCTTCTAAGCCAGTCACAACCTGAACCCCACAAAAATTTAAAAACCCCTCTAAGTATAGTTGCAATTGCCGTCCCCGTTAAAGGGAACACGGCAGCCACATGCCAAACCTTGCTATACAATAAAACGTTAATTACAATGGCACGCTGCACAAGGGTCAAATGATAAGGCCGCAATGCTCCCAATCGACCCAGTATCTTTTCTACCAACCTGACCGAATTATTAACACGTGCAACCTCAAGATCATCAGCATAGATTAGACCACAAATTTTTAATGACATCACCCGCTTCTTTACGACTGCACTACCCCACTCAACCCTCTCCCCCCAAGTTCCTAACCCCATAACCATGGACTTCTCCGAATTTACCCTCATACCAGTCGCACATGCAAACGTGTCGACCACTCCATCTAAGGCGTTTATGGACATCCCCTCTCTAACCAATACAGTGGTATCATCCACATACCCTATGAGAACAGGCCAAACGCCCTCAGTACCCCCCCCAACCCCTTCACTAACGCCCATATGGCGCTCCACCATTCTATAAAAGGGGTCCTGTATGCACGCAAATAAAAGCTGTGACATAGGACACCCCTGTCTAAGACCTCTGCCCATTACAATCCTCCCCCCTAATCTCCCATTAATCTGTACTCTCACCATTGCCCCTCTATATAACGCCTCTACCCATCCCACTATTTCTTCCCCATAGCCCTGTTTCCTGAGGATAGCTCTCAACGCCTCTCGCTCCACCCTATCATAAGCTCCTTGCCAGTCTAGTGCAACCAAACCCCCCCCCCTTCCCCCCCCTTTTTCTTCCACGAAATCCCTTAAAAGACCATGTCCCACCCCCATAGACCTACCTGGCAACCCAAACTGGGTTTCCGATACAACCCTCCCTACAACACACTTGATCCTATTTCCTAAAATTTTTGCAAATAACTTATAATCCGCGCATAACAACGATATTGTTCTATAGTCCCTGAGCGAACGCTGTTCCTTACCCTTCGGTACCAAAACAACTACAGCTGTTGCCTGTCTGTCACCCAACCTTCCCCTTACCTTCATCAAGTTCAGTAACCTCACCAAAAACCCTTTCATTAACTCCCAATGCTGTTGATAAAACTCCGCCGGCAGTCCATCGATGCCCGGTGCTTTGCCCTTTTGCATGGCACTCAAAGCTCTCCATATTTCCCCCTCAGTTATGTCCCCCCCCAAAGCTTCCCTATCACTGTGTCCTAACCTACATGGCACACTTCCACACACCCTCTCTAAATCCCCTAATCCTACCCCTTCCTCCCGCCAATACTTTTCGTACCACTGATCCGCAAACAACCCCATCCCATCCGTAGTGTGGATAACCTGACCCGCCCTATACCCTCCCACCGACTCAAGAACCTCCAAACATGGAATAGTTGTTGCCTGCCGACGTTGTTTTTGTCTGCGCAACACACACGAAGACGGCCTATCACCCCATAACACCTCCTCCACCCCCGCCATTACTCTCACCGCTTGGAACCGCTCGTCCTGAATTTCTCGCAACCGCTCTTTAAGTATCATAATGTCGTCCATCGGATAGACACCCTCTACTGTCCCTTTTACATAACAACCCCGTAACCTGTCCTCCAAATAATTAATCAACCCAAATTTTAAAGAATTAATCCTTTTCCCCTCCCTCACATAATAATGCCGAATCCGGTCCTTAGCCACACCATCCCACCACGTCACCACGTCCTCCACACCTTGTACCTCCTCAGTTAATCTCTCCCACAGCTCCGTAAAACCCCCCAACCCCTCCTCATCTTCCAACAGACTCGTATTTAATTTCCAATATCCCCTAGAGATACAAGCTAGAGAATCCCACTCTACTTCTGCGACAACCGCCCTATGATCTGAAAAAGCTAGTTCAATAGTACGGACAGACGTTGACAATACCTTATGAGATATATACAACCTGTCTAACCTAGCTGCGTAACCTCGCCTCACGAAAGTATGCTCCACCTCCCACGCTCCCCCACCTACCACATCCCTCAACTGAACGTCCACCAAAAGATTGCGTAATGCTGTCAACATATGCCCCGCCCCTCGTGGTTCCACATCCGCTCTCCTGATCACACAATTCCAGTCCCCACCTACGATGGCCACTTCAGGTAAACCACGGAAAGCAAAAACTAGATCATCACACACAAAATCCCTCTTGACTTTCATATCATTTTCAGCTGGTGCATACACACTTACAAAGGTTACCCTCTGCCCCATCCACCACCCATCCACACGCAACACCCTCCCCCCCCCACCCCCTTCACGTCTTTGCAACACAAACGGGCTCGCCTCCTTTATCAATAAACCCACACCACCTTTCAAACGTGCCGATGGCAGAGTCAACACCGTATACCCGTCCACCTCGAGCACTCTACCCTCCCTGAAATTATGCTCCTGTAGAAAGACTACGTCCACTCTGTATCGACGTAAGAGCATACGAAAGCATTCCCTCTTCACACCAGTACACAGTCCATTCACATTCACAGTCATGCACTTAAGGCCTTTCTAAAGCTTCCAACCCTTTCTCCTCTCACCCTTCCCAGGGCCTCTTGCCCCAGGGTCAACATGTGGTTTGTCACCATCCACCCCCCCCCCTCTTCGATGCCTCTTATCCTGGCTGTCACGAGAATATACATCCTTCCTCCCAGACCTCTGCGCGGGCGTCAGGACATCATCTGAGTCTGACGCAGCCGCCCTCTTCCTCGTAACACTCTCTACCGCCATACTGTCTACCGAAGATTCCTCACAGTGAACATCAACCTCTACTGTGACCTGTCGCACAGAGCTCGGTGACTCCTCTCTCTGCCTGCAGTTGTCCTCCTTCCTTCCCGTGCCTGTCCCGCCACACTCTCCTTTCAACTCAGGCACCATTTCACGGACCAAGCCATTATCCTCGCCCGAAGAAGGTAAAGTTTTCAATACCTCGTCGAGCTCCTCCTCCAGCTCTTGCACCTCCTGCTGAATGAGCACTTCCTCCCCCGTCACCGGCAAAGTGGCCATTATCGGCTCCACACAACTCGTGCCCCGCCCCTCATGCACCACAAGAGACTCTTCTACAATTTCACTCCACAGACGGCCATCACCTCGGTTTCCTTTGGAATTCTCCTCTACGACAACCACACCTGTAACTGGTGCACCACCTGTTTGCGCCGGCGCCCTCCACTGCCTCCCACACGTCGCCGCCATATGGTCATACTCTCCACACAACCTGCATGTCCGACGCTGCCCAGCATACGCCACTAGAATTTGGGTCCTAAACTCCGGCATCACGACGTATGACGGGATCGGGTGCCTCAGTGTCATTTTGAGGGAGAATGTACCCTCCGGACGTCCCACGTACGCACCTGCCGCCCACTTGCCTTGGGTTGCCAGATGCACGGTACCATAAGCTGCAAACACCTTCCGTAAGTCCTCCTCGTCAGCCTCGAAGGGGACATTGCGCAACTTCACCCACGTATAGTGGCGAGAAACGTCTATGAGTCGCACTTTGACAGCTGGAGTTACATCAATACTCACATGCTCAAATTTCGTCACTAACGACTCGTACACAGCCGTCGAATTTAACTTGACGAATAGACGATAGGCCCCATTCAGGGCTACACCATAAACCTCATCATCCTGCACTCCGTACGTTTCTCTGATGATTGCCGGAAGTAACACCTGCGCCGTAGAGGGGGAAATCGCCCCACGAAGCAGCTCCACGCCGACAGTGTTCACCCTACGTCGGATACTCAGCGCCATATTGTTGCTATGAGAGCTCTCCTGACAGAACAGCAGAGGGGTGCTGTGCACAACCGCACTCCACCGCAGTCAGGCAGCTAATGTCCATTAACTAAGTTAGGGATAATCCACAACTTATCCACTGCCTATCATCCTCAGTCCCAAGGCGCCTTGGAAAGATTCCATCAGATGTTAAAAACCATGAGAACTTTTTGTATGCATTTTCCTACAGACTGGGCGGAATCACTACCTTTGTTGCTGTTTTTAGTAAGGGAAACTGTGCAGGAGTCTACCAGGTATAGTCCGTTTGAGCTAATCTTTGGGCATAAAGAACGAGGTCCTCTTCGGGTGCTCAAGGAAGGATGGATGGGAGAAGACGTTAGCTCAACACTCTACAACCCTTCTTCAAGGTTGCAAGTGGCCCATCAGTTTGCCAAGGCTAACTTAAAGGCAGCTAAAAACAAGATGAAACAGAGGTATGTCAGAAATTCACAGTTTCGCTCCTTCTATCCAGGAGACAAGGTGTTGGTAGAAGAACCTATACCTGGCCACACCTTGAAAGCTAGATTTATGGGCCCTATGCAGATTGTAAGTAAATTATCTTATGTAAATTATGTGGTGTCTCCCCTTGACAAGACCTCAAAAACTAAAACTTACCACATTAATCAAATTAAAGCATTTAATACACCAGATAAAGTCACAGTAATGACTCTGCCCTCTGCCTCCGAAGATGACCCTGGCTCTTTGCACTCTGTTTCTGAAATTAATGTAAAGCAGCCCACAATCTTACCCTGATATATATTCAGATGTTCCGAAAAAATGTACATTAGGATATCATGACGTAGATGTGGGAAACTCTAAACCTATTAAACTCTCCCCCTACAGAGTTAATCCTGAAAAACAGAGGCTACTTCAGCAGGAGGTAGAATTTCTGTTAGAGCATGGGCTAGTGGAGGAGTCATCTAGTCCATGGGCTTCACCGTGCATCCTTGTTAAAAAACCTGATGGAGGTTTTCGAATGTGTAGTGATGGTTTGAGGTAGTGTAGTGATGGTGGTGGTGGTGGTGTGAGGCAGTGTAGTGATGGTGGTGTGAGGTAGTGTAGTGATGGTGGTGGTGGTGGTACGAACGAACGAACGAAAGTTCAGGTAAGATCCCAAATGGGATGAGCGGGGAAGACGGGACAGACGAAGAATAGTGCTGGAGAGGAGTGTTCTTAGTCGTAGAAATAGAGCCAGGGCTTAACCCAGCAGCAAAAGGCGATCGTGGGACAGATATTGAAAAGAGAAATTCCGGTTCTTCTGTTGGGACTCCGGTGGGGTGAGCTGGGAGTAACGGACTTGCGACCTTTAGAGCTAGAGAGGAGTGCAGAACTGAGTCATGTCTTAACCCAAAAAAGCTAAGGCGAACGTGGGTCAGAGAATGGTACCTGTCTTAGAAGGTACCTGTCAGCGGATCCAAGGTTATTTGTAAGTAGGGTTAGGAGCAGGATCATGCAAGGAGTAGAAAAGGTTGTGTTGGTTTGTGGGTCTGCGAATGTCTTCGTCAAGGAGAGAGGTCCAGTAGTCATGTCGTGTCTCAAGTTTGTCTATCTGTCTGTCACTGAGCCTCTTCCAGTACAGATTCAGCGTAGGGACGTCTAACTGGGCATGGAGAGACTCGCTTGTGGCGAAGTCCTCCCATCTGACATCAAGCACCCAGCGCAGCGCCTTGTTCTGGACACGCTGCAGTTTAAGTAAGTTTGTTTTTGCTGCAAGAGAGAGGGCTAGAGGAGAGTAAGTTATCAGAGGACGTATTAGGGATTTGTAGAGGTGTAGTTTGGTGCGTTGAGAGGCATGTTTCAGCTTGTAGAGGCCCGCAAGGGCCTTACTAGCTATTGCATGCCTTGAGTGAATGTGTCCGTGTAAACGAAGAAGGTAGTCAAGATTAACGCCAAGGACAGTGACAGATTGTGTGATAGGGAAGTAAGTGCGGGTGTCAGCTGTTCTGAGTTCGACAGGTAATGGAGGATCACGTTTCCTGTAGTTAAAATACGTAATGCTGGATTTTGCTGCATTGGTTTTGATCCTCCATTTTTGTTCCCAGATGGCTATCCTGTCAACCTCATTTTGTGTTTTGTGTGTGAGTGTATCTATATTGGCATGAGTGATAAGTTGTGTAATGTCGTCTGCATAGGCTAGTGTGATGGAGTTGTGGTATATAGGTGTTGGAATGTCGTTAGTGTATAAAATGTAGAGGGTAGGGGAAAGGACAGATCCCTGGGGTACTCCAGCATTTAGTGTGAAGTAGTCAGAGTAACAGCCTTGGAATTTGATTCTCATGGTACGGCCGTCTAGGAAGTTGCAGAGGAGTTTACGAGTATTGAGAGGCAGGTTGAAGTTAGTGCAGAGTTTGTACTTGAGCCCCTCGTGCCACACAGTGTCAAAAGCTTTTTCAACGTCTTTTGCAACCAGGGCTGTCCTGTTTCTTTGTTTTGTGTTTATGTGGATGTAGTTGAGAATGATGTTAATGGCATCCTGTGTGGATCTGTGTGTTCTGAAGCCAAACTGGCCATCTGAAAGTAGAGAATTATGTTCCAGGTATCTGCGAAGGCGATGATTAATGAGTTTTTCAAAGAGTTTTCCTAAAGTTTCGAGGAGGCTGATAGGGCGATAGTTTCTAGGGTCAGAGTGGTCTTTATTGGGTTTAGGAAGGAGGATAGCAGTAGCAGCTTTGAAGAGGGAAGGGAAGTATCCAGAGGCAAGGGAGGCATTGAGGAGGTTTGTGTAGGCAGTAATGATAGAGTCAGGAAGGTGTTTCAGGATAATATGGTTTAGGCCAGAGGCACCAGGAGCCTTTGGAGGAAGGTGTCTGAGGAGAGTTTTAATGTCTGTGTTGGTGAAAGGAGTGTCGAGTTCTTGGGAGGAGGTAAGAGTGTCTAGATGTATGTGGCTGTCTGGTGTTGTTTCTTGTGTGTGTGCAGTGTTCCAGTGTTCTATGTTCTGAATGTGTTGAATAACGTTAGGGTGAGGTGGGTGAGCGTGGAAGATGTTCTCCCAGATGTGTTTGAAGATGTTGGTAGCAGCCTGTGGGTCTGAGATGTGTGTGTTGTTGTGGGTGATGTGTTTGAATTTGTTGGTGGGAGTAGTGCCTCTGATTTTTTTGATAAAGTTCCAGAAGGCTTTAGTGTTTTTAACACGCTGCCTGTCCGCTTGTTGTATTAGTCGTGACCAGTGATTGTTGTGGTCTTGGTCTAGGCTGTGTAAAATGTTGTTTCTAAGGTAAGTGAGATCTAATCGGACTTGATTAAATCTATGTGTGTTGTAGAGGAAGCGGTAGTGGTAGCAGATAATTAGTCTTCTTGTTCTGAGTGACGGTTTGAAGGAATAACGAGTGGTGTGAGTTTTCTTTGGTATTGCGATGTTGGCTGCTTGTGTAATGGTGTCCTGGATGAGATCAAGTTGAGTATCGATGTCAGAGATAGGTTTGTTGTTGTAGTCATAGGTGAGGTTAATATTGTCTATGTGTTGTTTGAAAGCATCCCAGTCAGCGTTCTTGTAGGAGAATGAAGGTGTTGTTGGAATGAGGATAGGGTTGGAGGAGATGTGTAGGATGACTGGGATGTGATCAGAGCCTGTAATAGGGCCAGGTGAGATGTAATGTTGAAATAGAGAGCTGGCTCGGTTTGCCAGAATGATGTCTGGTTTGCCTTGGCCCGTGTGGTTGAAGAAGGTATTGAAGTCTGGGCCAAGATGAATTAGGTGTTTATGGTTTGTGAAGTTGAGTAATTGGTGACCAAGTTGGTTGTTACTGGTGTGATGAAAGGCAGTGTGTTTGGCATTCATGTCAGCTAGTAGGTAAGTTGGTGTGTTGGTGTAGTTGAAGACTAAGGAGAGGTCGTGTATGTTGAGAGTAGTGTTTGGGCGAGCATAGGTGGTGAAAAAGATAAAGGGGCCAAGGTGGGTGTGTATTCTGACCGCAAGACAGTGTTGGTGAATAAAAGGGATTGGGAGAAATTCATGTTTTATGTTGGAATTGACAAGGATGGCAACCCCATCGTGGGGATCATAGGGGGACTGTAGTGCAGTATAACCATAATGGCGGATACATTG
This sequence comes from Cherax quadricarinatus, assembly GCF_038502225.1. Taxonomy (NCBI): domain Eukaryota; kingdom Metazoa; phylum Arthropoda; class Malacostraca; order Decapoda; family Parastacidae; genus Cherax; species Cherax quadricarinatus. Next base: position 37,082,084 of record NC_091301.1, on the reverse strand, counting down.
ATGGGCTTTGAGGCAGGTACTGGTGGTGTGAGGCAGTGTAGTGATGGTGGTGTGAGGTAGTGTAGTGATGGTGATGCGAGGCAGTGTAGTGATGGTGTTGGTGTGAGGCAATGAAGTGATGGTGGTGCAAGGTAGTGTAGTACAGATTACCATCCACAGGAATATTGGACCTACGATAGCCTTACTGTCTGCTGTCTCGCTCTAAGTTTAGGGTTCAGCTTTATGTCACAAATAAAGCTGAGCTCTATCGAAGAGTTGGATGGTTGAGAGGAAAGGCAGTCCCATTATACAGTGCCATTGCAGCACGTTTTACCTATTGGAGATAGAAGCCTGTTCCTGAGTCCTCTTGGGGTGGGGCTGTGGCATGCAAAGCCAATCTCACCAACCAGGTGCTAAGGGTCGGATGATGGGGCCCTATCATCAGATCAGTATCTAGGTTCAGCCAATGAGAAGGTTGATCTGGCAGTTGTGGGGGTGATGTGGCTACCAATCATGTTTCCACCCTTGTCATTTTCATTTGAGAGCTGGTTGAAGCACTGTCTGCTCTCTAGTAAAATTAATTCTGCTTGATTCCCATGTCATACACTAATACCTATTGCTGTACACAGTGTATATAGTGCACACACTGCTGTTTATACTTGGTGAAGGATAATATAAGGGAAAAATTTTGGCCGTGTTTATTTTGCTCCCTATACACCCAGGATAACAGGTCTTTTTCTTCCTGGGTTGTAATAGCTAGTGTAGGATGGTGGTGGTGTGAGGTAGTGTAGTGATGGTGTGAGGTAGTGTAGTGATGGTGTGAGGTAGTGTAGTGATGGTGTGAGGTAGTGTAGTGATAGTGGTGGAGTGAGGCAGTGCAGTGATGGTGTGAGGTAGTGTAGTGATGGTGGTGTGAGGTAGTGTAGTGATGGTGGTGGAGTGAGGCAGTGCAATGATGGTGGTGTGAGGTAGTGTAGTGATGGTGTGAGGTAGTGTAGTGATAGTGGTGGTGAGATGTAGTGCAGTTATTATTATAATCAAAAAGAAGCGCTAAACCATGTAGTGCAGTGATGGTGTGCAAGGTAGTGTAGTGATGGTGGTGTGAGGTAGTGTAGTGATAGTGGTGGAGTGAGGCAGTGCAGTGATGGTGGTGTGAGGTAGTGTAGTGATGGTGGAGTGAGGCAGTGAAGTGATGCTGGTGTGAGGTAGTGACGGTGATGTTGTGAGGTAGTGTAGTTATGGTGGTATTCTGAGGTAGTGTAGTAGTGGAGGTGTGAAGCAGTGTAGTGATGGTGGTGTGAGGTAGTGTAGTGATGGTGGTGTGAGGTAGTGTAGTGATGGTGGTGGAGTGAGGCAGTGCAATGATGGTGGTGTGAGGTAGTGTAGTGATGGTGCTGGAGTGAGGCAGTGCAATGATGGTGGTGTGAGGTAGTGCAGTGATGGTGGTGGAGTGAGGCAGTGCAGTGATGGTGGTGTGAGGTAGTTTAGTGATGGTTGTGGAGTGAGGCAGTGCAGTGATGGTGGTGTGAGGTAGTGTAGTGATGATGGTGGAGTGAGGCAGTGCAATGATGGTGGTGTGAGGTAGTGTAGTGATGGTGGTGGAGTGAGGCAGTGCAGTGATGGTGGTGTGAGGTAGTGTAGTGATGGTTGTGGAGTGAGGCAGTGCAGTGATGGTGGTGTGAGGTAGTGTAGTGATGATGGTGGAGTGAGGCAGTGAAGTGATGGTGGTGTGAGGTAGTGTAGTGATGGTGGTGGAGTGAGGCAGTGCAGTGATGGTGGTGTGAGGTAGTGTAGTGATGGTGGTGGAGTGAGGCAGTGCAGTGATGGTGGTTGTGTGAGGTAGTGTAGTGATGATGTGAGGTAGTGTAGTGATGGTGTGAGGCAGTGTAGTGATGGTGTGAGGCAGTGTAGTGATGGTTGTGGTGTGAAGAAATGTAGTGATGGTGGAGTGAGGCAGTGCAGTGATGGTGGTGGTGTGGGGTCGTGTAGTGAGGGAGGTGTCAGGCAGTGAGGCGGGTTCAATCCCGGCCGGGGTATTGTTTTTTTATGCTGGAGGTGTGAGGTAGTGATGGTGATGCTGTATGGTAGTGTAGTGATGGTAGTGTGAGGTAGTGTAGTGATGTTGGTGCGAGGTAGTGTAGTGAGGGAGGTGAGGCAGTGTAGTGATGGTGGTATGAGGTAGTGTAGTGATGGAGGTGTGAGGCAGTGTAGTGATGGTGGTGTGAGGCAGTGTAGTGGTGGTGGTGTGAGGGAGCGTAGTGAGGAAGGTGTAAGGCAGTGTAGTGATGGTGTGAGGCAGTAAAATGACGGAAGTGTGAGGCAGTGCAGTGATAGTGGTGACCTGAGGGAGAGTAATGATAGTGGTGGTGTGAGGTACTGTAGTGATGGTGGTAGTGTGAGGCAGTGTAGAAATGGTGTGAGATAGTGTAGTGATGGTGGTGGTGTAAGGAGTGTAGTGATGGAGGTGTGAGGTAGTGTAGTGGTGGTGTGACACAGTGTAGTGATGGTGTGAGGTAGTGTAGTGATGTTAGTGTGACGCACTGTAATGATGGTGTGAGGAAGTGTAGTGAAGGTGGTGAGGTGAGGCAGTGTAGTGATGGAGACGTTGTGAGGCAGTGTAGTGATACTGGTGTTAGGTAGTGTAGTAGTGGAGGTGTGAAGCAGTGTAGTGATGGTGGTGAGAGGTAGTGTAGTGAAGTTGGTGGTGTGAGGTAGTGAAGTGATTGTGGTGTGAGATAGTGTAGTGATGGTGGTGTGAGATAGTGTAGTGATGGTGGTGTGAGGCAGTGTAGAGATGGTGTGAGGTAGTGTAGCGATGGTAATGGTGATGGTGTGAGGTAGTGTAGTGTTGGTGATGGTGTGAGGTACTGTAGTGATGGTGGTGTAAGGTAGCGTAGCGATGGCGGTAGTGTGAGAAAGTGTAAATTAATGAATTTAGAAACAACTCACTCAGAAGTGTTCAAGAAATGGCTAAGTATTTTATCCACAGTGGTATATTGCAGACCATTCTGGAGAAATACCCTGACTTTGCTAGCTGTAAATAAAGCATTACCACATATGTGCATGTGTGTGTGTGTGTGTGTGTGTGTGTGTGTGTGTGTGTGTGTGTGTGTGTGTGTGTGTGTGTGTGTGTGTTTGTGTGTATGTGTGTATGTGTGTGAGTGTGAGTGTGTGTGTGTGTGTGTGTGTGTGTGTGTGTGTGTGTGTGTGTGTGTGTGTGTGAGTATGAGTGTGTGTGTGTATGTGTGTGTGTGTATGAGTGTGTGTGTGTGTATGAGTGTGTGTGTGTGTATGAGTGTGTGTGCGTGTGTGTGTATGAGTTTGTGTGTGTGTGTGTGTGTGTGTGTGTGTTTATGTGTGTGTGTGTGTATGAATTTGTATGTGTGTGTGTGTGTGTGAGAGACTCAGCAATCAACATTTGCACCAATAACTCACTACAGTTGTGACCGGGTGTGGAAGTGTGAATTGCTCATTACTCTAAAATTTGTTCATGATTGCACCCATGTATAAACGTAAGTAACCATTCTTACAGTATTCATTACCTTTGTAACTTGTGAGTTCATTACCTTTGTAACTTGTGAGTTCATTACCTTGTACCTAGTTCAGCCATCAAAACTTTGGAGCCCGGTCCCTGGACCCATTGTGTACCTCTGTAATCTGTAAATACCTTTGTAACTTGTCATGATTGTGACTAGACCTACCTGGAGTTCATTACCTTTGTAAATTGTGAGTTCATTACCTTTGTAAATTGTGAATTCATTACCTCTGTAACTTGCTCAACTATCAAAACTTTGAGGCCCAGTCCCTGGACCCATTATGTACCTCTGTAATCTTTTGACTACCGCCCACAGGATGGGTATGGGGTGCATAATAAACATATTAAACTAACTAACTGGTGGTGGTGTGAGGTACTGAAGTGATGGTGGTGTGAGGTACTGAAGTGATGGTGGTGTGGGGTAGAGAAGTGATGGTGGTTTGAGGTACTGAAGTGATGGTGGTGTGGGGTAGAGAAGTGATGGTGGTGTAGGGTAGAGAAGTGATGGTGGTGTGGGGTAGAGAAGTTATGGTGGTGTGAGGTACTGAAGTGATGGTGGTGTTGGGTAGAGAAGTGATGGTGGTGTAGGGTAGAGAAGTGATGGTGGTGTGGGGTAGAGAAGTGATGGTGGTGTGAGGTACTGAAGTGATGGTGGTGTGGGGTAGAGAAGTGATGGTGGTTTGAGGTACTGAAGTGATGGTGGTGTGGGGTAGAGAAGTGATGGTGGTGTGAGGTACTGAAGTGATGGTGGTGTGGGGTAGAGAAGTGATGGTGGTGTGGGGTAGAGAAGTGATGGTGGTGTGAGGTACTGAAGTGATGGTGGTGTGGGGTAGAGAAGTGATGGTGGTGTGGGGTAGAGAAGTGATGGTGGTGTGGGGTAGAGAAGTGATGGTGGTGTGGGGTAGAGAAGTGATGGTGGTGTGGGGTAGAGAAGTGATGGTGGTGTGGGGTAGAGAAGTGATGGTGTTGTGGGGTAGAGAAGTGATGGTGGTGTGGGGTAGAGAAGTGATGGTGGTGTGAGGTACTGTAGTGATGATGGTGGTGTAAGGTAGCGTAGCGATGGCGGTAGTGTGAGAAAGTGTAGTAATGGTGGTGGTGTGAGGTACTGAAGTGATGGTGGTGTGAGGTACTGAAGTGATGGTGGTGTGGGGTAGAGAAGTGATGGTGGTTTGAGGTACTGAAGTGATGGTGGTGTGGGGTAGAGAAGTGATGGTGGTGTAGGGTAGAGAAGTGATGGTGGTGTGGGGTAGAGAAGTTATGGTGGTGTGAGGTAGAGAAGTGATGGTGGTGTGGGGTAGAGAAGTGATGGTGGTGTGGGGTAGAGAAGTGATGGTGGTGTGGGGTAGAGAAGTGATGGTGGTGTGGGGTAGAGAAGTGATGGTGGTGTGGGGTAGAGAAGTGATGGTGGTTTGAGGTACTGAAGTGATGGTGGTGTGGGGTAGAGAAGTGATGGTGGTGTAGGGTAGAGAAGCGATGGTGGTGTGGGGTAGAGAAGTTATGGTGGTGTGAGGTACTGAAGTGATGGTGGTGTTGGGTAGAGAAGTGATGGTGGTGTAGGGTAGAGAAGTGATGGTGGTGTGGGGTAGAGAAGTGATGGTGGTGTGAGGTACTGAAGTGATGGTGGTGTGGGGTAGAGAAGTGATGGTGTAGACAGCCTGTACTGTCTGCACAGACAGCCCATGCTGTCTGCCAGCTTAGTTCATATTTCGCGCCACTCAAGTGCTGCCACCTATAGGCCTTGCCACTTCAGTATGCCCAGACTTGCCTCGCTCTCACTCTCACAGCGGCCTGGCATCAAGTCACAAGTACTCCCAGCTCTCTCTTGTGGGCATGGCCCTGCCCGGGCCATGGGCACAAACACACAAGCCTGTGTAACCCACTACGACTTAACAATAAACTAAGAAGCCTCCGAAGAAGTATATCATTTAACTACCCGCTCTACAGCTACCAAACAAGCCCTTTATATTGGTACCAGCGGTGGTCGCAGCGTTGTGTTTACCCTGGAGAGAGGAAGGAGAGGTATGAAGTCACCTTCATTTCATCACCCTACACAAGAAGCATCCGTCTCTCAACGAGTTATCCTGATGTCGTGTCTGCACGTTTGAGCATCCAGACACAGGTACAAGCAGGATCCAGCCGAAATTTATCGAAATTCTACGAGAATTGTAAGTGGCGTCCCAGTGACCCCACGCTGTTTCTCAAGTCACGTGTTCAGCGTCACTTGTATGTTGCTGTTGTTGTTCAGCTCAGCACAGCTGTTTCAGCGAGCCAGAGGTGAGTTTTGTGGTGATTTCTGCGTCCAGTGTGCGTTTCGCCGTGTTTTGGGTTTGAGAGGAGGAAGTTGCCAGATCCTCCCTCGCCGTACACTCACCCACGCTCCTCGCCACCACACTACCATACACCACCACGCCATCTCTCCCTCTGCTGTGTTTTCTGCTGCTTTTCGTGTGAATTCATTGCCAGTGCTGTGTATCCGAGTGCCCGAGGCCACTCGAAGCTACGTGGATTACGACGTCACGTGGGTGTGGGCGATCATGTAGACCTACAAAGCCACGTGAGTTACCAGATGTCCCAGGCCTCATGCTGTGGTCTGCTGCCCGCATCACATCGACGCCACCCACGATGCTGCCCGACTTCATGACGTCACGATGTCTGCTGACGTCACCTCACGATGTCTGCTGACGTACCTCGAGATGTCTGCTGACGTCACCTCACGATGTCTGCACCTCGAGATGTCTGCTGACGTCACCTCACGATGTCTGCTGACGTCACCTCACGATGTCTGCCTGACGTCACCTCGAGATGCTGACGTCACACGATGTCTGCTGACGTCACGATGTCTGCTGACGTCACCTCACGATGTCTGCCTGACGTCACCTCGAGATGTCTGTTGACGTCACTGCTGCTGACGTCACCTTGCGACATCACGCCTGACATCACATGATGTCACATCGAGTGTTCTAGTAATTATTTCAGTATTGTCGAGAAGATTGAGAGAAAATATATGTCGTGTGTTAATTAATTCCTCTCAGTCAGTGTTCTCACATTTTAATATGTCTTAGTGTCAGTTTTGTGCACAGAAAAGCATCTTTTGCTAGTTTAAGCCATGTTGTACCGTATGTACAGCGGTGTGTTTGTAAGTTTTCCGTGTGTCCAGTGAGGTCTGTGGTCAGACCCTTGAGTTGTACCACTAAGTCACCCGTGACCAGTGTGTTTGACAGCTGATTTCTCAGCCCTGAGCGTATGAGCCCCCTTGTACAGAAAGCTTTTATGCTCGTCGCTCGTGATGTTCTGTAGAATCGTACCTGCTACGATTCCCATCGAGATTTGTTTCACTTCACCTCCAGACCTTCAGAGTGCAGTTATATGTAGAGAAACAAGTCTGGGGACGCTTAGACTAACCTCTGCTATAACTCCAACTGTCGAGAGATGATACTCGTCAAGCCGCAGCCAGGCCTGTCGGCAGGCGCTGTGTCAGCCTCGTGTCACAAGCTTCAGTGAGCAGCCTGCACAAAGAAGATGTCACTTTGACTGCTAGCTCTCTCACTGCAGTCTGGTGTATGATGTTACGACTCCCAGATGTTTCGCCCAGTCGTCTCTGCCACGACTCGCTCCACAACTCGCTCCACGCTCGCCGGCAGTGACAGCCCAGCGACAGTACCAGTCGAGGAGTGTCCTGAGTCGCTTGCCAGAAGTCCTGCCCAGTTGCCGAGTTTTGTCGACGCCTCACTCGAGGGCACCAGCATGTCGTGCCCCAGGTTGAGTGAAAACCTGCAGCGACTCCTACGATGTCTGCTTCACCGTTCCAGAGGAGACCGTACCCTGTTACGTCACAGCTCAGCCGCAGCGATGTCTCCCGTGTTGCAGTATCTGTCCAGACGCAGGAAGGCGTGCAGTGATGCACTTCGATGCTCATTGCCTATGACCACGATGTTTAGCACACCCCACATGTTTTTTCTTCCCTCCCTGTAGGAAGTTTTTTTTCCATGTCCATATGTATATATATGTTTTTATTTTGTGTTCTGTGCCCTGTTCCTACGAGAGAGAGACCGAGTTTCTTTTACTACCAGTATTGTCGCGTCGGGACGACGCGCGATAGGTGGCCGAGCGTATGTAGACAGCCTGTACTGTCTGCACAGACAGCCCATGCTGTCTGCCAGCTTAGTTCATATTTCGCGCCACTCAAGTGCTGCCACCTATAGGCCTTGCCACTTCAGTATGCCCAGACTTGCCTCGCTCTCACTCTCACAGCGGCCTGGCATCAACTCACAAGTACTCCCAGCTCTCTCTTGTGGGCATGGCCCTGCCCGGGCCATGGGCACAAACACACAAGCCTGTGTAACCCACTACGACTTAACAATAAACTAAGAAGCCTCCGAAGAATTATATCATTTCACAACCCGCTCTACAGTCTACCAAATAAACCCCGTTATAATGGTGGTGTAGGGTAGAGAAGTGATGGTGGTGTGGGGTAGAGAAGTTATGGTGGTGTGGGGTAGAGAAGTGATGGTGGTGTGGGGTAGAGAAGTGATGGTGGTGTGGGGTAGAGAAGTGATGGTGGTGTGGGGTATAGAAGTGATGGTGGTGTGCGGTAGAGAAGTGATGGTGGTGTGGGGTACAGAAGTGATGGTGGTGTGGGGTAGAGAAGTGATGGTGGTGTGGGGTAGAGAAGTGATGGTGGTTTGGGGTAGAAAAGTGATGGTGGTGTGGGGTAGAGAAGTGGTGGTGTGAGGTACTGAAGTGATGGTGGTGTGGGGTAGATAAGTGATGGTGGTGTGGGGTAGAGAAGTAATGGTGGTGTGGGGTAGAGAAGTGATGGTGGTGTGGGGTAGAGAAGTGATGGTGGTGTGAGGTAGAGAAGTGATGGTGGTGTGGGATAGAGAAGTGATGGTGTGGGGTAGAGAAGTGATGGTGGTGTGGGGTAGATAAGTGATGGTGGTGTGGGGTAGATAAGTGATGGTGGTGTGGGGTAGAGAAGTGATGGTGGTGTGGGGTAGAGAAGTGATGGTGGTGTGGGGTAGAGAAGTGATGGTGGTGTGAGGTAGAGAAGTGATGGTGGTGTGGGGTAAAGAAGTGATGGTGGTGTGAGGCAGTGTATTGATAGTGGTGTGAATCAGTGTAGTTAAGGGGTGAGGCAGTGATGTGACAGTAGTGGTGTGAGGTAGTGTAGTGATAGTGGTGTGAGGCAGTGTACTGATAGTGGTGTGAATCAGTGTAGTTAAGGTGTGAAGCAGTGATGTGACAGTAGTGGTGTGAGGCAGTGTAATGATAGTGGTTTGAGGCAGTGTAGTGATGGTGTGTGAGGTATTGTAGCGATGGCGGTGACTAGAGGCAGTGTAGTTATGATGGTGGTGTGAGCTGTAGTGATGGTGATGGTGTGAGGTAGTGTAGTGATGGTGGTGTGAGGTAGTGTAGTGATGGTGGTGTGAGGTAGTGTAGTGATAGTGGTGGTGTGGGGTAGAGAGGTGATGGTGGTAGTGTGAGGTAGTGTAGTGATAGTGGTGTGAGGCAGTGTATTGGTAGTGTTGTGAGACAGTGTAGTGAGGTGTGAGGAAGTGAAGTCACAGTAGTGGTGTGAGGCAGTGTAGTGATAGTGGTTTGAGGCAGTGTAGTGATGGTGGTGTGAGGCAGTGTAGTGATGGTGGTGTGAGGCAGTGTATTGACAGTGGTGGTGTGAGGTAGTGCAGTGATGGTGTGTGAGGTAGTGTAGCGATGGTGGTGGTGTGAGACAGTGTAGTGATGGTTATGGTGTGAGGTAGTGTAGTGATGGTTATGGTGTGAGGTAGTGTATTGATGGTTGTGTGAGGTAGTGTAGTGATGGTGGTGGTGTGAGGCAGTGTAGTGACGAAGGTGTAATGCAGTGTAGCGATGGTGGTGTGAGGTAGTGTAGTGATGGTGTGATGCAGTGTATTGATGGTGTGAGACAGTGTAGTCATAGTAGTGTGAGGTAGTGTAGTGATGGTGGTGAGAGGTAGTGTAGTGATGGTGGTGAGAGGTAGTGTAGTGATGGTGGTGAGAGGTAGTGTAGTGATGGTGGTGAGAGGTAGTGTAGTGATGGTGGTGAGAGGTAGTGTAGTGATGGTGGTGAGAGGTAGTGTAGTGATGGTGGTGAGAGGTAGTGTAGTGATGGTGGTGAGAGGTAGTGTAGTGATGGTGGTGAGAGGTAGTGTAGTGATGGTGGTGTGAGGTAGTGTAGTGATAGTGGTGGAGTGAGGCAGTGCAGTGATGGTGGTTGTGTGAGGTAGTGTAGTGATGGTGGAGTGAGGCAGTGAAGTGATGCTGGTGTGAGGTAGTGACGGTGATGTTGTGAGGTAGTGTAGTTATGGTGGTATTGTGAGGTAGTGTAGTAGTGGAGGTGTGAAGCAGTGTAGTGATGGTGGTGTGAGGTAGTGTAGTGATGGTGGTGTGAGGTAGTGTAGTGATAGTGGTGGAGTGAGGCAGTGCAATGATGGTGGTGTGAGGTAGTGTAGTGATGGTGGTGGAGTGAGGCAGTGCAATGATGGTGGTGTGAGGTAGTGTAGTGATGGTGGTGGAGTGAGGCAGTGCAGTGATGGTGGTGTGAGGGAGTGTAGTGATGGTTGTGGAGTGAGGCAGTGCAGTGATGGTGGTGTGAGGTAGTGTAGTGATGGTGGTGGAGTGAGGCAGTGAAGTGATGCTGGTGTGAGGTAGTGTAGTGATGGTGGTGGAGTGAGGCAGTGCAGTGATGGTGGTGTGAGGTAGTGTAGTGATGGTGGTGGAGTGAGGCAGTGCAGTGATGGTGGTGTGAGGTAGTGTAGTGATGGTGGAGTGAGGCAGTGAAGTGATGCTGGTGTGAGGTAGTGACGGTGATGTTGTGAGGTAGTGTAGTTATAATGGTATTGTGAGGTAGTGTAGTAGTGGAGGTGTGAAGCAGTGTAGTGATGGTGTGAGGTAGTGTAGTGATGGTGGTGTGAGGTAGTGTAGTGATAGTGGTGTGAGGTAGTGTAGTGATGGTGGTGGAGTGAGGCAGTGCAATGATGGTGGTGTGAGGTAGTGTAGTGATGGTGGTGGAGTGAGGCAGTGCAGTGATGGTGGTGTGAGGTAGTGTAGTGATGGTGGAGTGAGGCAGTGAAGTGATGCTGGTGTGAGGTAGTGACGGTGATGTTGTGAGGTAGTGTAGTTATGGTGGTATTGTGAGGTAGTGTAGTAGTGGAGGTGTGAAGCAGTGTAGTGATGGTGGTGTGAGGTAGTGTAGTGATGGTGGTGTGAGGTAGTGTAGTGATGGTGGTGGAGTGAGGCAGTGCAATGATGGTGGTGTGAGGTAGTGTAGTGATGGTGGTTGTGTGAGGTAGTGTAGTGATGGTGGAGTGAGGTACTGTAGTGATGGTGGTGTGAGGTAGTGTAGTGATGGTGGTGTGAGGTAGTGTAGTGATGGTGGTGTGAGGTAGTGTAGTGATGGTGGTGTGAGGTAGTGTAGTGATGGTGGTGTGAGGTAGTGTAGTGATGGTGGTGTGAGGTAGTGTAGTGATAGTGGTGGAGTGAGGCAGTGCAGTGATGGTGGTTGTGTGAGGTAGTGTAGTGATGGTGGAGTGAGGCAGTGAAGTGATGCTGGTGTGAGGTAGTGTAGTGATGGTGGTGGAGTGAGGCAGTGAAGTGATGGTGGTGTGAGGTAGTGTAGTGATGGTGGTGGAGTGAGGCAGTGAAGTGATGCTGGTGTGAGGTAGTGTAGTGATGGTGGTGGAGTGAGGCAGTGAAGTGATGCTGGTGTGAGGTAGTGTAGTGATGGTGGTGGAGTGAGGCAGTGAAGTGATGGTGGTGTGAGGTAGTGTAGTGATGGTGGTGGAGTGAGGCAGTGAAGTGATGGTGGTGTGAGGTAGTGTAGTGATGATGGTGGAGTGAGGCAGTGCAGTGATGGTGGTGTGAGGTAGTGTAGTGATGGTTGTGGAGTGAGGCAGTGCAGTGATGGTGGTGTGAGGTAGTGTAGTGATGGTTGTGGAGTGAGGTAGTGCAGTGATGGTGGTGTGAGGTAGTGTAGTGATGATGGTGGAGTGAGGCAGTGCAGTGATGGTGGTGTGAGGTAGTGTAGTGATGGTTGTGGAGTGAGGCAGTGCAGTGATGGTGGTGTGAGGTAGTGTAGTGATGGTTGTGGAGTGAGGCAGTGCAGTGATGGTGGTGTGAGGTAGTGTAGTGATGGTGATGGAGTGAGGCAGTGCAGTGATGGTGGTGTGAGGTAGTGTAGTGATGGTTGTGGAGTGAGGCAGTGCAGTGATGGTGGTGTGAGGTAGTGCAGTGATGGTGGTGGAGTGAGGCAGTGAAGTGATGGTGGTGTGAGGTAGTGTAGTGATGGTGGTGGAGTGAGGCAGTGCAGTGATGGTGGTGTGAGGTAGTGTAGTGATGGTGGTGGAGTGAGGCAGTGAAGTGATGCTGGTGTGAGGTAGTGTAGTGATGGTGGTGGAGTGAGGCAGTGAAGTGATGGTGGTGTGAGGTAGTGTAGTGATGGTGGTGGAGTGAGGCAGTGAAGTGATGGTGGTGTGAGGTAGTGTAGTGATGATGGTGGAGTGAGGCAGTGCAGTGATGGTGGTGTGAGGTAGTGTAGTGATGGTTGTGGAGTGAGGCAGTGCAGTGATGGTGGTGTGAGGTAGTGTAGTGATGGTTGTGGAGTGAGGTAGTGCAGTGATGGTGGTGTGAGGTAGTGTAGTGATGATGGTGGAGTGAGGCAGTGCAGTGATGGTGGTGTGAGGTAGTGTAGTGATGGTTGTGGAGTGAGGCAGTGCAGTGATGGTGGTGTGAGGTAGTGTAGTGATGGTTGTGGAGTGAGGCAGTGCAGTGATGGTGGTGTGAGGTAGTGTAGTGATGGTGATGGAGTGAGGCAGTGCAGTGATGGTGGTGTGAGGTAGTGTAGTGATGGTTGTGGAGTGAGGCAGTGCAGTGATGGTGGTGTGAGGTAGTGCAGTGATGGTGGTGGAGTGAGGCAGTGAAGTGATGGTGGTGTGAGGTAGTGTAGTGATGGTGGTGGAGTGAGGCAGTGCAGTGATGGTGGTGTGAGGTAGTGTAGTGATGGTTGTGGAGTGAGGCAGTGCAATGATGGTGGTGTGAGGTAGTGTAGTGATGGTGGTGGAGTGAGGCAGTGCAGTGATCGTGGTGTGAGGTAGTGTAGTGATGGTTGTGGAGTGAGGCAGTGCAGTGATGGTGGTATGAGGTAGTGTAGTGATGGTGGTGGAGTGAGGCAGTGAAGTGATGGTGGTGTGAGGTAGTGTAGTGATGATGGTGGAGTGAGGCAGTGCAGTGATGGTGGTGTGAGGTAGTGTAGTGATGGTGGTGGAGTGAGGCAGTGCAGTGATGGTGGTGTGAGGTAGTGTAGTGATGGTTGTGGAGTGAGGCAGTGCAGTGATGGTGGTGTGAGGTAGTGTAGTGATGATGGTGGAGTGAGGCAGTGAAGTGATGGTGGTGTGAGGTAGTGTAGTGATGATGGTGGAGTGAGGCAGTGCAATGATGGTGGTGTGAGGTAGTGTAGTGATGGTGGTGGAGTGAGGCAGTGCAGTGATGGTGGTGTGAGATAGTGCAGTGATGGTGGTGGAGTGAGGCAGTGCAGTGATGGTGGTGTGAGGTAGTGTAGTGATGGTGGTGGAGTGAGGCAGTGCAGTGATGGTGGTTGTGTGAGGTAGTGTAGTGATGGTGTGAGGTAGTGTAGTGATGGTGTGAGGCAGTGTAGTGATGGTGTGAGGAAGTGTAGTGATGGTGGTGGAGTGAGGCAGTGCAGTGATGGTGGTTGTGTGAGGTAGTGTAGTGATGGTGTGAGGTAGTGTAGTGATGGTGTGAGGTAGTGTAGTGATGGTGTGAGGCAGTGTAGTGATGGTGTGAGGCAGTGTAGTGATGGAGGTGGTGTGAATAAATGTAGTGATCGTGGAGTGAGGCAGTGCAGTGATGGTGGTGGTGTGGGGTCGTGTAGTGAGGGAGGTGTCAGGCAGTGAGGCGGGTTCAATCCCGGCCGGGGTATTGTTTTTTTTATGCTGGAGGTGTGAGGTAGTGATGGTGATGCTGTGTGGTAGTGTAGTGATGGTAGTGTGAGGTAGTGTAGTGATGTTGGTGCGAGGTAGTGTAGTGAGGGAGGTGAGGCAGTGTAGTGATGGTGGTATGAGGTAGTGTAGTGATGGAGGTGTGAGGCAGTGTAGTGATGGTGGTGTGAGGCAGTGTAGTGATGGTGGTGGTGTGAGGCAGCGTAGTGAGGAAGGTGTAAGGCAGTGTAGTGATGGTGTGAGGCAGTAAAATGACGGAAGTGTGAGGCAGTGCAGTGATAGTGGTGACCTGAGGGAGAGTAATGATAGTGGTGGTGTGAGGTACTGTAGTGATGGTGGTAGTGTGAGGCAGTGTAGAAATGGTGTGAGATAGTGTAGTGATGGTGGTAGTGTAAGGAGTGTAGTGATGGAGGTGTGAGGTAGTGTAGTGGTGGTGTGACACAGTGTAGTGATGGTGTGAGGTAGTGTAGTGATGTTAGTGTGACGCACTGTAATGATGGTGTGAGGAAGTGTAGTGAAGGTGGTGAGGTGAGGCAGTGTAGTGATGGAGACGTTGTGAGGCAGTGTAGTGATACTGGTGTTAGGTAGTGTAGTAGTGGAGGTGTGAAGCAGTGTAGTGATGGTGGTGAGAGGTAGTGTAGTGAAGTTGGTGGTGTGAGGCGGTGTAATAATGGTGGTGGTGTGAGGTAGTGAAGTGATTGTGGTGTGAGATAGTGTAGTGATGGTGGTGTGAGATAGTGTAGTGATGGTGGTGTGAGGCAGTGTAGAGATGGTGTGAGGTAGTGTAGCGATGGTAATGGTGATGGTGTGAGGTAGTGTAGTGTTGGTGATGGTGTGAGGTACTGTAGTGATGATGGTGGTGTAAGGTAGCGTAGCGATGGCGGTAGTGTGAGAAAGTGTAGTAATGGTGGTGGTGTGAGGTACTGAAGTGATGGTGGTGTGAGGTACTGAAGTGATGGTGGTGTGGGGTAGAGAAGTGATGGTGGTGTGGGGTAGAGAAGTGATGATGGTGTGGGGTAGAGAAGTGATGGTGGTGTGGGGTAGAGAAGTGATGGTGGTGTGGGGTAGAGAAGTGATGGTGGTGTGGGGTAGAGAAGTTATGGTGGTGTGGGGTAGAAAAGTGGTGGTGTGGGGTAGAGAAGTGATGGTGGTGTGGGGTAGAGAAGTTATGGTGGTGTGGGGTAGAGAAGTGGTGGTGTGGGGTAGAGAAGTGATGGTGGTGTGGGGTAGAGAAGTTATGGTGGTGTGGGGTAGAAAAGTGGTGGTGTGGGGTAGAGAAGTGATGGTGGTGTGGGGTAGAGAAGTGATGGTGGTGTGGGGTAGAGAAGTGATGGTGGTGTGGGGTAGTGAAGTTATGGTGGTGTGGGGTAGAGAAGTGATGGTGGTGTGGGGTAGAGAAGTGATGATGGTGTGGGGTAGAGAAGTGATGGTGGTGTGGGGTAGAGAAGTGATGGTGGTGTGGGGTAGAGAAGTGATGGTGGTGTGGGGTAGAGAAGTGATGGTGTGGGGTAGAGAAGTGATGGTGGTGTGGGGTAGAGAAGTGATGGTGGTGTGGAGTAGAGAAGTGATGGTGGTGTGGGGTAGAGAAGTGATGGTGGTGTGGGGTAGAGAAGTGATGGTGTGGGGTAGAGAAGTGATGGTGGTGTGGGGTAGAGAAGTGATGGTGTGGGGTAGAGAAGTGATGGTGGTGTGAGGTATTGAAGTGATGGTGGTGTGGGGTAGATAAGTGATGGTGGTGTTGGGTAGAGAAGTGATGGTGTGGGGTAGAGAAGTGATGGTGTGGGGTAGAGAAGTGATGGTGGTGTGGGGTAGATAAGTGATGGTGGTGTGGGGTAGAGAAGTGATGGTGGTGTGGGGTAGAGAAGTGATGGTGGTGTGGGGTAGAGAAGTGATGGTGGTGTGAGGTAGAGAAGTGATGGTGGTGAGACAGTGTAGTCATAGTAGTGTGAGGTAGTGTACTGATGGTGGTGAGAGGTAGTGTAGTGATGGTGGTGAGAGGTAGTGTAGTGATGGTGGTGAGAGGTAGTGTAGTGATGGTGGTGGTGTGAGGCAGTGTCTTGATGGTGGTGGTGTGAGGTAGTGTAGTGATGGTGGTGCTAGGCAGTGTAGTGATGGTGGTGAGAGGTAGTGTAGTGATGGTGGTGGTGTGAGGTAGAGTTGTGATTGTGGTGTGAATCAGTGTAGTGATGGCGTGAGGTAGTGTGATGATGGTGGTGGTGTGAGGTAGTGAAGTGATGGTGGTGGTGTGAGGTAGTGAAGTGATGGTGGTGGTGGTGTGAGGTAGTGAAGTGATGGTGGTGTGAGGTAGTGAAGTGATGGTGGTGGTGTGAGGTAGTGAAGTGATGGTGTGATGTAGTTTAGTGATGGTGCTGTGTGTGTGAGGTAGTGAAGTGATGGTGGTGGTGTGAGGTAGTGAAGTGATGGTGGTGGTGTGAGGTAGTGAAGTGATGGCGTGATGTAGTGTAGTGATGGTGCTGTGTGTGTGAGGTAGTGTTGTGATGGTGGTGGTGTGAGGCAGTGATGTTGGTGTGAGGTAGTGTGGCAATGGAGGTGGAGTGAGGCAGTGCAGTGATGGTGGTGGTGTGAGGTAGTGTAGTGATGGTGGTGGTGTGAGGTAGTGTAGTGATGGTGGTGGTGTGAGGCAGTGATGTTGGTGTGAGGTAGTGTGGCAATGGAGGTGGAGTGAGGCAGTGCAGTGATGGTGGTGGTGTGAGGTAGTGTAGTGATGGTGGTGGTGTGAGGTAGTGTAGTGATGGTGGTGGTGTGAGGCAGTGTAGTGATGGTGGTGGTGTGAGGCAGTGATGTTGGTGTGAGGTAGTGTGGCAATGGAGGTGGAGTGAGGCAGTGCAGTGATGGTGGTGGAGTGAGGCAGTGTAGTGATGGTGGTGGTGTGCCATCCCCTGACCCCATACTGTCTATATTAAAAACACAAACTTGCGTTCCCTTACATGCTCAAGCTCATACCTGAAGTCTAAAGTCATAAACCCATGTCTCTTAATCACAGGTCACCAGGTCACCCCCCCCTACGCCCCTCCCCTCATGCCTAACGACAGCACACTCATATACTCTACTACCAAACACTTTTATTCACATTCCATCCTCCACTAAACTCAAAACAGAACAAAAGTGACAGACTCAGGGAATACACCCATTCCAGCTCTACCCTGCACCCAACCCTAACATAACACCTACCGTCAGATTACGATAACCCACTGGAAAACTATTTACCCACACCTTCCCATATAGTAGCCTATTCCTGCGAAGCGTACGATACACACTCGCTGCAAGTGTCCTCACCCTACAATCACCCCTCACCTCCCGCATACCCCAAGAAACATACAAAAAATCTGCCACCATGTACATCACAGCCCACCGAATGTCCTTGGAAACCCCACCCACATCAAAGTGCAACACCCTCAAGGTCGAGATGTTACTCCCCCCCCCCCGCCACTATACCTAGGATCCTCCCTAACCATGTCTTTACAACCCCCAAGTTTTCACAAAAATACACAGCATGAAAAGTTGTCTCCTCCTCCCCACAATGCTGACAATTCCCACACCTACATAACCCATTCTGTATAGCACAGACCTTGAAGCTAGAATTCCCAGAAAAAACCTATATACCAATTCACGAACCTTCTAATCTAATCTTTCGAAAGTCTTCCCAAATGCCCCTCTAATCATACATCGGGTATGTATCTAGTCCCTGTATCACCTCTCCCTGCCCACCTGTCCTCCCAAGCCTACTAACCTTTACCTTCCTTGCATCCTGGATTGTCAATAAATTATGCATCATATCTTCACACATCAATAACTCTTCCCCTTCCACCATTTCCTCACATCCTCCATGACCTCTCCCACCCTTATACCCCTCTCCCCTCCTGCCCTTAGGTACCTCTGCTTCACATATACTGCCTTAACACGTGTGTCCAAAGGTATGAGACCCAGCCCACCCAGTCGCACGTCCGTCATCACCACCTTCCGAAGCCACGGCCTCCCATAACCCCACACATGCCTCAAAACCCCCCTCTCCAGTTCCTGAATATCACACGCCCTCCGGGGATATACTTCTGCCACTCCTCACACTTTACTATACACAAGTGTGTTTACCACCATCACCCTCTGCTGCAACGTTACATCGGCCCTCCACCCTCGCATCCTACCCATCGCTCTACTCACAACATCCCTTGAATTTACCCTTTGCGCCTCCCCAGCCTCTGCCATGTACACCACCCCGCATATCTTAAGTCTATCCACAATGTTCCATCCATACAATTCCCCAAACCCCCCCACCCACATACCTACTTCCATTAACTTAGACTTTGCTCCATTAACCCTCATCCCAGTTGCCCCACCAAAAATCTCTATTATACATCCCACATTCCCCAGTCCTATTTCCCCTCCCACCAAAATTGTGGTGTCATCCACGTACCCCACAATCCCACATGTGCCAGAACCCTTCCCTCCCTGTTCCCACACTCCTTCCTCTATAAGCCTATAAAATGGGTCCTGCATGCATGCAAAGAGGATTTGTGACAAGGGACAACCCTGTCTCAAACCCTTCCCCATCTGTACTGGCAGCCCTAACTTCCCATTAACTTGTACCCTGACTTTCGCAGGTGTATACAAAGTAGTCACCCATTGCACAATCTCATCCCCAAAACCCTGTTTTTTGTAAAATACACCACAACATACGTCTATCAACACAGTCATAAGCATGCCTCCAATCGATCCCTAAGATCCCCCCCCCTTGTCTGCCCTCCACGAAATCCCTAATTCTTCCATGCCCCTCACGCATACTTTGACCTGGAATCCCATACTGTCCTTTATGTAGAACAAGGTCAATCACCTTCTTCATGCGATTGCCCAAAACCTTTGCAAATATCTTATAATCAGCGCCCATGAGGGATATCACCCTATAGGCACCCAGGGTCCTCACCCCCTCCTTTATAAACCAAAACAACTACCCTCGTGCCCTGCGTTTCCCCCAACACTCCCCCTTCCTTCATACAGTTAAGCAATGAGACCAGACATTCCTTCATACAATCCCAATATGCAATATAGAAATCGTCAGGAATCCCATCCATCCCTGGCACTTTTCCCCTACTCAAGCTCATTACCGCCTCCCCCACCTCCTCCTCACTGATCCTACCCTCAAGCTCCTCCCTGTCTTCTTCCCCTAAATTCCCCGAATTCCCTCCCCTATAATCTCTCCCTCCCTCCCTCCCTCCACCCTCCCCCTGCTTAAAATTCTCCTTGAACCAATGATCAGCATAGTTACTCATTCCATCAGCGGTTCTTAGTACCTGCCCCACCCTATAGCCCCCACCCCTTTACACACCTCTAATCCCATAATCGTGGTCATCTGCTGTCTTTCCCTGAACCTCCGCAAAACACATCCTGACGGTTTATCACCCCATAGTACCTCTTTTAATCCTTCCCTCACACGTAACGCATCAAAACAAGAATTCTGTATATCCTTCAATCTTCCCCTTAAAACCTCAATTTCCCCATGCCTACCACCCCCACCCCCTTCATAGCAATCATTGAGCTGCCCCTCCAGGTATTTCTGTAATCCAAACCTGCATTGCACCTCATCCCGTCCTCTATGCTGGTAATAATCCTTAATCCGCCATTTAGCTTGCATCTCTCACCATCCCAAAACATCCTCCTCGATGTTGCGTGCCTCACAGAATTGTCTCCGCCAGTCCCTGAATGTAAACCCCTCCCCCTCCCCCTGAAGTAACCTCACATTCATTTTCCAATAACCTGCATACCGGCGAACCATACCATCCCATGCCACCTCTGCCAACACTACACGATGGTCCAAAAAACCTACGTCAACCGTCAGCACATGTTCTACTGTAATCTCACGAGTTATGTATATGCGATCTAATCTGGCAGCATAACCCCTCCACATAAACGTGTGCTCCACTTTCCACCCATCACCCTTGACTACATCATAAACCCCTGTGTCCCTCAACAAATCCCTCAACACCCCAAGCACACACCCTGCACCCCTCGGCTCCACATCCTTATTTCTAATTACACAATTCCAGTCCCCACCTACTATGGAAACCATGGGTAAACCCCGCAAGTGGAAAAGCAGAACATCCTATATAAAATTCACCTTTATCCATCTGTTGCTCTCTGCCAGCATATATATCCCCAGAAAAAACACTCTAATCTCCCCCCAGAGCCCCTCTACCCTCACTACCCTCCCCCCCCCTCTTCCCATGCGAGCACTTGAAATGGGCTGGATTCCCTCACTGCCACTGCCACCCCACCCTTTACTTTCCCTGAACTACCAGCATACATCCTAAACCCTTTCAACCTCAACTCTCTGCCACACCTAAAATTGTGTTCCTGTACAAAGCACACGTCAACATCAAAACGCCTCAAAACATTCTCGAACCATACACGTTTAACTTCAGCTCTTAAAGATGCAAAAAAGGTGGCTTTCCTCTATGTCTCTGTGTCCTGTCTACAACACTTTTTATTACTCCTGACTTCTCCCATACACTCTTGTCCTCCTTGATTCCCTCCCTCCCCTGTGCACTACTCTGCTCTTTCTTAGCTACTCCCACCCACGTCTTCTTGCCAGGTCGCTGAGCTGGAGTAATGACCTTGTCATCCGACAGGTCTCCAACTCTCGTCCTAGAAGCCCCCTCAATCTCCATGTCATTATTTCCACTCTCCCTGTGCACCTCAGCGTCCACCTGCAATAACTGCAGCATGCCAGATCCTGACCCCGTCGACCCCGTGGCCTGTCCAGTCAGGTCGTCAACCATCAGAAGTCCCCCATCTAGAGCAGGGTTCTCCTCTGCTGGCATGTCTAGGAAGGACTTAGTCATCTCCTGCAGAGGTTCAGATAATTCCTGTAGGTCACCAGCCTCCCCCACTCCCACAGGCTGCTGCTCCACTTCAGGTTCTTCCTGTGGGGGAGCTACCAAAGCTTCTGGTAGCGTCACACAATGCTCCTCCACAGTCCACTTCGTCCGCCAAATTTCCTTTGCCTGCTGCAACCACCGCAGCAGACGAAGGAGCCACCAGCGACTCTGTGGCTACTGGCATTTCCTTTGACCGTGGAGCTGCAGCCTTACCACACCCGGCTACCATGTGATCAAAAGCACCACACAGTCGACATGTTTTATGTTGTCCCACATAGGTCACGAACACCTGTGTCCTAAAATCCTCCAGGACAACATACGAGGGGATAGATCTTCTCAAAGTCATCTTGATATTGTAAGATCCTGCAGGAAGCCCCGCATAGATTCCATCCTTCCATCATTTCAAAGTCACAGCATGTACCTCACCATAGCTTTGAAAAGTCTCTTGAATATCCACTTCATCTGCTTCAAAAGGAACATTCCGAATCCTCACCCAGGTGTAGTATTTGGAGGCATCCTGCAGGCGTACCTCCAGCCCAGATGAAATGGTGATACATCTCTCCTGGTAGTTCGTTACCGTCCGTTCGTAAGCTTCCACTGTGCAGAATTTGACAAAAATCCTTGTAGAACCATTTAGAGCAATCCCATATAACTCATCATTGGCAATACAGAAAGTATCGCTGATGATCGTCGGCAGCAAAACAGAAGCATTTGTAGGGTAAATTGCCCCTTTGACTAAGTCAGCACACACAGTGTTACTCCTCCTGCGGCCACTGGCTGCCATCTTGGAGAAAATAGGAAGTTGCACAACAGAGAAAGCAGGAGCTTTTGCACAGCACGTCCACAAAGCCCGAGAGCGATGAGGACAATCCCAGTGTAGTGTAGACAGCTTACACTGCCTACTAGATTCATATTCCTAACACATATTGATGTAAGTAACAGCTGCTCTGGAATACCTTATTATATTGAGTTGATGAGGACACAGAACTAAATGGCCCTAAGGGCAGATCACTCTTAGGGGCTGAGAGGCAGCTGGGTCAAGCCTGTTTTTCTCAGTATAATAGGTTATACTGAGTAAGTAGTTTATAAAGTTGTATTTTTTTCTGTAAAAGTAAAGGTGTGGAAATAGGAAATATTATTGTGGTAACTAGAGAATTGTGCTTGGCACCAGTCTTCTGTTTGTTTTGGTGGGTGTTGGAGAAGCTTAGCTAGGCCCCTCCCTCTCTCTCACTCTCCTTGGTGGCTTCAAGCTGGTAGGACCTCTGGGTCCTTCTTTTTGTATTTTTATGGGGGCATTAAGTGTGCCCCAGAGGTGAGTTTTATACCTTAAATTGTAGCCATCATACCCAGGGTGACTAAAGTGTGTCAAAACACGGGTTAATCAAGAGGAAGAAGGGCTAATTGTTGAGGTGCACCCTGTGGGCTGTCCTTGGAGAGCAGCTAAGGGGTGTGCAGGCTTATGTTTCGAATATGAGAGTGCAAAAATTGTATATTCTGTATATATCTATCTAGAATACATCCCTGTTTTTGTAATAGTAGTTTAAATAACCTGTGAAGAGGGCTGGAGAAAGGATTTCGGAGACACTGGGGATGATCAATCATGACTTATAAGGCGTAGACTTATAAGGCCTTTATGTAAAAGCTACCCTACACTAGAACATGTAGTGAGAACCATACTATCAAAGTAATAAGGGACAACAACTTAACTCCGCAGCACTAGGGTGCTGCCCTCTCTATGCCAGCCCAGGTCACTGAGGCAAGGAGTCTACCCACCCTCACTTCACAGCCTACACACGTGGGTTCAACAACCTATCCTTCATGGACTGGCTATCGGCCATTCCCTCACTTTGCCAGTTGTATATTCACTCCTCTCCAATTAAAGTCAAACTAGTCTATGGCTGAATCTTTGCAACCTATGCTACCCTTTCGGCACTAAACCGCTGTTCAACAGCAAGAACAGTAATAACAGTAGTGATGGTGGTGGCGTAAAGTACTGATGGTGAGAGATAGTGTAGTGATGGTGATGCGACTTAGTGTAGTGAGAGAGGTGGTGGTGGTGTGAGGTAGTGTAGTGATGGTAGTGGTGTAAGGCAGTGTAGTGATGGTAGTGGTGTAAGGCAGTGTAGTGATGGTAGTGGTGTAAAGCAGTGTAGTGATGGAAGTGGTGTAAGGCAGTGTAGTGATGGTAGTGGTGTAAGGCAGTGTAGTGATGGTGATGTAAGGCAGTGTAGTGATGGTAGTGGTGTAAGGCAATGTAGTGATGGTAGTGGTGTAAGGCAGTGTAGTGATGGTAGTGGTGTAAGGCAGTGTAGTCATGGTAGTGGTGTAAGGCAATGTAGTGATGGTAGTGGTGTAAGGCAGTGTAGTGATGGTAGTGGTGTAAGGCAGTGTAGTGATGGTAGTGTTGTAAGGCAGTGTAGTGATGGTAGTGTTGTAAGGCAGTGTAGTGATGGTAGTGTTGTAAGGCAGTGTAGTGATGGTAGTGGTGTAAGGCAGTGTAGTGATGGTAGTGGTGTAAGGCAGTGTAGTGATGGTAGTGTTGTAAGGCAGTGCAGTGATGGTAGTGGTGTAAGGCAGTGTAGTGATGGTAGTGGTGTAAGGCAGTGTAGTGATGGTAGTATTGTAAGGCAGTGTAGTGATGGTAGTATTGTAAGGCAGTGTAGTGATGGTAGTGGTGTAAAGCAGTGTAGTGATGGTAGTATTGTAAGGCAGTGTAGTGATGGTAGTGGTGTAAGGCAGTGTAGTGATGGTAGTATTGTAAGGCAGTGTAGTGATGGTAGTGGTGTAAGGCAGTGTAGTGATGGTAGTGGTGTAAGGCAGTGTAGTGATGGTAGTGGTGTAAGGCAGTGTAGTGATGGTAGTATTGTAAGGCAGTGTAGTGATGGTAGTGGTGTAAGGCAGTGTAGTGATGGTAGTATTGTAAGGCAGTGTAGTGATGGTAGTGGTGTAAGGCAGTGTAGTGATGGTAGTATTGTAAGGCAGTGTAGTGATGGTAGTGGTGTAAGGCAGTGTAGTGATGGTAGTGGTGTAAGGCAGTGTAGTGATGGTAGTATTGTAAGGCAGTGTAGTGATGGTAGTGGTGTAAGGCAGTGTAGTGATGGTAGTATTGTAAGGCAGTGTAGTGATGGTAGTGGTGTAAGGCAGTGTAGTGATGGTAGTGGTGTAAGGCAGTGTAGTGAGAGTAGTGGTGTAAGGCAGTGTAGTGATGGTAGTGGTGTAAGGCAGTGTAGTGATGGTAGTGGTGTAAGGCAGTGTAGTGATGGTAGTGGTGTAAGGCAGTGTAGTGATGGTAGTGGTGTAAGGCAGTGTAGTGATGGTAGTATTGTAAGGCAGTGTAGTGATGGTAGTGATGTAAGGCAGTGTAGTGATGGTAGTATTGTAAGGCAGTGTAGTGATGGTAGTGGTGTAAGGCAGTGTAGTGATGGTAGTATTGTAAGGCAGTGTAGTGATGGTAGTGGTGTAAGGCAGTGTAGTGATGGTAGTGGTGTAAGGCAGTGTAGTGATGGTAGTATTGTAAGGCAGTGTAGTGATGGTAGTGGTGTAAGGCAGTGTAGTGATGGTAGTATTGTAAGGCAGTGTAGTGATGGTAGTGGTGTAAGGCAGTGTAGTGATGGTAGTGGTGTAAGGCAGTGTAGTGATGGTAGTGGTGTAAGGCAGTGTAGTGATGGTAGTATTGTAAGGCAGTGTAGTGATGGTAGTGGTGTAAGGCAGTGTAGTGATGGTAGTATTGTAAGGCAGTGTAGTGATGGTAGTGGTGTAAGGCAGTGTAGTGATGGTAGTGGTGTAAGGCAGTGTAGTGATGGTAGTATTGTAAGGCAGTGTAGTGATGGTAGCATTGTAAGGCAGTGTAGTGATGGTAGTGGTGTAAGGCAGTGTAGTGATGGTAGTATTGTAAGGCAGTGTAGTGATGGTAGTATTGTAAGGCAGTGTAGTGATGGTAGTGGTGTAAGGCAGTGTAGTGATGGTAGTGGTGTAAGACAGTGTAGTGATGGTAGTGGTGTAAGGCAGTGTAGTGATGGTAGTGGTGTAAGACAGTGTAGTGATGGTAGTGGTGTAAGGCAGTGTAGTGATGATAGTAGTGTAAGGCAGTGTAGTGATGGTAGTGGTGTAAGGCAGTGTAGTGATGGTAGTGGTGTAAGGCAGTGTAGTGATGGTAGTGGTGTAAGACAGTGTAGTGATGGTAGTGGTGTAAGGCAGTGTAGTGATGGTAGTGGTGTAAGGCAGTGTAGTGATGGTAGTGGTGTAAGGCAGTGTAGTGATGGTAGTGGTGTAAGGCAGTGTAGTGATGGTAGTGGTGTAAGGAAGTGTAGTGATGGTAGTGGTGTAAGACAGTGTAGTGATGGTAGTGGTGTAAGGCAGTGTAGTGATGGTAGTGGTGTAAGGCAGTGTAGTGATGGTAGTGGTGTAAGGCAGTGTAGTGATGGTAGTGGTGTAAGGCAGTGTAGTGATGGTAGTGGTGTAAGGCAGTGTAGTGATGATAGTAGTGTAAGGCAGTGTAGTGATGGTAGTGGTGTAAGGCAGTGTAGTGATGGTAGTGGTGTAAGGCAGTGTAGTGATGATAGTAGTGTAAGGCAGTGTAGTGAGAGTAGTGGTGTAAGGCAGTGTAGTGATGATAGTAGTGTAAGGCAGTGTAGTGAGAGTAGTGGTGTAAGGCAGTGTAGTGAGAGTAGTGGTGTAAGGCAGTGTAGTGATGATAGTAGTGTAAGGCAGTGTAGTGATGGTAGTGGTGTAAGGCAGTGTAGTGATGGTAGTGGTGTAAGGCAGTGTAGTGATGGTAGTGGTGTAAGGCAGTGTAGTGATGGTAGTGGTGTAAGGCAGTGTAGTGAGAGTAGTGGTGTAAGGCAGTGTAGTGATGATAGTGGTGTAAGGCAGTGTAGTGAGAGTAGTGGTGTAAGGCAGTGTAGTGATGATAGTGGTGTAAGGCAGTGTAGTGAGAGTAGTGGTGTAAGGCATTGTAGTGATGATAGTAGTGTAAGGCAGTGTAGTGAGAGTAGTGGTGTAAGGCAGTGTAGTGATAGTGGTGTAAGGCAGTGTAGTGATGGTAGTGGTGTAAGGCAGTGTAGTGATGATAGTAGTGTAAGGCAGTGTGTAAGTGGTGTAAGACAGTGTAGTGATGGTAGTGGTGTAAGGCAGTGTAGTGATGGTAGTGGTGTAAGGCAGTGTAGTGATGGTAGTGGTGTAAGGCAGTGTAGTGATGGTAGTGGTGTAAGGCAGTGTAGTGAGAGTAGTGGTGTAAGGCAGTGTAGTGATGGTAGTGGTGTAAGGCAGTGTAGTGAGAGTAGTGGTGTAAGGCAGTGTAGTGATGGTAGTGGTGTAAGGCAGTGTAGTGATGGTAGTGGTGTAAGGCAGTGTAGTGAGAGTAGTGGTGTAAGGCAGTGTAGTGATGGTAGTGGTGTAAGGCAGTGTAGTGATGGTAGTGGTGTAAGGCAGTGTAGTGAGAGTAGTGGTGTAAGGCAGTGTAGTGATGGTAGTGGTGTAAGGCAGTGTAGTGATGGTAGTGGTGTAAGGCAGTGTAGTGAGAGTAGTGGTGTAAGGCAGTGTAGTGATGGTAGTGGTGTAAGGCAGTGTAGTGAGAGTAGTGGTGTAAGGCAGTGTAAGGCAGTGTAGTGGTAGTGGTGTAAGGCAGTGTAGTGATGGTAGTGGTGTAAGGCAGTGTAGTGATGGTAGTGGTGTAAGGCAGTGTAGTGAGAGTAGTGGTGTAAGGCAGTGTAGTGATGGTAGTGGTGTAAGGCAGTGTAGTGATGATAGTAGTGTAAGGCAGTGTAGTGATGGTAGTGGTGTAAGGCAGTGTAGTGATGATAGTGGTGTAAGGCAGTGTAGTGATGGTAGTGGTGTAAGGCAGTGTAGTGAGAGTAGTGGTGTAAGGCAGTGTAGTGATGGTAGTGGTGTAAGGCAGTGTAGTGATGGTAGTGGTGTAAGGCAGTGTAGTGATGGTAGTGGTGTAAGGCAGTGTAGTGAGAGTAGTGGTGTAAGGTAGTGTAGTGATGGTAGTGGTGTAAGGCAGTGTAGTGATGGTAGTGGTGTAAGGCAGTGTAGTGATGGTAGTGGTGTAAGGCAGTGTAGTGATGGTAGTGGTGTAAGGCAGTGTAGTGATGGTAGTGGTGTAAGGCAGTGTAGTGATGGTAGTGGTGTAAGGCAGTGTAGTGATGGTAGTGGTGTAAGGCAGTGTAGTGATGGTAGTGGTGTAAGGCAGTGTAGTGATGGTAGTGGTGTAAGGCAGTGTAGTGATGATAGTAGTGTAAGGCAGTGTAGTGATGGTAGTGGTGTAAGGCAGTGTAGTGATGGTAGTGGTGTAAGGCAGTGTAGTGATGGTAGTGGTGTAAGGCAGTGTAGTGATGATAGTAGTGTAGGGCAGTGTAGTGATGATAGGTGTAAGGCAGTGTAGTGATGGTAGTGGTGTAAGGCAGTGTAGTGATGGTAGTGGTGTAAGGCAGTGTAGTGATGGTAGTGGTGTAAGGCAGTGTAGTGATGGTAGTGGTGTAAGGCAGTGTAGTGATGGTAGTGGTGTAAGGCAGTGTAGTGATGGTAGTGGTGTAAGGCAGTGTAGTGATGGTAGTGGTGTAAGGCAGTGTAGTGATGGTAGTGGTGTAAGGCAGTGTAGTGATGGTAGTGGTGTAAGGCAGTGTAGTGATGGTAGTGGTGTAAGGCAGTGTAGTGATGGTAGTGGTGTAAGGCAGTGTAGTGATGGTAGTGGTGTAAGGCAGTGTAGTGATGGTAGTGGTGTAAGGCAGTGTAGTGATGTAGTAGTGGTGTAAGGCAGTGTAGTGATGGTAGTGGTGTAAGGCAGTGTAGTGATGGTAGTGGTGTAAGGCAGTGTAGTGATGATAGTGGTGTAAGGCAGTGTAGTGATGGTAGTGGTGTAAGGCAGTGTAGTGATGGTAGTGGTGTAAGGCAGTGTAGTGATGGTAGTGGTGTAAGGCAGTGTAGTGATGGTAGTGGTGTAAGGCAGTGTAGTGATGGTAGTGGTGTAAGGCAGTGTAGTGATGGTAGTGGTGTAAGGCAGTGTAGTGATGGTAGTGGTGTAAGGCAGTGTAGTGATGGTAGTGGTGTAAGGCAGTGTAGTGATGGTAGTGGTGTAAGGCAGTGTAGTGATGGTAGTGGTGTAAGGCAGTGTAGTGATGGTAGTGGTGTAAGGCAGTGTAGTGATGTAGTAGTAGTGTAAGGCAGTGTAGTGATGGTAGTGGTGTAAGGCAGTGTAGTGATGATAGTGGTGTAAGGCAGTGTAGTAGTGTGATGTAGTGATGGTAGTGGTGTAAGGCAGTGTAGTGATGGTAGTGGTGTAAGGCAGTGTAGTGATGGTAGTGGTGTAAGGCAGTGTAGTGATGGTAGTGGTGTAAGGCAGTGTAGTGATGTAGTAGTGGTGTAAGGCAGTGTAGTGATGGTAGTAGTGGTGTAAGGCAGTGTAGTGATGGTAGTGGTGTAAGGCAGTGTAGTGATGGTAGTGGTGTAAGGCAGTGTAGTGATGAGTAGTGGTGTAAGGCAGTGTAGTGATGGTAGTGGTGTAAGGCAGTGTAGTGATGGTAGTGGTGTAAGGCAGTGTAGTGATGGTAGTGGTGTAAGGCAGTGTAGTGATGGTAGTGGTGTAAGGCAGTGTAGTGATGGTAGTGGTGTAAGGCAGTGTAGTGATGGTAGTGGTGTAAGGCAGTGTAGTGATGGTAGTGGTGTAAGGCAGTGTAGTGATGGTAGTGGTGTAAGGCAGTGTAGTGAGTGGTGAGTAGTGGTGTAAGGCAGTGTAGTGATGGTAGGTGTAAGGCAGTGTAGTGATGGTAGTGGTGTAAGGCAGTGTAGTGATGGTAGTGGTGTGCAGTGTAGTGAGTAGGTGTAAGGCAGTGTAGTGATGGTAGTGGTGTAAGGCAGTGTAGTGAGAGTAGTGGTGTAAGGCAGTGTAGTGATGGTAGTGGTGTAAGGCAGTGTAGTGATGGTAGTGGTGTAAGGCAGTGTAGTGATGGTAGTGGTGTAAGGCAGTGTAGTGAGAGTAGTGGTGTAAGGCAGTGTAGTGATGGTAGTAGTGTAAGGCAGTGTAGTGATGGTAGTAGTGTAAGGCAGTGTAGTGATGGTAGTGGTGTAAGGCAGTGTAGTGATGGTAGTAGTGTAAGGCAGTGTAGTGATGGTAGTAGTGTAAGGCAGTGTAGTGATGGTAGTGGTGTAAGGCAGTGTAGTGAGAGTAGTGGTGTAAGGCAGTGTAGTGATGGTAGTGGTGTAAGGCAGTGTAGTGATGGTAGTTGTGTAAGGCAGTGTAGTGATGGTAGTGGTGTAAGGCAGTGTAGTGAGAGTAGTGGTGTAAGGCAGTGTAGTGATGGTAGTGGTGTAAGGCAGTGTAGTGGTGTGAGTGTAGTGAGAGTAGTGGTGTAAGGCAGTGTAGTGATGGTAGTGGTGTAAGGCAGTGTAGTGGTAGTGGTGTAAGGCAGTGTAGTGATGGTAGTGGTGTAAGGCAGTGTAGTGAGAGTAGTGGTGTAAGGCAGTGTAGTGAGAGTAGTGGTGTAAGGCAGTGTAGTGATGGTAGTGGTGTAAGGCAGTGTAGTGATGGTAGTGGTGTAAGGCAGTGTAGTGATGGTAGTGGTGTAAGGCAGTGTAGTGAGAGTAGTGGTGTAAGGCAGTGTAGTGATGGTAGTGGTGTAAGGCAGTGTAGTGATGGTAGTGGTGTAAGGCAGTGTAGTGAGAGTAGTGGTGTAAGGCAGTGTAGTGAGAGTAGTGGTGTAAGGCAGTGTAGTGATGGTAGTGGTGTAAGGCAGTGTAGTGAGAGTAGTGGTGTAAGGCAGTGTAGTGATGGTAGTGGTGTAAGGCAGTGTAGTGATGGTAGTGGTGTAAGGCAGTGTAGTGATGGTAGTGGTGTAAGGCAGTGTAGTGAGAGTAGTGGTGTAAGGCAGTGTAGTGAGAGTAGTGGTGTAAGGCAGTGTAGTGATGGTAGTGGTGTAAGGCAGTGTAGTGAGAGTAGTGGTGTAAGGCAGTGTAGTGATGGTAGTGGTGTAAGGCAGTGTAGTGAGAGTAGTGGTGTAAGGCAGTGTAGTGATGGTAGTGGTGTAAGGCAGTGTAGTGATGGTAGTGGTGTAAGGCAGTGTAGTGAGAGTAGTAGTGTAAGGCAGTGTAGTGAGAGTAGTGGTGTAAGGCAGTGTAGTGATGGTAGTGGTGTAAGGCAGTGTAGTGATGGTAGTGGTGTAAGGCAGTGTAGTGATGGTAGTGGTGTAAGGCAGTGTAGTGAGAGTAGTGGTGTAAGGCAGTGTAGTGATGGTAGTGGTGTAAGGCAGTGTAGTGATGGTAGTGGTGTAAGGCAGTGTAGTGAGAGTAGTGGTGTAAGGCAGTGTAGTGAGAGTAGTGGTGTAAGGCAGTGTAGTGAGGGTAGTGGTGTAAGGCAGTGTAGTGAGTGAGTAGTGGTGTAAGGCAGTGTAGTGATGGTAGTGGTGTAAGGCAGTGTAGTGATGGTAGTGGTGTAAGGCAGTGTAGTGAGAGTAGTGGTGTAAGGCAGTGTAGTGATGGTAGTGGTGTAAGGCAGTGTAGTGAGAGTAGTGGTGTAAGGCAGTGTAGTGATGGTAGTGGTGTAAGGCAGTGTAGTGAGAGTAGTGGTGTAAGGCAGTGTAGTGATGGTAGTGGTGTAAGGCAGTGTAGTGATGGTAGTGGTGTAAGGCAGTGTAGTGATGGTAGTGGTGTAAGGCAGTGTAGTGAGAGTAGTGGTGTAAGGCAGTGTAGTGATGGTAGTGGTGTAAGGCAGTGTAGTGAGAGTAGTGGTGTAAGGCAGTGTAGTGATGGTAGTGGTGTAAGGCAGTGTAGTGATGGTAGTGGTGTAAGGCAGTGTAGTGATGGTAGTGGTGTAAGGCAGTGTAGTGATGGTAGTGGTGTAAGGCAGTGTAGTGATGGTAGTGGTGTAAGGCAGTGTAGTGATGGTAGTGGTGTAACGCAGTGTCGTGGTGTAAGGCAGTGTAGTGATGGTAGTGGTGTAAGGCAGTGTAGTGATGGTAGTGGTGTAAGGCAGTGTAGTGAGAGTAGTGGTGTAAGGCAGTGTAGTGATGGTAGTGGTGTAAGGCAGTGTAGTGAGAGTAGTGGTGTAAGGCAGTGTAGTGATGGTAGTGGTGTAAGGCAGTGTAGTGAGAGTAGTGGTGTAAGGCAGTGTAGTGATGGTAGTGGTGTAAGGCAGTGTAGTGATGGTAGTGGTGTAAGGCAGTGTAGTGATGGTAGTGGTGTAAGGCAGTGTAGTGAGAGTAGTGGTGTAAGGCAGTGTAGTGATGGTAGTGGTGTAAGGCAGTGTAGTGAGAGTAGTGGTGTAAGGCAGTGTAGTGATGGTAGTGGTGTAAGGCAGTGTAGTGAGAGTAGTGGTGTAAGGCAGTGTAGTGATGGTAGTGGTGTGAAGTGGTGTAAGGCAGTGTAGTGAGAGTAGTGGTGTAAGGCAGTGTAGTGAGAGTAGTGGTGTAAGGCAGTGTAGTGATGGTAGTGGTGTAAGGCAGTGTAGTGAGAGTAGTGGTGTAAGGCAGTGTAGTGATGGTAGTGGTGTAAGGCAGTGTAGTGATGGTAGTGGTGTAAGGCAGTGTAGTGATGAGTAGTGGTGTAAGGCAGTGTAGTGATGGTAGTGGTGTAAGGCAGTGTAGTGAGAGTAGTGGTGTAAGGCAGTGTAGTGAGTGGTAGTGGTGTAAGGCAGTGTAGTGATGGTAGTGGTGTAAGGCAGTGTAGTGATGGTAGTGGTGTAAGGCAGTGTAGTGATGGTAGTGGTGTAAGGCAGTGTAGTGATGGTAGTGGTGTAAGGCAGTGTAGTGAGAGTAGTGGTGTAAGGCAGTGTAGTGATGGTAGTGGTGTAAGGCAGTGTAGTGATGGTAGTGGTGTAAGGCAGTGTAGTGATGGTAGTGGTGTAAGGCAGTGTAGTGATGGTAGTGGTGTAAGGCAGTGTAGTGATGGTAGTGGTGTAAGGCAGTGTAGTGAGAGTAGTGGTGTAAGGCAGTGTAGTGATGGTAGTGGTGTAAGGAGTGGTGTAAGGCAGTGTAGTGAGTAGTGGTGTAAGGCAGTGTAGTGAGTGAGTAGTGGTGTAAGGCAGTGTAGTGAGAGTAGTGGTGTAAGGCAGTGTAGTGATGGTAGTGGTGTAAGGCAGTGTAGTGAGAGTAGTGGTGTAAGGCAGTGTAGTGATGGTAGTGGTGTAAGGCAGTGTAGTGATAGTCGTGGTGTAAGGCAGTGTAGTGAGTGAGAGTAGTGGTGTAAGGCAGTGTAGTGATGGTAGTGGTGTAAGGCAGTGTAGTGAGAGTAGTGGTGTAAGGCAGTGTAGTGATGGTAGTGGTGTAAGGCAGTGTAGTGAGAGTAGTGGTGTAAGGCAGTGTAGTGATGGTAGTGGTGTAAGGCAGTGTAGTGAGAGTAGTGGTGTAAGGCAGTGTAGTGATGGTAGTGGTGTAAGGCAGTGTAGTGATGGTAGTGGTGTAAGGCAGTGTAGTGAGAGTAGTGGTGTAAGGCAGTGTAGTGAGAGTAGTGGTGTAAGGCAGTGTAGTGATGATAGTAGTGTAAGGCAGTGTAGTGATGGTAGTGGTGTAAGGCAGTGTAGTGATGGTAGTAGTGTAAGGCAGTGTAGTGATGATAGTGCTGTAAGGCAGTGTAGTGATGGTAGTGGTGTAAGGCAGTGTAGTGATGGTAGTGGTGTAAGGCAGTGTAGTGAGAGTAGTGGTGTAAGGCAGTGTAGTGATGGTAGTGGTGTAAGGCAGTGTAGTGAGAGTAGTGGTGTAAGGCAGTGTAGTGATGGTAGTGGTGTAAGGCAGTGTAGTGAGAGTAGTGGTGTAAGGCAGTGTAGTGATGGTAGTGGTGTAAGGCACTGTAGTGAGAGTAGTGGTGTAAGGCAGTGTAGTGATGGTAGTGGTGTAAGGCAGTGTAGTGATGGTAGTTGTGTAAGGCAATGTGGTGATGGTAGTGGTGTAAGGCAGTGTAGTGAGAGTAGTGGTGTAAGGCAGTGTAGTGATGGTAGTGTTGTAAGGCAGTGTAGTGATGGTAGTTGTGTAAGGCAGTGTAGTGATGGTAGTGGTGTAAGGCAGTGTAGTGATGGTAGTGGTGTAAGACAGTGAAGTGATGGTAGTAGTGTAAGGCAGTGTAGTGATGGTAGTGGTGTAAGACAGTGTAGTGATGGTAGTGGTGTAAGACAGTGTAGTGATGGTAGTGGTGTAAGACAGTGTAGTGATGGTAGTTGTGTAAGGCAGTGTAGTGAGAGTAGTGGTGTAAGGCAGTGTAGTGATGGTAGTGGTGTAAGGCAGTGTAGTGAGAGTAGTGGTGTAAGACAGTGTAGTGATGGTAGTTGTGTAAGGCAGTGTAGTGATGGTAGTGGTGTAAGGCAGTGTAGTGATGGTAGTGGTGTAAGGCAGTGTAGTGAGAGTAGTGGTGTAAGGCAGTGTAGTGAGAGTAGTGGTGTAAGGCAGTGTAGTGATGGTAGTGGTGTAAGGCAGTGTAGTGATGGTAGTTGTGTAAGGCAGTGTAGTGATGGTAGTGGTGTAAGGCAGTGTAGTGATGGTAGTGGTGTAAGGCAGTGTAGTGATGGTAGTGGTGTAAGGCAGTGTAGTGATGGTAGTGGTGTAAGGCAGTGTAGTGATGGTAGTGGTGTAAGGCAGTGTAGTGATGGTAGTGGTGTAAGGCAATGTGGTGATTGTAGTGGTGTAAGGCAGTGTAGTGAGAGTAGTGGTGTAAGGCAGTGTATTGATGGTAGTTGTGTAAGGCAATGTAGTGATGGTAGTGGTGTAAGGCAGTGTAGTGATGGTAGTGGTGTAAGGCAGTGTAGCGATGGTAGTGGTGTAAGGCAGTGTAGTGATGGTAGTGGTGTAAGGCAATGTAGTGATGGTAGTGGTGTAAGGCAGTGTAGTGAGAGTAGTGGTGTAAGGCAGTGTAGTGATGGTAGTGGTGTAAGGCAGTGTAGTGATGGTAGTGGTGTAAGGCAGTGTAGTGATGGTAGTGGTGTAAGGCAGTGTAGTGATGGTAGTGGTGTAAGGCAGTGTAGCGATGGTAGTGGTGTAAGGCAGTGTAGTGATGGTAGTGGTGTAAGGCAGTGTAGTGATGGTAGTGGTGTAAGGCAGTGTAGTGATGGTAGTGGTGTAAGGCAGTGTAGTGATGGTGGTGTGAGGTAGTGTAGTGATGGTGGCGTGAGGTAGTGTAGTGATTTTGGTGTGTGAGGTAATGTAGTGAGGTAATGTAGTGATGGTGTTGTCAGGTAGTGTAGTGATAGTGGTGTGAGACAGTGTAGTAATAGTGGTGTGAGGCAGTGTAGTGAGGGTGGTGTGAGGCAGCGTAGTAAGGAAAGTTTGAGGCAATGTTGTGATGGAGGCGTGAGGCAGTAAGGTGAGGGTGGTAGTGTGAGGCAGTGTAGTGAGTGTGGAAGTGTGAGGCAGTGTAGTGAGGGAGGTGTGAGACAGTATAGCGAGCGTGGAACCCTGATCAACATGATGACTTTGTTGCACATGTGACTGACTGGTATAATTCCTATGAGTGTACCTCTGTCGAGACTTTTAACAGTGACCTAGTGAGCAATATTCAGAACTTCTTAGAGCCGCCTCTGAAACCTCCTACTACTCTAAATCCAAATGACTTCCATAATAATCATAAGTCTTATAAAAATCATACCTATTACAATGATTCTAAACTTCGAACATTGAAACGTACTGCTCGCAGACTAGGCCTAGCCTATAGAAACCATCGTACCCCTGAAATGCTGAGCCTCTAACAAACTGCCCTTGCTGCTGCCAGAGAGCGTATGACAGAGCTGCGGCAAACAGACTGGGAACAATTTGTCAGTGGTCTCAATGCTCACACCCCACTTAGCCGGGCATGGAGGGACATAAATAGAATTAAGGGTAACAGAACTGGGCAGATCGCGCACCCTCATCCCTTGCATAGGGCGAATGAGTTAGTGCTTGGGCTGCTACATCTAGCTATGACAGTCTTCCCAGTACCACACAGGCGAAATTAATGGACAAATATGATGCAAGGGAGAGACTTGTTTGCTTTATGCTCAGCAAGGCAGATGACTGCAACATTCCTTTCACTAATTATGAACTTGATGCAGCACTAACTAAGGGAAACTCCACGTCGCCTGGTGAGGGTGGTATTACTTACAACATACTCAGATTGCTGTGTCGAGTACCAGGTAATCCTTTACTTGAATTATATAACATGAGTTATGTCACTGGGGAGCTCCCCAAATCATGGACCAATAGCCTCATTATTCCCATTCCGAAGCCCAATCAACAAAACTCATTTCGCCCAATATCCCTTACTAGCTGCTTGTGTAAAACATTCGAAAGGATGATTCTTAATCGTCTTATGCACAGAATTAAGGAATTCTTGTCATCCCGGTTGCATGGCTTCATGCATGGAAGGAGTGTGCATCATTGCATTACCACCTTTCTCACTCTGCACACTGACAGCTCATGCACTACCTTCCTTGACCTTAAATCCGCTTTTGATGTAGCCAACCGACATGTAATCATTAGTGAACTTGCCAGAATGGATGTTGGAGGATGGCTTCTCCGCTGGATTAAAGGAGGCCTGGTCACAGACAGGGCCGCGGGGGCGTTGACCCCCGGAACTCTCTCCAGGTAAACTCCAGGTTACCTGTCCAACAGAAAGTCGTCTGTGTTGTTCCAGGGACATAGAAGTGTAACTAAAGATTTTGAATTAGGAACCCCACAGGGAGGTGTGCTTAGTCCCACCCTTTTCAACATTTTGATTAATGCCTTACTTAATGCCATGCCTAGCCAGCCCCATGATTATATGGTTAGTTTTGCTGATGACATAATGATTCACACCACCGGATTCTCCAACACCCAAAACATTCTTAATCATGTTTTAGCCTCGTGTCAGGACCTGGGGTTAATAATCTCAGGGGATAAAACAAAGATACTCAACAGGCGTCCTCCTCGGCAGAGAGGCACAGTTCGTCAGATCCAGTTGCATGATGGGTCTCTTCTAGAATATGTAAGCAGATACAGGTATCTAGGCTTTGAGGTTCCACTACTTGGACCTGTTGTAACGAGACTGTCGCCAATACAAAGAAAGGCTGAGAGCACTTAGAGTTGTGGCAGGTTTTCATCCCAGGTATGGTGCTAATGTTAAAAATGTGAAAATGATGTATCTTGCTTATATTTGATCATTGGTTGATTATGCGGCGCCACTACTTGCACTCGTGTCTGACTGGAAGCTTCGAGGGCTGGAAAAACTGCAAAACGAAGCAATGAGGATCATCCTAGGATGCCCTCGTACTGCCAAAATTTTAAATATGCGGAAATAACTTAATATTCAAAGCATTAGAGATCGTGTTACTGAAAGAAATATCCTTATTGGGGTCAATATGCTTAGGCTAGCCCATTCAAACCCCTGCACAGAAGCCCTCCAAACTTTCCTCGCATGAACCAGCTACATGATCTATATCAAGTTAGACAACAGAGACATTTCCCTGCTCCATGGGATATTACCCCATTCCAAACTACCATTCCTCCATTTCCCCCCAAAACTCTTCTTAAATCACAACCAAAGCTTCGTCTTGAAGCCAAACATGATGCCTTAAGCTGTATTGATAACTTAGTCACACGGAACACTCTTTCATAAATTATTTACGTCGATGGTTCTGTTCACCAGTCCACTGGTGCAGCTGGTAGTGCTGCTGTTGTCACACAGAGTGATGGCTCTCATAAAGAAATTGGAGCACGCATCAATAACTGGGCCTCTACCCTTCAAACAGAACTGTTTGCCATACTCCTTGCACTCAAATGTGTCCATGTATCTAAGGTTGACACTTTAATTGTAACTGATTCTCTGTCATCCATAAATGCTCTCAACTCATTAAGTATAAATTGTGGCATGCTTGTGTCAGAAGCCAGACACAGGTATGGTAAGATTGTGGACAGTGGAGTCAGAGTGCACATGCTGTGGATTCCATCTCACATTGGTCTTCAGATGCATGGTAGAACTGATAAATTGGCTAAGCTGTATGCTTTCAAAGAGGGGGTAGATTACAATCTTGGGTTGTCAGTTAGCAGTTTGAGAACAATAATACGAAAAGAACTTCAAATGAACTTTATTGACTTAAGACTTAGGGAGATTGACACAAGTCAGTCCATCTATCATCATTCCATCATGCAGGAGGAGCCACATGTCTATGGTGCATCCAACAAAATAAGCAGACTCTTGGATGTCACTACTGCCCGGCTCCAGCTGGGTTACAAATATCTTTGGCAGGTTAAATCACCACCACCAGATGTAGACCAAACGAAATGTAAACTTTGCCAGATGGACTATTGTCACACCTTGCGTCATTATGTACTGGAGTGTGATCAAATTAATGAATTTAGAAACAACTCACTCAGAAATGTTCAAGAAATGGCAAAGTATTTTATCCACAGTGGTATATTACAGACCATTCTGGAGAAATACCCTGACTTTGCTAGCTGTAAATAATGTATTACCATGTGTGTGTACTCACCTAATTGTGGTTGCAGGGGTCGAGACTCAGCTCCTGGTCCCGCCTCTTGTGTGCGTGTGTGTGTGTGTGTGTGTGTGTGTGTGTGTGTGTGTGTGTGTGTGTGTGTGTGTGTGTGTGTGTGTGTGTGTGTGTGTGTCTGTGTGTCTGTGTGTGTGTGTGCGTGTGTGGGTGCGTGTGTGCGTGTGTGGGTGTGTGTGAGGGTGTGTGTGTGGGTGTGTGTGAGGGTGTGTGTGTGGGTGTTGGTGTGTGTGTGTGGGTGTGTGTGTGTGTGTGTGTGTGTGTGTGTGTGTGTGTGTGTGCGTCCTTGTGTGTATGCATATATTTGTACGCTCGTGTGCACATGTCCGTGCGTGCGCCCTGGTGTGTGTATGTGTGTGCGCGCGCGCTAGTGTGGGTGTATGAACCACTTAATATTTGTATTTATAACTCAATACAATTGTGACCAGGTGTGGACGTATCAGTGGTTCATTACTTTGTAATTTGTTCATGACTGTAACCATGTATAGGAGTGAGGCTGATTCATTACCTCTGTAACTTGCCATGATTGTGACCAGATCTACCTGGAGTTCATTACCTTTGTAATTAGTTCAGCTACCATAACTTTGGGGTCCAGTCACTGGACCCATTATGTACCTTTGTAATCTTTTGACTACCGCCCACAGGATGGGTATGGGGTGCATAAAGATATTAAACTAAAGTGTGTGTGTGTGTGTGTGTGTGTGTGTGTACTCACCTATTTGTACTCACCTATTTGTGGTTGCAGGGGTCGAGTCATAGCTCCTGGCCCCGCCTCTTCACTGATTGCTACTAGGTCCTCTCTCTCCCTGCTCCATGAGCTTTATCATACCTCGCCTTAAAACTATGTATGGTTCCCGCCTCCACTACTTCACTTTCTAGACTATTCCATGACTTGACTACTCTATGACTGAAGAAATACTTCCTAACATCCCTTCGATTCATCTGAGTCTTCAACTTCCAATTGTGACCTCTTGTGTCTGTGTCCCATCTCTGGAACATCCTGTCTTTGTCCACCTTGTCTATTCCGCGCAGTATTTTATATGTCGTTATCATGTCTCCCCTGACCCTCCTGGCCTCCAGTGTCGTCAGGCCGATTTCCCTCAACCTTTCTTCGTAGGACAATCCCCGTAGCTCTGGGACTAGTCTTGTTGCAAACCTTTGCACTTTCTCTAATTTCTTGACGTGCTTGACTAGGTGTGGATTCCAAACTGGTGCTGCATACTCCAGTATGGGCCTGACGTAAATGGTATACAGGGTCTTGAACGACTCCTTACTGAGGTATCGGAACGCTATCCGTAGGTTTGCCAGGCGCCCGTATGCTGCAGCAGTTATCTGATTTATGTGCGCCTCAGGAGATATGCTCGGTGTTATACTCACCCCCAGATCTTTTTCCTTGAGTGAGGTTTGCAGTCTTTGGCCATCTAAACTATATTGTGCCTGCGGTCTTCTTTGCCCTTCCCCAATCTTCATGATTTTGCATTTGGCAGGGTTAAACTCAAGGAGCCAGTTGCTGGACCAGGCTTGCAGCCTGTCCAGGTCTCTTTGTAGTCCTGCCTGATCCTCATCCGATTTGATTCTTCTCATTAACTTCACATCATCTGCAAACAAGGACACTTCTGAGTCTATCCCTTCCGTTATGTCGTTCACATATACCAAGAACAGCACAGGTCCTAGGACTGACCCCTGTGGAACCCCGCTTGTCACAAGCGCCCACTCTGACACCTCGTCACGTACCATGACTCGTTGTTGCCTCCCTGTCAGGTATTCTCTGATCCATTGCAGTGCCTTTCCTGTTATGTGTGCCTGATCTTCTAGCTTTTTCAGTAACCTCTTGTGAGGAACTGTGTCGAAGGCCTTTTTGCAGTCCAAAAAAATGCAGTCGATCCACCCCTCTCTCTCTTGTCTTACTTCTGTCACCTTGTCATAAAACTCTAGTAGGTTTGTGACACAGGATTTTCCTTCCCTGAAACCATGCTGGTTGTCAATTATACACTTGTTTCTTTCCAGGTGCTCCACCACTCTCCTCCTGATGATCTTCTCCATGACCTTGCATACTATACACGTTAGTGATACAGGTCTGTAGTTTAGTGCCTCATGTCTGTCTCCCTTTTTAAAAATTGGGACTACATTTGCCATCTTCCATACCTCAGGGAGTTGCCCAGTTTCAAATGATGTGTTGAAGATCTTTGTTAATGGCACACACAATATCTCTGCTCCCTCTTTAAGGACCCACGGAGAGATGTTGTCTGGTCCCACCGCCTTTGAGGTGTCAAGTTCGCATAGCAGCTTCTTCACTTCCTCCTTGGTTATATGTACCTCATCCAGCACTTGCTGGTGTACCCCCCTGTTCTGATTTCCTGGAGTCCTACTGGTTTCCACTGTAAATACCTCTTTAAATCTCGTGTTGAGCTCCTGACATACCTCTCGGTCGTTGCTTGTGAATTCCCCATGTGTGTGTGTGTGTGTGTGTGTGTGTGTGTGTGTGTGTGTGTGTGTGTGTGTGTGTGTGTGTGTGTGTGTGTCTGTCTGTCTGTCTGTCTGTGTGTGTCTGTGTGTGTACTCACCTATTTGTGGTTGCGTGCGTGTGTGTGTGTGTGTGTTGTGTGCGTGTGTGTGTGTGTGTGTGTGTGTGTACTCACCTATTTGTACTCACCTATTTGTGGTTGCAGGGGTCGAGGCTTAGCTCCTGGCCCCGCCTCTTCACCGGTTGCTACTGGGCCCTCTCTCTCCCCGCTCCATGAGCTTTATCAAACCTCGTCTTAAAACTGTGTATGGTTCCTGCCTCCACTACGTCATTTTCTAGGCTATTCCACTGCCTTACAACTCTATGACTGAAGAAATACTTCCTACTATCTCTCTGACTCATTTGTGTCTTCAACTTCCAATTGTGGCCTCTTGTTTCTGTGTCCCCTCCCTGGAACATCCTGTCTTTGTCCACCTTGTCTATTCCACGCAGTATTTTATATGTCGTTATCATGTCTCCCCTGACCCTCCTGTCCTCCAGTGTCGTCAGGCCGATTTCCCTTAATCTTTCTTCATAGGACATTACCCTTAGCTCTGGAACTAACCTTGTCGCAAACCTTTGTACTTTCTCTAGTTTCTTGACGTGCTTTATCAAGTGCGGGTTCCAAACAGGTGCTGCATACTCCAGTATGGGCCTGACATACACGGTGTACAGTGTCTTGAACGATTCCTTACTAAGGTATCGGAATGCTGTTCTCAGGTTTGCCAGGTGTGTGTGTGTGTGTGTGTGTGTGTGTGTGTGTGTGTGTGTGTGTGTGTGTGTGTGTGTGTGTGTGTTGTGTGTGTGACTCAATCAATATTTGCACCAATAACTAATTACAGTTGTGACCGGGTGTGGAAGTGTGAATTGCTCATTACACTATAATTTGTTCATGATTGTAGCCATGTATAAACGTAAGTAACCATTCTTACAGTATTCATTACCTTTGTAACTTGTGAGCTCATTACCTTTGTACCTAGTTCAGCTATCAAAACTTTGGGGGCCCAGTCCCTGGACCCATTACGTACCTCTGTAATCTGTAAATACCTTTGTAACTTGTCATAATTGTGACCAGACCTACCTGGAGTTCATTACCTTTGTAAATTGTGAGTTCATTACCTTTGTAAATTGCGAGTTCATTACCTTTGTAAATTGTGAGTTCATTACCTTTGTAAATTGTGAATTCATTACCTCTGTAACTTGCTCAGCTATCAAAACTTTGGGGGTCCAGTCCCTGGACCAATTATGTACCTCTGTAATCTTTTGACTACCGCCCACAGGATGGGTATGGGGTGCATAATAAACATATTAAACTAACTAACTAATTGTGAGGCAGTACAGTGAGTGTAGGTGTGAGGCAACAGCAGTTGGAATGCAAGGTCAAGCCTAGTCAGCAGTTGAATAGGCATCAAAAACCTTGACAGAGTAACTTGAAGCAGAAGAACATCATTGTTCAAGAGACAGCAGGAGTTCCACTGCTGTTTGAGGAAGCATCATCATCATCATCATCATCATCATCATCATCATCATCATCATCATCATCATCATCATCATCATCATCATCATCATCATCATCATCATGATCCTCATCATCATCATCATCATCATCATCATCATCATCATCATCATCATCCTCATCATCATCATCATCATCATCATCATCATCATCATCATCATCATGATCCTCATCATCATGATCATCATCCTCATCATCATCATCATCATCATCATCATCATCATGATCCTCCTCCTCATCATCATCATCATCATCATCATCATCATCATCATCATCATCATCATCATCATCATCATCATGATCCTCATCATCATGATCATCATCCTCATCATCATCATCATCATCATCATCATCATCATGATCATCATGATCCTCATCATCATCATCATCATCATCATCATCATCATCATCATCATCATCATCATCATCATCATCATCATGATCATCATCATCATC
Organism: Cherax quadricarinatus; assembly: GCF_038502225.1. NCBI lineage: Eukaryota > Metazoa > Arthropoda > Malacostraca > Decapoda > Parastacidae > Cherax > Cherax quadricarinatus. The sequence continues at coordinate 37,040,793 of NC_091301.1, read as the reverse complement.
ATCATCATCATCATCATCATCATCATCATCATCATCATCATCATCATCATCATCATCATCATCATCATCATCATCATCATCATCATCATCATCATCATCATCATCATCATCATCATCATCATCATCATCATCATGATCCTCATCATCATCATCATCATCATCATCATCATCATCATCATCATCATCAATCATCATCATCATCATCATCATCATCATCCTCATCATCATCATCATCATCATCATCATCATCATCAATCATCATCATCATCATCATCATCATCATCATCATCATCATCATCATCATCATCATCATCATCATCATCATCATCATCATCATCATCATCATCATCATCATCATCATCATCATCATCATCATCATCATCATCATCATCATCATCATCATCATCATCATCATCATGATCCTCATCATCATCAACAGCTATCATTCCTCCAAAGTATCACATACGACCATGAAACACTGAGGTGTGATGGGTAGTAGTTACAGGTAATGCTCATTGTTGTGTAGATGATATAGTCTAAATAAGAGGAGATGGAGTACCTGTGACAGGTTAGTTAGTTTAATATCTTTATTATGCACCCCATACCCATCCTGTGGGCGGTAGTCAAAAGATTACAAAGGTACATAATGGGTCCAGGGACTGGACCCCAAAGTTATGATAGCTGAACTAGTTACAAAGGTAATGAACTCCAGGTAGATCTGGTCACAATCATGGCAAGTTACAAAGGTAATGAATCAGCCTCACTCCTATACGTGGTTACAGTCATGAACAAATTACAAAGTAACCCTGAAAGCTGGCTCAAATAGGAGCCGAAATTGTTGGATGTGCATTCCTGCATAATTTGATATATCAGGCAACTGGACAAAACAGCTCCAGGACCCTCAGATAAGCTATCTAGATTTGTGTTATGATTCTGGCCAGCATTGTTTTCATAAATTTAGTTAGAATGAGGTTTTTTTGAGTATGATACATATTAATCTCCAGTCAAATTGGTGAGTGATATTAAGATATATTCTCCTTCTGTTATGTAAATGTGTTTATATATAATCATTATTAATTTTAATATACAATCCACAAATTTTTATATTTACCAGAATTCCTGGTGATGCATATTTCATTTGCAATTAATAGGTCTAGAGCAACTTGTGGATATGACAGTTGTAGGTATCGAAGGGGGACATTTTTTGCGACCTAGGTGTCCCAAATTCCTACTTGTCTATGTAGCTGATAAATAATAATTATCTTTGTTACCATTTACTGGAATGTACCTTATGTTATGTCCAGATAAATGCAATTTTCCACAGTTGGTATGGATTGTGTTTCCTGGTTGTCATGGATGTGTGGTTGTGGAGCTTTGAGAGCTCCTTGATACTTATTGTTACTTTTGTGTAATGAATGAAAGTGCAACCCCGAAGTTTTTGTCATGTATTTGGAGGTAGTCCTGTCTTGTAATGACCCGATTCTTGAGTCATGTGTTTTCAATGGTATATGTAATTGGTTATATTTATTATAGGTTATGAGGCCATGATATGTGTTAGATTTTTGTAGATTAAAATATTTTTACGTTCTGTTTTGTTTGTGTACATGTATGCATGTGCATGAGGTTTCCTTTTTTTGTGAAATCAGTTTTTTCTTTTGCTACCCTTTAAATATTGTTTTGAGCCTTTGTTAAATGTTAGGATCTAGTACATTCCTAATGTAGGTATGTTAATGTTGTTTTAAAGTTATATATGATAGGTTAATACTCTGTTACTGGTAGTTGTTTTGAGACGTTTTGTTGTAAGCTTTTGTTTATGTATTGACATTTTTTCAGAGAGGTTATAGAGCCATTAGTTCTGAGAAATTTATGTTACCTTTTTATGTCTATTTATATTCTGGAATTATGTACTGCTGTACTGTTTTTAAATAAAATATAAAAAAAATATAACACTATATTAGCATTAAAATATATATAATAAAGGAGCACATCCTAGTGTAAAAAATATGGTGAATGGACATACTCGTAACATCCACACATTAAATCATCCCAATACCATCATACAGGAACATACATTTTGTTATTATTATTACGTTCAAAGAAATATTTGCTGTTTTATTTATTAAAAACACCTTATACCATATACATAAATACTTTACGTAGTGTGGAAAGTTGCATTTAGCTGAATGTATCATTATGTACATAACAGTAAATGAACAAAGATAATTATTATTTATGAGTTAGACGAGTAGGAATTTGGGACACCTAGGTCGCAAAAAATGTCCCCCTTTGATACCTACCACTGTCATATCCACAAGTTGCTCTGAACCTATTAATTATAAATGAAATATACATCACCAGGAATGCTGGTAAACATATAAATTTGTGGACTGTATATTAAAAATAATAAATTATTCTATATATATATATATATATATATATATATATATATATATATATATATATATATATATATATATATATATATATATATATATACATAACAGAAGGAGGATATCTTAATATCACTCACCAATTTGACTGGAGATTAATGTGTCATGTACAGGACCCCCCCTTTTGCCTACATTTATGAAAAATTTACTGGCCAGAATTTAAACATAAATTAGACAGCTTATCTGAGGTTCCTGGAGTTGTCCTGTCCTGTCGCCTGATATCTCAAGTTATGCAGGAATGCACATCCAACAATTTTGCCTCCTTTTGAGAGGTGTCAGCCCAATTTTAACCTCTAGAGCACGAAAAATTCTTCCCATTATTCACAACGTCTGTTACTCAATTCAAAGAAAATCGCGACTCCTTCTGCGCAGGCGCAGGCTCAGTTCTCGATAACATACTCCTTTTAAAAATACAATATAGGGCATCTATTTATCTATAAATTACCGTGTATCCAGAAAATATACAGTATTTTCCACACTGCGGCCAGGCGGAGGTCATTGCAAAATGACTCAAATTGCTGATTTGGAAACGGTGGAGGACCCGGGTACATATAGGATCTGGCATCCACACGGCGACATATTACACAAGATTTAATCACCCTTTTTACACTTTGCCGTCCTTGTGGAATCCAGAAAGTTTCCCTAATACAATTTAAGGTATCTTGTACCCCATCATGCATTACAATTTTATGGGCATTTAGCACAATTAAATTTGTTAGATGATGAGTTTTGGGCAGTAAGATAGGGTGTTTAGCATAATCATCCAATTCAGCATTTTGTAACCTACATCTGCACCTAATTACATTGTTCTCTAAATACAGCCCCAATTTCTCTATTATAGAACCTTTCACAATTTTTCTTTCCATCATCAATTTAATCTCATTTCCATAGATTTCCTCCTGTACCCTCTTTATCCAATATTCAAGAGGATGTGAAAACTTGTATGATATATTCATCTTGTTTAGAAATTTAAACACCAACTTAGTTACATTGATTAGTTTAGGTAAAGAAGAATACCTGTTTATATCAATGGCTAAGGGAGGACAAACTATTGGAGCGGTGGTCACAATAATTTCAACAGGAGCAATATATGCCTTTTGTACAGGCCAATTAGCTTTATTTACCAACCAGCTCGGTCCTTTAAACCATGATACAGCATTTACAAATTTAGCATAAGGCAAACCTCGAGACAAGAAATCAGCTGGATTCTCCTCACCTGGTATATGATTAAAGGTTAACATATGCTGACCCAAACTATTATACTTCTCTTGCATCTGATTAATTTCAGCGACTCTGTTTTGTACGTACACAATTTTACTGTTTCCATTATGAATCCATTGTAAGGATACCTCATTATCAGACCAAATTACAGTGTCGCTAATGTTTATCTCCTGCAACTTATTTCTTATATAATTAGCTAATTTGACACCTACATAAATGGCTGTTAATTCCAACTGAGGCAAGGTACGTGACTTAATTGGAGACACTTTAGCCTTAGACATAACAAGAGAAATAACACTATTACATTGAAGGTAAGCAACTGCTCCATATGCCAATTTTGACGCATCACAAAAAATGTGGAGTACATTTTCCCATTTGGATTGGCCACCTGGCATGGGAACTCCAACATTGGAATTTTCTCATAATCACCAATTAATTCATCCAACCTGTTAATGAATTCCTCAGGTAGAATTTCATCCCAAGCACATTTAAGTTTCCATGCTTCCTGTATTAATAATTTCCCTCTTATAGTAAGGGGTGACACTAAACCTAGTGGATCAAAACATTTGGAAACTTCAGCAAGCAAAACTCTCTTGGTTAATTTATTGGGCATACTGTAATTATTAGGTTTTAACATTAACAAATCTCTCTCAGTATCCCAATTTAATCCCAATACATTACTACATTTTGGCACTTCATCTCCAGGGTAATCTTTACTTATTTTGTCCTTTAATTTGGACGAATTGCTATTCCATTCCCTCAGAGGCAAATTTGTACTTTGCATTATTTCATTAGCTTCTCCATAAGTCATTAACAGTTCCTCTTCAGTTGACGTCACACCACATAAAATTGTTTGCTCATTACTTTACTCATTGGACTTTCCATACGTTTAAGGTGTGCATTTATCGTTGCTTGAAGTAGGAACGGACTGGATGTAGCACCAAATAATACGCTCCTAAAGCGAAAGGCTTTCAGAGGGCTAAGTGGGTCACTAGGATTCTCAGGCCATAAGAAGCGGGTACAATCCCGGTCAGCCTCTTGTAAACCCACTCTTAGGAAAGCTTTACTTATGTCAGCCGTAAAGGCATAATTCTTCAACCTGAAATTTAATAAGATATCTCCTATTTTTTCCGTCAACGACGGACCTGTCATCAAACAGTCATTTAGACTAGGTACATTTTTATTACTCCTGGCACTACAATTAAACACAATCCTCAGAGGAGTGGTCTTAGAATCTTTCTTCACTCCGAGATGTGGCAAATAGTGACTATAAATTTTGGCTTGCTCAGGAGGTACCTCTTCTATAAATTTATTAAATAGCTGCTCAGCAATTATATCATTATAGGCAGTTAACAATTCTGGTGTCTTACTCAGTTCGCAGAGCTGAGCCTTTAACTGTCCATATGCCATTTTGTAATTAGTGGGCAATTCTGGATGGTTCAGTCTCCACGGAAGTCGCACCCAGTATTGTCCAGATTCAAATTTTACATCTCTCAGGTATTGATCCTGAGTAAAAGAATAATCTGGACTTTCTTCATTTACATTTATTCCAATGCTGTCTAATTCCCACAATTTATGCACTGGCTCAACACCATCCTCTATGGAAGAATTATACTGGGGTACGATTTCATGAGTAAGACACACAGTTATGGTATTTGTAGTTTCCTCTAGTCATGAATTATTATTACGAGGAATCCTACCATACATTACATGGCCTCCTGCAGTCTTCAAAAGGGTGACACCACATTTCTTTACCATACCCTTTACAAAGGAGGCATAATAGTCACTACCTATCAAAATATTTATTGGGCCTACAGAATCATCACTTACACCAGAAGGTGCTAAATTTACATTATGTAAGAGTCTTTCTGTAACTTTACTAAGTCCTACTGTAGATATTTTCTCTGGGAGTCTATCTACAATTACTGCATTAACACGTTTTTTCTCATTGCCCAACCTGACAGTTACATAAACAGTGTCATACAATTGAGCCCTTTTATCCGAGAGAAAACCAGATAATTTTAAAGTTGTGGGATTTCCCATCTGTACTTTCATACCATCAAGACATTTACGTTTTATGAAAGTACGCTGGGATCCCTGGTCTAATAATGCAGTTACATTTTTTTATTTATGCCTATTATCATCAATTTTTACCTGTAACACAGGTAAGGCTACTTCAGCAAAACCATCATTATTAACATTAGCAGCAATTTTTACATTAGCTACTGTTGTGTCAGGATTGTCAACATTATCATTATTATCAACATTATCATATAGACCTTTACACATGACTATATGTTGTCTTCCTTTGTGACATTGATAACAGTTGTTTAATTTGGCATGACAATCCTTTACATTGTGATTACCTAGACACCTGATACATCTGTCAAGTTCCTCCAATCTTTCAATTTTATCATTCCATGAATTGTATTCATTGCAATTCTTAGAAAAATTAGTACCCTTGCAGAAAAGACAATCTCTCTTTTCTCTGACTGGTTTCTTATTAACTGGGCTACACTTAGGAGGGTACTTATTCTTCTTACTTTGTGGAGAATCATTATTTCTGATTCTTGCTACTTGATATGCGCCTATGCAACTATTTTTAGGAAATGAATTTTGACTATTTCCATTGGGATAATTTCTCCCTTTGTGAAACTTGACAGATACCTCAGAGTTATTATGTGTTGCATCTTTAAAATGAGTTGGTTGGCTGGTCTGCAACTGCACAATTAATTCTTGTAGACCTAGTCTCATTTCCTCCAGACCAAAATAACCCTTGTGATATTCGTTTGAGATCCATTCAAGTGTTTTATAGTTTAATTTATTCTGTACAATGGCAGTCAATAACCAGTCTGATTCCTTCAGATTATATTTATTACTTAAAGTTTTGAGAGTGCTCTCCAGTTTAACTCTAAACTGCTGTAAACCTTTGTAAGTGTGATCTGGAGTTTTTAAATTAACAATGATATTCGCTAGATCCAACCTACTTTGTTCTATATTACCATAAGTGACCTTCAACAAGTCAACTGCTTCTTTGTAAGAATCTCCTCTTACCTGTCCTTTGAGGTAAAATAATTTAGTTACACAGGCTAGGTCACTCCTATCATGCACAGCTGCTTTAAAAATTGACCAAAACTCCTCCCAATTTTCTCCAGGATTAAATACAGGTAAACATAATTCTGGGAGTTTTGGCAAAGACATATTATTTGTTGAGGCAGACTGATTAACTGCCTGGTTTACACATTTTAATTTATTCAAGGCCTGACTTTTACAAGAATCTTTTCCTCCAATTCATAATACTGATTAATCATAAGATCTACTTCAGTCTCATCTACACAGTTTACTACTAAATCTCCTTCATATTTATTGTAATATAATTTGTATGAATCATATCTATTCCACAAAGCATCTAAATACAATTTTAAATCATCAGTATTCACAGTTTCTTGATTCATTAATTCCAAAAATTTATTATATGCCTTAGTTGCATGACCCTTTCTAGCCTGCAGTGATGCTTTTTTTGCTCTATATTCCATGTTTGTCTTCTACATTAATTTCCTCATTTTCAGCCATGATGCAATGTATTAAATTCAACTTAATAACACTGATTATGTACTAATTATGCACTTTATAAAGGTAAATAGTACAACTTACCTTTGAATAAATCCTAGCTACTTGAGCTTAGCAATTACATGTAAGAAAATTATATAAATTTTAAATGTACATTAATAGAAACAAACCTTTAGTCAGACTTGGCTTGTCAAAATTAATATTATACAAATTAATATAAATCCTTGCCAGAATTTGGCATAGCAAAATTAATATTATACACATTAATATAATTAGCAACACTTGGCTTATCAATTACACATACACTGATATAATCTTGGCCAGAATTGTCTTATCAAATTAATATTGCACAAATACATTAATGTAAATCCTAGCCACTTTGGCTTTGCAAAATTAATATAATACACCTTAATATAATCTTTAGCCACTCTTGAGCATAGCTTATCAAAATTAATATTGTAATTATTATAATCCACTACACATTAAGTAAATTTGTCATTTCACATATAATTATTAAGTAATTAACTAATTAATGACTTCACTAATTACCTCCGGTTCAAGAAGGACCAACGGGCAAATTAAATGTGGAAAATTGCATTTAGCTGAATGTATCATTATGTACATAACAGTAAATGAACAAAGATAATTATTATTTATCAGTTAGACATGCAGGAATTTGGGACACCTAGGTCGCAAAAAATGTCCCCCTTCGATACCTACCACTGTCATATTCACAAGTTGCTCTGGACCTATTAATTATAAATGAAATATACATACACCAGGAATGCTGGTAAATATATAAATTTGTGGACAGTATATTAAAAATAATAAATGATTATATATATACACATATACATAACAGAAGGAGAATATCTTAATATCACTCACCAATTTGACTGGAGATTAATGTGTCATGTACAGGACCCCCCCTTTTGCCTACATTTATGAAAAATTTACTGGCCAGAATTTAAACATAAATTAGACAGCTTATCTGAGGTTCCTGGAGTTGTCCTGTCCTGTCGCCTGATATCTCAAGTTATGCAGGAATGCACATCCAACAATTTTGCCTCCTTTTGAGAGGTGTCAGCCCAATTTTAACCTCTAGAGCACGAAAAATTCTTCCAATTATTCACAACGTCTGTTACTCAATTCAAACAAAATGGTGCAGGCTCAGTTTTCGATAAAATACTTCTTTTAAAAATACAATATAGGGCATCTATTTATCTATAAATTACCGTATTTCCGGAAAATATACAGTATTTTCCACACGTAGTCTCACTGAATAAAAATAACAGAAACATACACCATATAATAAAATTCCACATAGTAACCCCTACCCTACACAAAGCCAGTAGTATCACACATACTACTGACTGTTGCATTACCGTACACCATCCTACCCCAACACCCTATCAAAAATCATAATATTAACACATACCACTAATAAACATATCTTACACATTACCATACATTTTACTTCATTGATTTCAGTAAGACAGCCCATGCTGCGGTCGTGCCAACAAACTCAATCTAACCGACAACTAGGCACACTTTTGGCACTGATAAAAATCCTTACCCAAGATACACAGTATATCAGTATCAGTACGTATGTCTCTGCGTATGTCTGGCACATTCGCCAGTTCCCGTACAGTCAATCAATCACTAGTCCAAACAATTTAGAGACATTGCATAAAATAACATAACCTTAATAAACAACAGGAATTCAATACACAGTACAAACTGTTTTATGAACCTCAAAACCTTTTCTTTTACTAACGCCATAACTCAATAGACCATGCAATCCATGCACAACCAAAACAGAAAACTCATTACCCATCACCTCCTCCAATGGAATACCTTGCTATTCATTCCTTGGTAGGAACAGCTCTTACCCTAAATGCACCACCACATCTCACACAACCACGCCCACCACAACCACACATCATTCTTTTACCTCAGCAACACACTCCTTGTGCATACACAATTCCTGAGATGAGTCCATTTCAACTCCTGAACCTCAAACCATCCCCCTTTTCACAATACTAACAACACTTTCACATCCATACTACGACACCCTTCTGGAAAAGCCTGCTCCCAGTGACTCCTGTAAATCCCCCTATTACAACTTAGCATTCTATAAATGGTCACTGCCAATACCTTCTTGCGCACCTCCCAATCCCCATTTCCACTCATTACCCAAGATACAAAATCCAAATCCGCGATTATATACGCCATTGCACACTGCACAGATGCCTCCACTCCACCCACAACCAGACTTAATGCCCTCAATACCGATATCCCTCCCCACCACCCTCCCCAGTACCCTACTCATCCACTCCCTTATACCCCCCAAATTGACACAAAAATGCACCGCATGAAATGGTGTCTCCCTATCCCCGCGCACCCGACACTCGCCCTCCACCATCAACCTCGTCTTCCTAAGCACCTCACCTGAAGGCAGTATACCATGGGGAAAACAAAACAATATCTCCCTCGCCCTAGGTCTTATGCACATCAACCACAACCTCTCCCATATATCCCCCCATGCATACATTGGGTAAATACCCTCAGCCATCACAACCACCCTCGCCCCTACAACATGCTCCCAAACGCCCACCCGAATCCTGAAAGGTTCCCTAACATTCATCAACGCCTGCAACACATCCTCATACTCCCTCATCTCCGGCCCTCCCCACCACATCCACACCTCCTCATGTAAATCTTTCACGCCCTTCCCCTCACGTCCCCTAACACGGAGAAACCCCACTTTAAATATAGTCTTGAATCAATTAACCCCAATCCCCATCTGTTGACCGGAAGCATAACTACACTCCTACCCAACCATTCGCTCCTGGAACCCCAAATAAAACAGAAAACCCTCTTTAACAATCTTGTAACGTCCTGACCCACTAACAGCTGCCATGTGCCAGACTTTATTATATAGGAACACATTCACAACAATCACAAATTGATGTATCGTCAAATGTGTTGGTCGAAAGCCATCCAAGCGTCCCACCACTCGATCCACAACAATTCTAGAATTAACCATCCTTGCCTCTCTCACATTACCTATATACACTATCCCACACACCTTTATCCTGTCCACCACACTCCAATGTACATCCCATCCCTTACTTTCCCCCCCTCCACCCAATCTCCTAAGACCAGCAATTTCAACTTCTCCACATTCACTCTTAAACCCGTAACCCCAGCAAAACTACCAATAAAATCCTCTACCACACACATACTCTCCATCATCCTCACAAGAATCATTGTGTCATCCACGTACCCTATTATTCCCTGCCCTCCACTCCCCACTCCCCTATCCACTCCCACACATGCCCCCATCACTCTATAGAATGGGTTTTGTAGATAAGCAAACAGCAATTGAGACAGGGGGCAACCCTGCCTTATACCCCGACCTACTAAACCCACTCCCCCAGCTTCCCATCCATTCACCTGTGCACACACTACCACTCCATTGTACAAAGTCTCTGCCCAATGCACCATCTCTTCCCCAAAACCCTGCCTCCTTAATATATACCACAGCGCCTCACATTGCACACTATCATACACTGCCTGCTCCAATGCTAATACACCTCCTCCTTTGTTCTCCTCTTCCAAACCTTCCACAAAATCCTTTATAATACCATACCTGTCATACATCGTCCTCCCAGGCATTCCATATTGACCCCTCACAACCACTCTATCTGCCACACACTTCAGCCCATTTCCCAGTATTTTTGTGAAGATCTTATAATCAGCGCATAGCAAAGATATCGCCCATTAGTTCTGCACCATGTTTGGTCGCTCTGCCTTCAGCACCTGAACTACAACTACCATCCCTTGCAACCCACCCAGCCTCCTCTCCCTTTTCATCAGATTCATCAGTTTCACCAAAAAAAGTCTTTAATACACATCAATGTCTCACATAGAACTCACAGGGTAAGCCATCTGTGCCCAGCGCCTTAGCTAATGTCATTCCCTCCAAGGCCCTCCATACCTCCCCCTCTTCAATATCCCCTCCTATTACCATGCGATCACTGCCACCTAGCATACAAGATACATTCTCTCCCAACCCCCCTAAAGCCTCTCCATCCACCCCTGCACTCAGCAAATATCTTCCAAACCACCTATCCACGTAACCTCACGTCGTCCTCATCACCCGTCGTCTCGAAAAGCCTGTCCTTCACCTGTTCTAAAGCTGCATTCTCTGCCTGTTCGTTGCCACTCAGCACGGTCTCCCCTTCCTCCAATGCTGAAAACACAGTCTACAATCTGTTGCAATGATGGGCTCGACCCCACCGTCGGCAACTCTCGCTCCACCTCCTCGCTCCAGGAAAAACCATGTCCACATACAGGTGACCATCGACAGGACCCGCCTTTGGGTCAGGCCCCTGCTCTGTCTCTCCACCTGATTCCTGTTGCCACTGCTGTCGCCTGCACTGGGCCACAATATGGTCATAGGCGCCACATGATGACACTCTTCAGGTCACTTGTTCTATCTAGGCTGGAATATTGCTGCACACTAACAGCACCTTTCAAGGCAGGTGAAATTGCTGACCTAGAAAATGTACAGAGAACCTTCACGGCGCGCATAACGGAGATAAAACACCTCAATTACTGGGAGCGCTTGAGGTTCCTGGAACGCAGGCGGGAGAGATACATGATTATATACACCTGGAAAATCCTAGAGGGACTAGTACCGAACTTGCACACGAAAATCACTCACTACGAAAGCAAAAGACTTGGCAGACGATGCAACATCCCCTCAATGAAAAGCAGGGGTGTCACTAGCACGTTAAGAGACCATACAATAAGTGTCAGGGGCCCGAGACTGTTCAACTGCCTCCCAGCATACATAAGGGGGATTACCAACAGACCCCTGGCAGTCTTCAAGCTGGCACTGGACAAGCACCTAAAGTCGGTTCCTGATCAGCCGGGCTGTGGCTCGTACGTTGGTTTGCGTGCAGCCAGCAGCAACAGCCTGGTTGATCAGGCTCTGATCCACCAGGAGGTCTGGTCACAGACCGGGCAGCGGGGGCGTTGACCCCCGGAACTCTCTCCAGGTAAACTCCAGGTAAACATGGCCTGCAAGTCTTTCACTGCCCTGCATAATACACCATCATCTGCGTTCTGGAGTCTTCCAGGATGACATAAGATGGGATTGAATGCTGCAACACTATCTTCAGGGTGAATGTGCCCTCTGGCAAGCCGGCATACGCTCCCTCTACCCATTTACTTGCCATTGCCATACCATTCAAAGACGTTCCTCAGGTCTTCCTCGTCAGCCTCGAAAGGCACATTATGGATCTTCACCCAGGTACAGTGCCTGGACACATCAATGAGGCAAACACATACTGCCGAGTTGACGTCCACACAACCATCTCGATGCTTTTCTACCAGTCGTTGATACACTCCTGTCGATTGGAACTTGACGAATATCCAATAGGCCCCAGTGAGTGCCACATCGTACAGATCTTGATCCACAACACCAGTTAGTTTAATATGTTTATTATGCACCCCATACCCATCCTGTGGGCGGTAGTCAAAAGATTACAGAGGTACATAATGGGTCCAGGGACTGGGCCTCAAAGTTTTGATAGCTGAGCAAGTTACAGAGGTAATGAATTCACAATTTACAAAGGTAATGAACTCACAATTTACAAAGGTAATGAACTCCAGGTAGGTCTAGTCACAATCATGACAAGTTACAAAGGTATTTACAGATTACAGAGGTACACAATGGGTCCAGGGACCGGGCTCCAAAGTTTTGATGGCTGAACTAGGTACAAGGTAATGAACTCACAAGTTACAAAGGTAATGAACTCACAAGTTACAAAGGTAATGAATACTGTAAGAATGGTTACTTACGTTTATACATGGCTGCAATCATGAACAAATTTTAGAGTAATGAGCAATTCACACTTCCACACCCGGTCACAACTGTAGTGAGTTATTGGTGCAAATGTTGATTGCTGAGTCTCTACAAATTCATCACACACACACACACACACACACATACAAATTCATACACACACACACACACTCAACACACACACACACACACACACACACACACACACACACACACACACACACACACATACACACACACACACTCATACACACACACACACACACACTCACACACACACACACACACACACACACACACACTCATACACACACACATACACACACACACACACACACACACACACACACACACACACACACACACACACATACACACCTACACACACACACACACACACACACACACACACACACACACACACACACACACACACACACACACACACACACACACACACACACACACACACACACACACACACACACACACACACACACACACACACACACACACACATGCACATATGTGGTAATGCTTTATTTACAGCTAGCAAAGTCAGGGTATTTCTCCAGAATGGTCTGTAATATACCACTGTGGATAAAATACTTAGCCATTTCTTGAACACTTCTGAGTGAGTTGTTTCTAAATTCATTAATTTTATCGCACTCCAGTACATAATGACGCAGGGTGTGACAATAATCCATCTGGCAAAGTTTACATTTCGTTTGGTCTACATCTGGTGGTGGTGATTTAACCTGCCAAAGATACTTGTAACCCAGCCGGAGCCGGGCGGTAGTGACATCCAAGAGTCTGCTTATTTTGTTGGATGCACCATAGACATGTGGCTCCTCCTGCATGATAGAATGATGATAGATGGACTCACTGGTGTCAATCTCCCTGAGCCTTAAGTCCATAAAATTCAGCTGAAGTTCTTTTCGTATTATTGTTCTCAAACTACTACCTGACAAGCCAAGATTGTAATCTACTCCCTCTTTGAAAGCATACAGCTTAGCCAATTTATCAGTTCTATCATGCATCTGAAGACCAATGTGAGATGGAATCCACAGCATGTGCACTCTGACTCCACTGTCCACAATCCTACCATACCTGTGTCTGGCTTCTGACACAAGCATGCCACAATTTATGCTTAATGAGTTGAGAGCATTTATGGATGACAGAGAATCAGTTACAATTAAACTGTCAATCTTTGATACATAGATGCATTTCAGTGCAAGGAGTATGGCAAACAGTTCTGTCTGAAGGGTAGAGGCCCAATTATTGATGCGTGCTCCAATTTCTTTAAGAGAGCCATCACTCTGTACGACAACAGCAGCACTACCAGCTGCACCAGTGGATTGGTGAACAGAACCATCAACGTAAATAATTTGCGAGAGTGTGTGCTGTGTGACTAAGTTATCAATACAGCTTAAGGCCTCATGTTTGGCTTCAAGGCGAAGTTTTGGTTGTGATTTAAGAAGTAGTTTGGGGGGAAATGGAGGAATGGTAGTTTGGAATGGGGTAATATTCCATGGAGCGGAGAAGTGCCGCTGTTGCCTTACTTGACATAGATCATGTATCTGATTCATGCGGAGGTCGGTTCCAGTCTTTTCGATCCATCTGGAGGAGTGTTCACCAGTGCTGAGGAAAGTTTGGAGGGCTTCTGTGCAGGGGTTTGAATGAGCTTGCCTGAGCATATTAACCCCAATTAGGATATTTCTTTCAGTAACACGATCTCTGATGCTTGGAATATCAAGTTCTTTTTGCATATTTAAAATTTTGGCAGTACGAGGGCATCCTAGGATGATCCTCATTGCTTCGTTCTGCAGTTTTTCCAGCCCTCCAAGCTTCCAGTCAGACACAAGAGCAAGTAGTGGCGCAGCATAATCAACCAATGATCTAATATAAGCAAGATACATCATTTTCACAATTTTAACATTAGCACCATACCTGGGGTGAAGCCCTGCCACAACTCTAAGTGCTCTTAGTCGTTCTTTGTATTGGCGACAAAGTCTTGTTACAACAGGTCCAAGTAGTGGAACCTCAAAGCCTAGATACCTGTATCTGCTTACATATTCTAGAAGAGACCCATCATGCAATTGGATCTGACGAACTGTGCCTCTCTGTCGAGGAGGACGCCTATTGAGTATCTTTGTTTTATCAGTAGAGATTATCAACCCCAGGTCCTGACACGAGGCTAGTACATGATTAAGAATGTTTTGGGTGTTGGAGAATCCGGTGGTGTGAATCATTATATCATCAGCAAAACTAATCACATAATTATGGGGCTGACTAGGCATAGCATTAAGTAATGCATTAATTAGAATATTGAACAGTGTGGGACTGAGCACACCTCCCTGTGGGGTTCCTAATTCAAAGTCTTTAGTTACACTTCTATGTCCCTGGAACAACACAGACGATTTTCTGTTGGACAGGTAGCCTTTAATCCAGCGGAGAAGCCATCCTCCAACATCCATTCTGGCAAGTTCACTAATTATTACATGTCGGTTGGCTACATCGAAAGCGGATTTAAGGTCAAGGAAGGTAGTGTAGGAGCTGTCAGTGTGCAGGGTGAGAAAGGTGGCTATGCAATGATGCACGCTCCTTCCATGCATGAAACCATGTAACCGGGGAGACAAAAATTGTTTGATTCTGTACATGAGACGATTAAGAATCATTCTCTCAAATGTTTTACACAAGCAGCTAGTAAGAGATATTGGGCGAAATGCATTTTGTTGATTGGGCTTAGGAATTGGAATGATGAGGCTGTTGGTCCAAGATTGAGGGAGCTCCCCAGTTACATAGCTCATGTTATATAATTCAAGTAATGGATTACCTGGTACTCGACACAGCAATCTGAGTATGTTGTAAGTAATACCATCCTCACCAGGCGACGTGGAGTTGCCCTTAGTTAGCGCTGCATCAAGTTCATAATTAGTGAAAGGAATGTTGCAATCATCTGCCTTACTGAGCATAAAGCAAACAAGTCTCTCCCTTGCATCATATTTATCATTTAATTTTGCCTGTGTGGTACTGGGAAGATTGTCATAGCTAGATGTAGCAGCCCAAGCACTGACTAACTCATTCGCCCTATGCAAGGGATGAGGGTGCGCGATCTGCCCAGTTCGTTTACCCTTAATTCTATTTATGTCCCTCCATGCCCGGCTAAGTGGGGTGTGAGCATTAAGACCGTTGACAAATTTTTCCCAGTCGGTTTGCCGCAGCTCTGTCATACGCTCTCTGGCAGCAGCAAGGGCAGTTTGGAAGAGCCTCAGCATTCCAGGGGTACGATGTTTTCTATAGGCTAGGCCTAGTCTGCGAGCAGTACGTTTCAGTGTACGAAGTTTAGAATCATTGTAATAAGTATGGTTTTTGAAGGAGGTATGATTATTATGGAAGTTTGTTGGGTTTAGAGTACCAAGAGGTTGCAGTGGCGGCTCTAAGTAGTTCTGAATACTGCTCACAAGATCATTGTTAAAGGTCTCTACAGAGGAACACTCATAGGAATTATACCAGTCAGTCACATGTGCAACAAAGTCATCATGCTGATCTGTGGGAACATTAAAACGTTTCCGTTTGAATATCCCACCAGGAAGGATAGTATTACCAATATCTAGAGAGGTTAGCCTAGGGAAATGATCAGACGCTATATCTGTTACAATGGAAGACTCACAGCTGGCAGAAGTAATGTTGAAGCCCAGGCACAGATCAAGGACGCCTCCATAGATATGTGTGGGTTCAAGGTCACCTACAATTTGGACATTATCATGACTGTTTAAGAGTGACAACAGTTGATTGCCATTACGATTACCAAACTGTGAGTTTCCAATGCTTTTGTGTCTCGCATTGTAATCGCCAATAATAAGAGTAGGCTCAGAATGAGCACAAGTTGGGAGCTCCAAGTAATTAAATTTATCAGCAGGAGCATACAAGTTAAATATGTTGAGAGCAGAGTTCCCTATATAAATCCTAACACCGTGATATTGTAGCCCCTCTGTTTTCTTATGTGCAAGAAGTTGATGGGGAAGTGATTTTTTAATATATAGAACACAAGAGTTAGTAGATTTGAGGTTATATGCAACAAATGATGGTAATTTAGGGGGTTGGGATTTTTCAGGGACTCTGCACTCTTGTAGACACACAACATCAATGGGTTCGGTGGTTACTTTATGATGAAGGTCAGGAAGTCTTTTTCTAAGTGATGCAATGTTCCAGCTTAATATAGAAAGTTTATACGAGTTTTGATCCATTATAGTAGTCCTGGGATCATCTCGAGTTTCTCAGCATAATGAAAAAATTGTTCATATAAATAGCAGACCTTATCAATGTCAACAGTGCTACCCTTGTCCATGAGTTTTGTAAGTGCACCTCCAGTTGTAAGGCCTCGTGGGAGTCTTCGTAAACCCAGAGCATGACGCTGTTTATGTGTGAATGTATGATAGGTGACACCACCACCACTCACATTCCCTCCTCCACTAACATTACACGCAACACTACAACTGTCATCACCAGCGCCACTACCAACATTGTGTTCATTACATTTGTCAACAGTATTGTATTCAACATTAATGTCTATGTGACTAACCTCATCACACTCTGCACCACCACTTATATTATGCTCATCACTATTACTAACATTATAGACACCACCACTCTCATCACACTCTTCACCACCACTTAAATTATGCTCATCACTATTACTAACATTATAGACACCATTGCCCTCATCACACTCTTCACCACCACTTATATTACGGTCATCACTATTACTAACATCATTGACACCATAGCCTTCGTTATGATGCTCACTACAGTTATCAACACAAGTATTATATTCGTCATTACTGTGATTAAGAACACCACCACCACCTTGTTCAGCAACCTTACACTTGCTTTCACAAATTGTGACAATCTTGTTATTGGTACACTCTACACATCTTTCCTTGTGTTGTTCAAGTTGTTGTTTCAGGAGAAATTGTTGTGTTTCCAGTACTTTTATGCGCGACATCAGATTGTATACCACAGGAGCAAGACTTGGAACATCTGGAGACGTGAAGTCCCGGTCAGCTGAGCTATTTGGCTGACTGTCAGCTGACTCAGCTAGGCTGGTATTGACAGCCGACGTGATGGAGGTCTGTTGACGTGCTCCCCAGGTGAGGTGCTCAATCCCATTGTCTGAGGGCAGGCATGAGCCAGTATTCAGACCCGAGGTACCTGGTAGTCCTGGGGGGCCATTATGAGGGGTACAGGGTGAAGTGCGGTTGGCTGCGATGCGATCAGCCCTCACACTGCAGTCAGCATGAGCTGCTGTGACTCCTGAGGTCTTACAATTGATACATTGTTTAGCAACAGTCTGTTGCTGTTTGATCATAGCATAACACCGTTCAGAAGGATGAGCATTGGCACACACTGCACACCAGTGTGACTTAGATGGGCATTTCCTGGCGATGTGGCCCCAGCGTTGACACTTATAACATCGACGTTGAGGAGGTCTGTACAATGCAATGTAATAGCGTCTGTTGAGGGCTGCACGGGAGCTATTATAGTGAAAATTACTAAATTTTCCAGTCATTGTGTCAACTTATCAATTCTAGCGGCAAAGGCCTACCTTTTTATGTGATTTTCATTTTACCATTTTTTAATGATGGCTGAATTAAGTTTAATGATGTGCATTTTGCCAGTATGTTATTAGGTTTCTTATTGTGTATAATAATATAAATACCCTTTTATACAAATAATAACTACACTGAGATCAAGTGATTCATGGACAGAATTAAGGGCACATCAGTTCCCGTCTTCTAATAATATATTATCTTTCCCCTATAATCTACCTTGTCCATAATATTTGGAGACAGAAACTCACGCTCCTCTTAATTTCTCCTTCATTAGACATTATGGCGAAAGGCATGGTCGTCTTTTTCAACGATGAGACTTCCCCTTAAATCAGTATTTAGCAATTCTTTCTCCCTTTCAGATTAATCATGTAGGAGAAAGAGGTTTGAGAATAGAGGAAGCAAAGAAAGAGACAAGACGTGAGAAGCATGAAAAACTAGTTAGTATATATTGAACAAACAGAGCAGACAACAAATGTAAGAGAGGAAGTGCAGGACTTTCGGTGTAAACAAGTGACCATGGACTGTCAGCACCATGATAATCACTTTTCTTTATCCGAAAAAGAATATTCTGATCAGAAAAGAAAATTTTCTCATTCACTCATATTACGAAAGCATATAACTGGCGAGAATATTAAGAGGGAATAGATAATGCATTCTCCCTCAACAAGTAATGTATACTGCTTTGCTTCCATTCTTTTTGAAGGAACACATCCATCAGAAACCAAGTTTTCCATTGGTGGATTTTCAGACAGGATATTTGAATTATTATTATCATTATGTGAGTAGATTACCTGCATGAGGTTTACAGATTACCTGAATTATTATAGGTAGGTAATTTGGGCGAGATAACGCAACGCAATGTTTGAATTTTAATTGTGGTTAAACTTGTAAAATATAAATTTAAAATTTCTTTAACTTTTTCCATTAGAAAATTTGGCTGAGAGCCTCACAGTACCTGTAGCCCAGGAGCCTCACAGTACATGTAGCCCAGGAGCCTCACAGTACATGTAGCCCAGGAGCCTCACAGTACCTGTAGCCCAGGAGCCTCACAGTACATGTAGCCCAGGAGCCCCACAGTACCTGTAGCCAAGGAGCCTCACAGTACATGTAGCCCAGGAGCCTTACAGTACATGTAGCCCAGGAGCCTCACAGTACATGTAGCCCAGGAGCCTCACAGTACCTGTAGCCCAGGAGCCTCACAGTACCTGCAGCCCAGGAGCCTCACAGTACCTGTAGCCCAAGAGCCTCACAGTACATGTAGCCCAGGAGCCTCACAGTACATGTAGCCCAGGAGCCTCACAGTACCTGTAGCCCAGGAGCCTCACAGTACATGTAGCCCAGGAGCCCCACAGTACCTGTAGCCAAGGAGCCTCACAGTACATGTAGCCCAGGAGCCTTACAGTACATGTAGCCCAGGAGCCTCACAGTACATGTAGCCCAGGAGCCTCACAGTACCTGTAGCCCAGGAGCCTCACAGTACCTGCAGCCCAGGAGCCTCACAGTACCTGTAGCCCAAGAGCCTCACAGTACATGTAGCCCAGGAGCCTCACAGTACATGTAGCCCAGGAGCCTCACAGTACCTGTAGCCCAGGAGCCTCACAGTACATGTAGCCCAGGAGCCCCACAGTACCTGTAGCCAAGGAGCCTCACAGTACATGTAGCCCAGGAGCCTTACAGTACATGTAGCCCAGGAGCCTCACAGTACATGTAGCCCAGGAGCCTCACAGTACCTGTAGCCCAGGAGCCTCACAGTACCTGCAGCCCAGGAGCCTCACAGTACCTGTAGCCCAAGAGCCTCACAGTACATGTAGCCCAGGAGCCTCACAGTACATGTAGCCCAGGAGCCTCACAGTACCTGTAGCCCAGGAGCCTCACAGTACATGTAGCCCAGGAGCCCCACAGTACCTGTAGCCAAGGAGCCTCACAGTACATGTAGCCCAGGAGCCTTACAGTACATGTAGCCCAGGAGCCTCACAGTACATGTAGCCCAGGAGCCTCACAGTACCTGTAGCCCAGGAGCCTCACAGTACCTGCAGCCCAGGAGCCTCACAGTACCTGTAGCCCAAGAGCCTCACAGTACATGTAGCCCAGGAGCCTCACAGTACATGTAGCCCAGGAGCCTCACAGTACATGTAGCCCAGGAGCCTCACAGTACATGTAGCCCAGGAGCCTCACAGTACCTGTAGCCCAGGAGCCTCACAGTACCTGTAGCCCAGGAGCCTCACAGTACTTGTAGCCCAGGAGCCTCACAGTACATGTGGCCCAGGAGCCTCACAGTACCTGTAGCCCAGGAGCCTCACAGTACATGTAGCCCAGGAGCCTCACAGTACCTGTAGCCCAGGAGCCTCACAGTACCTGTAGCCCAGGAGCCTCACAGTACCTGTAGCCCAGGAGCCTCACAGTACCTGTAGCCCAGGAGCCTCACAGTACCTGTAGCCCAGGAGCCTCACAGTACCTGTAGCCCAGGAGCCTCACAGTACCTGTAGCCCAGGAGCCTCACAGTACATGTAGCCCAGGAGCCTCAAAGTACCTGTAGCCCAGGAGCCTCACAGTACCTGTAGCCCAGGAGCCTCACAGTACCTGTAGCCCAGGAGCCTCACAGTATCTGTGGCCCAGGAGCCTCACAGTACCTGTGGCCCAGGGGCCTCAAAGAACCTGTAGCCCAGGAGCCCCACAGTACCTGTAGCCCAGGAGCCTCACAGTGCCTGTAGCCCAGGAGCCTCACAGTGCCGGTAGCCCAGAGGCCTTATAGTAGAAGTAGCCCAGGAGTCTCACAGTACCTGTAGGCCAGATGCATCGCAGTACCTGTAGACCAGAGGCCTCACAGTACCGGTTGCCCAGATGCATCACAGTATCTGTAGCCCAGGGGCCTCACAGCACCTATAGTACGGGAGCTTCACAATACCTATAGCCCAGGAGACTCACAGTACCTGTAGCCCAGAAACTTCACAGTACCGGTTGCCCAGGGGCCTCACAGAACATGTACCCGAAGAGTCTTACAGTACCTCTAGCCCAGAGGCCTAACAATATCTGTAGCCCAGAGGTCTCACAGTACCTGTAGCCCAGAGGTCTCACAGTACCTGTAGCCCGGGGGACTCACAGCATTTGTACCCCAAGGGCCTCTCAATACCTGTGGCCCAAAGGCCTTACAGTACGTGTAGTCCAGAGGCCTCACAGTACCAGTAGCCCAGGACCCTGACAGTGCCAGTAGCCCAGGGGCATCACAGAACCTGCAGCCTATAAGCCTCACAGTACCTGTAGCCCAGGAGCCTCACAGTGACAGTAGCAGAGAGGCCTCACAGTACGTGTAGCCCAGAGGCCTCAAAATACGTGTAGCTCAGGAGCCTCACAGTACCTGTAGCCAGTAGGGCTCACAGTACCTGTAGCCCGAGGGACTCACAGTACCTGTAGCCCAGGAGCCTCTCAGTACCTGTTTCCCAGAAACCTCATAGTATCTGTATCCCAGAGACCTAACAGTACCTATAGCCCAAAGTCCTCACAGTACCTGTAGCCAACGAGCCTCAAGGAACCTGTTGGCCAGGGGCCTCAGAGTACCTGCAGCCCAGAGGCCTGAAAGTACCTGTAGCCCAGAGGCCTCAGAGAACCAGTAGCCCAGGGGCCTCACAGTACCTGTAGCCCAGATTCCTCATAGTACCTATAGCAGAGAAGCCTCACAGTACGTGTAGCCAGGGTCCTCACAGTAACTGAAGCCCAGAGGCAACACAATACATGTGGCCCAAAGGCCTCACAATACCTGTAGACCAGAGTCCTCGCAGCACCTGCAGCCCAGGTCCTCACAATACCTGTAGCCAACAGACCTAACAGTACCTGTAGCCCAGGGGCATCACAGTACCTGCAGTCCGGAGATCTAACAGTTCCTGTAGCCCAGGAGCCTCACAGTACCTGTTGCCCAAGAGCCTCACATTTCCTGTATCCCAGAAGCCTCACAGTACCTGTAGCCCAGAGGCCTCACAGTACCTATTGCGAAGAGGCCTCACAGTAGGTGTAGCCCAGAGTCCTCACGGTCCGTATAGCCCAGTAGCCTCACAATACATGTTGACAAGAAACCTCACAGTACATGTAGCCCAGGAGCCTCACAGTACCTGTAGCCCAGGAGCCTCACAGTACATGTAGCCCAGGAGCCTCACAGTACCTGTAGCCCAGGAGCCTCACAGTACATGTAGCCCAGGAGCCTCACAGTACCTGTAGCCCAGGAGCCTCACAGTACCTGTAGCCTTGGAGCCTCACAGTACCTGTAGCCCAGGAGCCTCACAGTACCTGTAGCCCAGGAGCCTCACAGTACATGTAGCCCAGGAGCCTCACAGTACCTGTAGCCCAGGAGCCTCACAGTACCTGTAGCCCAGGAGCCTCACAGTACCTGTAGCCCAGGAGCCTCACAGTACCTGTAGCCCAGGAGCCTCACAGTACCTGTAGCCCAGGAGCCTCACAGTACCTGTAGCCCAGGAGCCTCACAGTACATGTAGACCAGGAGCCTCAAAGTACCTGTAGCCCAGGAGCCTCACAGTACCTGTAGCCCAGGAGCCTCACAGTACCTGTAGCCCAGGAGCCTCACAGTATCTGTAGCCCAGGAGCCTCACAGTACCTGTAGCCCAGGAGCCTCACATTACATGTATCCCAGGAGCCTCACAGTACATGTAGCCCAGGAGCCTCACAGTACATGTAGCCCAGGAGCCTCACAGTACCTGTAGCCCAGGAGACTCACAGTACCTGTAGCCAAAGAGCATCACAGTACATGTAGCCCAGGAGCTTCACAGTACCTGTAGCGCAGGAGCCTCACAGTACCTGTAGCCCAGGGGCCTCACAGTACATGTAGCCCAGGAGCCTCACAGTACATGTAGCCCAGGAGCCTAACAGTACACGTAGCCCAGGAGCCTTACAGTACATGTAGCCCAGGAGCCTCACAGTATCTGTAGCAAAGGAGCCTCACAGTACATGTAGCCCAGGAGCCTCACAATACCTGTAGCCCATGAGCCTCACAGTACATGTAGCCCAGAAGCCTCACTGTACCTGTAGCCCAGGAGCCTCACAGTGCCTGTTGCCCAGGAACCTCACAGTACCTGTAGCCCAGGAGCCTCACAGTGCCTGTAGCCCAGAGGCCTCATAGTACCGGTTGCCCAGGGGCCTCAAAGAACCTGTAGCCCAGGAGCCCCACAGTACCTGTAGCCCAGGAGCCTCACAGTGCCTGTAGCCCAGGAGCCTCACAGTGCCGGTAGCCCAGAGGCCTTATAGTAGAAGTAGCCCAGGAGTCTCACAGTACCTGTAGGCCAGATGCATCGCAGTACCTGTAGACCAGAGGCCTCACAGTACCGGTTGCCCAGATGCATCACAGTATCTGTAGCCCAGGGGCCTCACAGCACCTATAGTCCGGGAGCTTCACAATACCTATAGCCCAGGAGTCTCACAGTACCTGTAGCCCAGAAGCTTCACAGTACCGGTTGCCCAGGGGCCTCACAGAACATGTACCCGAAGAGTCTTACAGTACCTCTAGCCCAGAGGCCTAACAGTATCTGTAGCCCAGAGGTCTCACAGTACCTGTAGCCCAGAGGCCTCACAGTACCTGTAGCCCGGGGGACTCACAGCATTTGTACCCCAAGGGCCTCTCAATACCTGTGGCCCAAAGGCCTTACAGTACGTGTAGTCCAGAGGCCTCACAGTACCAGTAGCCCAGGACCCTGACAGTGCCAGTAGCCCAGGGGCATCACAGTACCTGCAGCCTATAAGCCTCACAGTACCTGTAGCCCAGGAGCCTCACAGTGACAGTAGCAGAGAGGCCTCACAGTACGTGTAGCCCAGAGGCCTCAAAATACGTGTAGCTCAGGAGCCTCACAGTACCTGTAGCCAGTAGGGCTCACAGTACCTGTAGCCCGAGGGACTCACAGTACCTGTAGCCCAAGGGCCTCACAGTACCTGTAGCCCAGGAGCCTCTCAGTACCTGTTTCCCAGAAACCTCATAGTATCTGTATCCCAGAGACCTCACAGTACCTATAGCCCAAAGACCTCACAGTACCTGTAGCCAACGAGCCTCAAGGAACCTGTTGGCCAGGGGCCTCAGAGTACCTGCAGCCCAGAGGCCTGAAAGTACCTGTAGCCCAGAGGCCTCAGAGAACCAGTAGCCCAGGGGCCTCACAGTACCTGTAGCCCAGATTCCTCATAGTACCTATAGCAGAGAAGCCTCACAGTACGTGTAGCCAGGGTCCTCACAGTAACTGAAGCCCAGAGGCAACACAATACATGTGGCCCAAAGGCCTCACAATACCTGTAGACCAGAGTCCTCACAGCACCTGCAGCCCAGGTCCTCACAATACCTGTAGCCAACAGACCTAACAGTACCTGTAGCCCAGGGGCATCACAGTACCTGCAGTCCGGAGATCTAACAGTTCCTGTAGCCCAGGAGCCTCACAGTACCTGTAGCCCAAGAGCCTCACATTTCCTGTATCCCAGAAGCCTCACAGTACCTGTAGCCCAGAGGCCTCACAGTACCTGTTGCGAAGAGGCCTCACAGTAGGTGTAGCCCAGAGTCCTCACGGTCCGTATAGCCCAGTAGCCTCACAATACATGTTGACCAGAAACCTCACAGTACCTGTAGCCCAGGAGCCTCATTGTATGTCTTGCCCAGACCCCTCACAGTACCTGTAGCCCAGAGCCCTCACAGTACCTGTAGCCCAGAGCCCTCACAGTAACTGTAGCCCAGAGCCCTCACAGTACCTGTAGTCCATAAGCCTCACTCTACCTGTAGCCCAGGAGCCTCACAGCACCTGTAGCCCAGGGGCCTTACAGTGCCTGTAGCCCAGGGGCCTCACAGTACCTGTAGCCCAGGGGCCTCACAGTACCCGTAGCCCAGAGGTCTCATATTACCTGTACAGCAGGAACCTCACAGTACCTGTAGTCCATAGACCTCACTCTACCTGTAGCCCAGGGGCATCACAGTACCTGCAGCCTAGGATCATAGCAGCACCTGTAGCCCAGAGGCCTTACAGTGCCTGTAGCCCAGGGGCCACACAGTACCTGTAGAGCAGGAGCCTCAGAGTACCTGTAGCCCAGAACCCTCAGAGTACCTGTAGCCCAAGAGCATCACAGTACCTGTAACCCAGAGACCTCACAGTACCTGTAGCCCATAAGCCTCACAGTACCTG